>NW_008794625.1:1608562-1626548 GCF_000699145.1 Aptenodytes forsteri | reverse complement strand
GCCCTTATTTATGAATAAGCCTGGTGAAAAGGAGGCTGAGGGGAGACCTCATCGCTCTCTACAACTCCCTGAAAGGAGGTAGTAACAAGCGATAGGACGAGAGGAAATGGCCTCAAGTTGTGCCAGGGGAGGTTTAGATTGGACGTGAGGAAAAATGTCTTTACTGAAAGAGTGGTTAAACATTGGAAGAGGCTGCCCAGGGAAGTGGTTGAGTCCCCATCCCTGGAGGTATTTAAAAGACGAGTAGATGAGGCACTTAGGGACATGGTTTAGTGGGTGGTGTTGGGTTGACGGTTGGACTCGATGATCTTAGAGGTCTTTTCCATCCTCAATGATTCTATGATTCTTTCTTGTGTGAGTGAAATGTATTTTGGAGCATCTTCACCGCTGGTGATTACCTAACAGCAGATTGTAGTTGATCTCTTTTTCTAGATGGAGAAGAGAAGGAGGCAGAGTGAGCACAGGAACTCATCAGTGCTTGTCAGGCTCATATTAGATTCTTAGGTCCCAAAATATTAATTCTATTTCATTCTGGACTTTGCCCTATTTGTTTAGGTACCCTTAAATGTCTATTGACAAAACCAGGCATTTTATGGCTAAACAAAGAAACGTTGAGAGAGCTGTGTGAATAGGATTCAGTTAGAATTAAGGCTTAACAGCATAGGTTAACAGAACTAGGAACATTTTAAAAATCTTTGCTTGGATTCAGGTAATGTTGCATTTCATTGAACTGTTAGTAGAAAAAATAGTGCAAGACTATATTCTAGCATTAATGTTACTGAAAGTTCATAGTTTTCTTCCTCAGGTGCCTAAAGTTTGACATCTAATCTGCATCTAACATTGAGATGCAAATGGAATTTAAGGTAAAACATTTTCAAAATTAGTTTCTAATTTAGATGTCTTTGGTTCTAATGAACATTGGGCATCCTAACAGTGAGCATTCACCACGCAGTTAAAACTAATCAGAACTGCAGCTTTCACCTAAAAAAAACCTGTTTGAGGAACTGCTCTAATTTAGAAGTTAAAGATAATTTATGTGTATGGTGAAATACTATATACCCATTACTTTTTTCTCTGAGAGTGGTGATATTATTTTAAGCGGAAAATTTGTTTGAAGTCCATCATAGAAGGTGATTTTTGACAACTGATGATAATGGGGAATGGTAATGAAAACCAATTGCGCATATTTCTAAGTGTTAACTTCCATTACACCTTGTGAGGATAATCAAATTGCCATTATTCATTGATCCGTAAGGACATGCATTTTCCTAACCTGTGGCCTGTAGTCTCCTCAGGTAGCAGTTCACAGGGGGAACTCTGAGATCATGCCTATGCTGATGTTGAATATACTTTAATGCATACGGTGGGGAAGAGTTTCTAAGGGAAAGAGTTTTGTTCAACTCTCTGTTAGTACATTGTCCAGATAATGTTAAAAAATATGTTTTCCCAGGGTGGCTTATTTGTTTGGTCAAGTACTATTCTGGCCTGCTGTAGTTTTTATTTTGGTTTATACCATTTGTTTTCTTTCATGCCAGATCTTTAACTTAGCTTCAGAGTTTGTTTTGGCTCAGTATGGTCTTTGGCTTTAACTCCAAGTTTCACAACTTAAATCCTATTTTTATCTCCCCAGTGCACTTTGAGATCTGCATAGTTAAATGGGGTGAGGAAATTAATGTCAGTGTGAAGTACTATATTGATGTTTACACTTCCTTTTTTCCTTCTGAAAAACTGTTTTCATCATGTTATTCATCCACAGCACCTAGCACAGGAGATTCTCTGTTCTTGATTATTGACCTGTTGATATTTCTGCAATGAAATCATCATGCTCGCAAGCCACTGCAAAAGTAATTTGTATCTATGAAGGAAGGAAATAGAGCTACTAAGGAAATAATTGTTAAAGCTCTTAAGGAAACTGTTTTCTGTAAGTTGGAAAGGAAAAGCCTACCAGAAACCTAAGTGTAATTTCAAAGAATGAGATGTTACGAAATAGGATTTGAAGATACTAAGTCAATGCCTGTAACATCATTATCTAGTAAGAAGACTAGAGTGTAATGGATTTTCAAGTCACATTCACACTTTATCACAAGAAGTACTGAAAACTTGGAACAACTTCTGCTCTAACTCATGGATGCTAGCAATAATGTATTTTTGTGAAATGTTTAATGGACAGGCAAATTCTGATTGAATCCAAAGTGAAAGCAGCAGGATTTGGATGAAAGCATTTAGCACTTAAATACTTTATATATATATACACACACACACACACACATATATATATAATGAAACTGTGATTTTTAGCTTGAGGAAAAAAATGATAAGAACTTGATCAGTTCTTTCATGACCAAAAGATGGCAAAACATAACTCTCTTACTCCAAGTCCATTTATTTACAAAGTGGGGAATTTGGCCTCAAGCTCTGTTCAGTTTGAAAAAGTGGTTGAAATAAATTTTGTCCATCATTGCTGCCTGTGCACTGAGCTGAATATAGAATCATAGAATAGTTTGGGTTGGAAGGGACCTCTAAAGGTCATCTAGTCCAACCCCCCTGCCGTGGGCAGGGACATCTTCAACTAGATCAGGTTGCTCAGAGCCCTGTCCAACCTGACCTGGAATGTTTCCAGGGATGGGGCATCCACCACCTCTCTGGGCAACCTGTGCCAGTGTTTCACCACTCTCAGCGTAAAAAATTTCTTCCTTATATCTTTGTTTCTTTTCAGGTAGACATCTTTCAGTTTGCTTTTTCCAAGCTTGATATTTCCATCCATGCAAAACCTCCTCCACGAGGTTTCTTGCTTTGATTAGTTAGTGGTCAACATTTTAGAGGAGTTTTTAAAACAAAACAAAACAAAACAAAACAAAACAACCCTCCCCAAGCCCCTCCTCTCACATATCCATATCCTCTTTTCACATATCCGTATCCTCCTCTCCCCCATCACATATCCACAAATGCCCCATCTCAAATATTCTCTACATCTGTTGGATAGCTCCAATATGTGTGTTGCATCTTTTTCAGAGAGATTAGTTCTGAAGCAGGTATCATAATCGTATGAACATATCCCCTTCAGTCAATGCTTATTGTTGTACACCTTGGTGTACTATTGTGAAGGAAATTGGACATTTAAATATGAAGCATCTTATCAGTACAAAATTTGTACTCAATTAGCAACATGTCATATTGCTGTTATATTTCTCTCTTTCTTTTTTCTTCTCATACATAGTACAAATCTCATATTGTTAGCTTGTCTACTTTCACAGAACTACAAAATTATTATTTTGGTTTATGGGTGATAAGAAACCTCTGCACATATCCAAGGAATGACATTTTAATTAAATCTGTTTTCCTTCCTGTGTGATACAATGAGCTGACTTGTTTCATCATTTGGTAATTGTTGCCAAATATCTCCAGCTTATTCATCTAGATTTTAGCAATGGTAGAATATTGCCATGTTTCAATGAAACTCAGGATTGAAGTTTTAGAAATAGAAAAACAGAATAACGTGCTAGTCCACATTAACATATGTATTTCAAAAGAGAACATTAACCTTTAAAAATACATACAAAGCTATTTTGGTGAAGAAATCTACCTAATTTTGTGGGAGGCTAAAAGATCTTTGTCATTGAATTGAGTAATAAGTTTGATAACAGTAAGACCTCAGTAGGTACAAATCAGTTTAGTTTTCATTTATCAGAATGGTGATTTTATTTCTATACTAAAGCCGATCTACTTAGTATTTGTTATTAATTCTATTTTCAAGCCCACCAATAGCCCACATGACAACAGTGGTGTAAGTGAATAAGCTCTGGAGTGGGGTTTAACAGGGCTAGGTCTTAGACTTTGTGCCATACCTCTGCAGTTTACCTCTAGATTTGGGAGCTCAGAGCACAAGCAAAGCAAAGCAATACTCCTAGGGGGAAGAGGAGAGGAGAGGTGATATATTTCCTTTCCTAGATGTATCCTGAATGACTGAGGAAGACTGTAGAATTTCCCCATTCTGCTTCTCTAATTCACAGGACAGTAAAAAAGCATGTTATATATTGTTAATGAAGTGCTCAGGCACACTTCTGGGGAGAATTATCAAGTCCCATGACTACTAAAAACCGAGATCCTGAAGAAATGACAATGACGTTGAAAGTACAAAAGAAGAAACTCTTTACGATGGGAGTGGTGAGACACTGGAACAGGTTGCCCAGAGAAGTTGTGGATGCCTATCACTGGAAGTGTTCAAGGTCAGGCTGGATGGAGCTTTGAGCAACCTGATCTAGTGAAAGATGTCCCTGCTCACAGCAGGGAGGTTGGAACTATATGATCTTTAAAGGTCCCTTCCAACCCAAACCGTTCTATGATTCTACGCATTAATGGACATCCCTATTCTTAGTAGCTGTGGGAGGAAGAAGAGAATGGAAACACCGAGCTCTTAGTCCCTTGCAACAGTGAGCAAGATCTGTTGGGGAAGGTCCAAATGCACGGAAATTTTTGTTTCTTTTTGCTTTATCTCCTTCCTCTGAGTGCCCCTGATGTTACAAAATTAATTTGCTTTTAATTTAAGGACTTAAACTTAGGTTCAAATACATCGTAATACATCATAACTCTCAGAATTACTTTCCTCCTTGAAGTTATGGTCATTTGCTTTCTAGAAAGGAATGGCATAATTTGAATGCCAGCATGTGTCGCTCTGAAATAATGTTGCATGGTAGATCATTGCATGGATGGATGCCCCATCCCTGGAAACATTCCAGGTCAGGTTGGACGGGGCTCTGAGCAACCTGCTCTAGTTGAAGATGTCCCTGCCCACGGCAGGGGGGTTGGACTAGATGACCTTTAGAGGCCCCTTCCAACCCAAACTATTCTATGATTCTATGATGCTATTACTCCTCTATGCATTTAACAAAGTTGTCACATACCGCACATCCTGGAAAAGAGACTATAATAGGAAGGTTGCAGATGGTAGCCTATTAAAATGTATTCTTTAGCAAGCCTGGCTGGCCAATGAAACTGAGCCAAGCAATGTGCTCTCAGAGATATTTTCTAGCTCAGGTTATCTACCTTCAAAAGTACAAAGTAATGAGACAAAGTAGGTTATGCCTGCCTTTTGGAAAGAAAGCCGCATACAGGGTTTTTTTAAACTCATATCTGCCATAGGTAACATGTACAGTCCCTGGGACAAGTGAATGTATAATAAACAGAACAGCACATTTCACAGAACAGGTGCAGGTATCGCAACATCTGCTTTTTAGGTACCCTGTGCCCAGCAGAACTCAGCCCAGAGCAGTGAGTATATATTCTTCTATGTAACCTGTAGGCAGGAATTAGGAGCCTGAGGAAGAGAGGACTGTATAAAGTAGCCAGGAGGAGATATATATGTATATTTTTATCAGGTTTTCATCAGATTTTATGATAAGGAAAATGAAAGGGGGTTTGTCCATTCCCTTTTCTTTTAATAAAACATTGAACATGTAGTGATTATTTTATATATATAAATATTATATTTGCTAGATAAGTATAATTAGTCTTCAATTGCCATGAAATTGTCATCCATTCCCTTTCCAAATCTCTGGCACTTTCAGTTCCTCCAATCGATGTCATGCTGACTAATCTCACATTGGCAGGAGGTGAGAAAACAGCCCTTGAATTAAGAATTATTCTTATTTGTTGAGCACCAAGTTTTGCATACAGCTGGCTAGAAATTGCTTTTATTGGGTGATGAAATGAGTGTCATATGCTTTTCTTTAGGTCCATCCAGCCCTGTGTGCAAAGCTTTAGTTGCAGGTTTTTGATCAGATACGTTGCGGTTAAGGTTGCTCAAGGTCTACCCTGAAAATGCTTTTCACTGAAATATTGGGCTTTGCAAAATGTCCTCAGCTTTCCAGTTGCATTTCCATCTAACCAGGGAAGGAAATTGAAATAACAGAAATATGACTATACTGTGCAGAAAATACACATTTTTTTCCCCGATGTATTAAAATAATTTACAAGTAGGTCTGAGTGAAACTTTGAATATACAGGTTGTATGGACTTGCCAGAGGTAATGTAACTTTTTCAAATTTTAAAGGCTCAGATTAGCCCTGGTCTTTGTGCAGATAGTGACAAAGAAGGATGCAGAAACCCTCTTATTCCTCTGTAATTGTTTGCACTATAAAGTCTAGCAAGAGTTACTGCCTTCTGCAACTTTGAGATCTTGAATTGTGACACTTTCTAGTATGTGTGAAAGAAAGAAGGGTCATTACCCTGCCCTCCTTCCATGTTACTATGAGAAGGACAGTGTAGCATTGCAGAGGTTACAGCACCCTGCAGTCATCAGAAAAACTCATACTATAGTAGCAAAAGTTGTCTGGTTTTTCCTTGCCTTTTTTTTTTTTCTTCTTCCCAGTCCAGGTCTGGGAAATAAGAAATGAGTAAACTTTCCATTGGCCGAGTAGATGAGCTCATGTTTTTCCATTATTTATGTGTTTGTTGTGTCTATCCTCCAATAGGTTCCAAGAGACTTGAGAGAGTTCTGGTCTGAGCAGACACAACTGAGCTCTGCCATTTCCCAGGTTAATAAAATGTTGAATTATTGCATTAGCATAATACTGAGTTTAGAAAATCCAGTTGTATAGGCTGGTTTATTAGCCCGCTCTCAGTGTTGTATTAACAGCATGTCTCTGAGGATAGCGAGAATAAATACACCTTTACCCTAGGTACACACAATTAACAACTTATGTACCTCCTCCTCTTAAATATCCCCTGTTCAACCTTGGAAAGGTGCTGTCCTGCACCTCTGTTTTGGCAGGCCCTAAAACCTGTGGTGCTTGGGACACAAGAGCTGTATAATGCAGTCCTCAAAAGACCATTTTCAAGTGCTGCATTAAGTATCACGGATGCCTGTTTGTCAAATACATTTGCCAGTAGGGAACAGGAAGTGATTTGCGTTTGAGAGAGGGCAAACATTCCCAAGCTTTGGATATATATTACCTGGGACTTTTTAAATCACTCTCTCAATCTTGCATCCTCACACAGAAATAACTCATTTTTTTACTTTGGGGAAAAAAGTTCAGAAGAGGCTAAGGGTAAGAAAACTGTGAGCAGAATCTTCTGTCTCTGATTGACCATCTAAAGAAACTCCATGTGGAAACATAAAGCAAAACATTTCTGTAGCCGGGCAAAATTCCTCGTGGATTTCTGTATGATATACAGTAATCTAATCTGGAGCTTTCTGTAGTCCCTGAAGTTTCCTGAGGTGCATAGCACCACAACATTTGGTCTGTTGTGTTTAATTAAGAATAAACTCAGCTGAGAGGGCTTTTTTTTCTGTTTTGTTTTGGTTTGGCTACTTTTAATTTAACTAACTTAGACAAGTAGATGTTTATTTGTTTGGCTGAATAAGCTTGTGATGATTTGATTTCTAGTTTTATAACAAAGCTAGGAAATGAATGAGGGGTTATTTGAAGTTTATTCCTCAGTGAATAATTCACTAGGAAAATGTTTGATGAGAAAAGAGCTCCACAAGAGAAAATCACCAGAATATTTACCAAATTGCTCCACAGTGTGATGGCCTCATCCGCTTCTAACCTCCTACCACAACGCACCTTTAGGGGCGAGTCAGTTTATAGAAGTGCAGGAAATGCAGAACTTTCTTCTGCTTGACTCCCAGACGCTGCTCCATGATTTATCCTCCAGATAGATTTCTATTTTATTTTTCACCGGTGGTAACAAGGATGATAAATAGCATTCACTAAAATGAAATTTTTAAACTTTAGCAGG
Organism: Aptenodytes forsteri; assembly: GCF_000699145.1. Classification (NCBI taxonomy): domain Eukaryota; kingdom Metazoa; phylum Chordata; class Aves; order Sphenisciformes; family Spheniscidae; genus Aptenodytes; species Aptenodytes forsteri. Next base: position 1,618,808 of record NW_008794625.1, on the reverse strand, counting down.
TAGAGATAACTTGTATTGCAGAGTTTTTAAAAGAATTATCTAAAGCATTTTCTTGTGAACAAATTTACTTCTGAATAAATCTTGGAAAAAATGGGAAGGTGTAACTGCCCAAAAGAAAGCTAGGCAAGTGCTAATATTTTAAAAGAAGATCACTCAAGCACGTGTAAATGTATATTAACCTAGGCAAATAATGGAAAAGCTTAACTCTTGTAATGAATATTACCTTTCTCCTTTCAACTTTCCAAATATTTCCCCTCATAAGTTTTTTAACAAAAGATTCACCTAGATTCACTTTGCACTTCTGTTAGAAAGTCCTTTTGCAGATGTCTGCCTTTAGTACCATGCGAGCTATGTTTTGGAAATTTTTTCTTTTTTACCTGATTGTAGACATTTATAGACAAGTTAGGCAATATTAGATGCTTTATCTGGTAGAAAGAAATTTAAACACAAGGCCAGTACAATGAACGTCTAAACTCAGGTTTGATTTTGCTGCTGAAGAGGGTGAAACTCCTTGCCATAGAGGTATATAATACAGTCAAATGGTTGTCAGGGTCTCAAAATGGGAGTGCACAAATTCAAAGAAGAAAATATTTGTGAGCTGTCGGATACCAGGAGGCCATCTGTGGCTGACGAAACCCTTAAGCCATGCCTTATGAAGGCTTGGAGAACATCACCATTCTTATACTCTTGCTGATCACTGTTAGAGACAGTGGATAGCATACTAGGCAGAGCTTTTATCTAAACTGATTATTCTTACATAAATCACTCTGTGAGCTGTAATACGAGACAATTCATTCAGCACACCTATTGTAAATTGGGTCCAGAGTGCTTAGAATTCATGACCAAAAGCCACTGCTTCTTTAGCTTAAGAGGAGTTTTTAGAGAATCGAGTTCTGCATCGTTCGTTTGTATTGTCTTACGAGGTTCAAAAATTGCTTTGAAAAATTGGTTTCTGGATGGTTAGGTTTTCTTATGACCCCCATTTTGACTTCTAACCTTCAGATAAACACTGTTGGGAGAACAAGAGTTAGCCCATTCAGAGCTGTCTGTGCAAATCAGGTATATATTCAGTAACATTAAAATGAAGAAATAATACTTTCTGTGCAGGCTTTCTGATGAAAACCTGTATGTTTCAAAGGATGAAATTGCCAGCAAATACAATGTCATTTCTGCTCAAAGTGTTTGCTGGGGGGGGCGGAAATCTCAGGGAAGTCACTGATGGGTCTAAATGTTTTGGGGAACGCAAGCTTTGAGGGTCTTTTTTTTTGTTTTAAAATGGAGACCTTTTCCCCTTCAGCTTCTGAGTCCTGTGAAGTATTCTTACTGCATTTGAATTGCAGTAAAATTAATGACCTGATCTTAGATTTACTATGATTTGTTTCTTGCCATGAGCTGCTAAAAGTAAGCAATGCAAAAATCTCATAGTAACTAACACATTTATAAATGCAAGGGCACGTCCAGGAGATTTTTATTTGCAGACCAAAATCCCAGAATTTATAGAGTCTGTCTTAGTTACTATTGTGAAGAGGGGGGGGAAACCCCCAGTGAACTCTATTAAAAAGATTGATGCATGGCTGCAAGAGCTCTTGACAATTGAGATTTCTCTCTGAAGTGTTGTTTAACATATGTATAGCAAAAGAAATGCAGGGGAAGGAAGCAAATCTTCTTATCAACTTTTGAAGTACTTTGAATCTAGCAAAATAATGAAATGATTGAAACACAAATTCTGTGTAGCTGAGAAAGCAAAACATTTGCATTTTACAAAGCTAGAATTCATGCCAGGAAATAAAAGCAAAAATATTTCCTAGGTATTTGAGCTATAGGTAGGCTATATGGCTATGATAGTTGGGTCTGGTCAAACTACTCTGGTCACTTCTCTTGTTGAGTCACTGGCTGGGACAAGACATTTCTGTTTTGAGCTTCCAAGCTGATAGGTCATATTTCCTGTGACCTGCATGCTCCAGTAAGTGTCCTTTTGAAGAAAAAGTCCTCCTCCTCTTCCTTAAGCTGAAATGTACCTTACTGGATGAGACAGACAATCGTTGTCCTGTGGACTCTCTCAAATACTGCTTTGTATATTGGAACCAGTTTTGTCCCTGAAAAAGCTTTGCAATATGTAACATATTCACTGCTGAATTCAATTTTGTATGACATCAACTGCTTAGGTCAAAGCAGTCATTTCTGAACACTGTTGTGACATGACACTACCTGGTAAGTTGTTCCTCTTAGATGTTTACACCTTTCAGGCAGGCTGTTATTTTATTCTTCCTTTGCTGTCACTTAGCTGGATCTTGAATGCTTTGTTCTCTTGCATACATTACCATTCCTGATAATGTTAGTGAAAGCTTGAGGTCCTTGGTAGCACAACAGAACAAGCTCATGGTTAATTTTTCTGTGTAAATTAATCCTCTCTGATCTCCAGTAATTTCATTTATGTCTTTAAGTATTAAAAGTTTACCATTAGCTTTCAGGTAGAGATGCCTGAGCCTGAATTTTGTTCCAGTTACATATTACTTCTAATTCTTTTTTCTATGACAGGAGCAAGTAGCCAAAACCTTTACATTTATGGACATGTGTTTCCCTTATTTTTTAATTTTTATTTGCTAGTATCTAGTCTGTCTTTTATTATATATATTTTTTTGAGTTCTACTTATATTTTCAAACTCTCTGTTTTCCAGATTATTTTAACTTAAAATGCATTTTGGGGGACTAAAAGTTGTGGGTTTGGGGTTATAAGATAGAAAAGGGACTTGGTTCAAACCATTTTGATTATTAGTTCTTTTTTCATTTTTGTTCTTTCTGCTAATTATGATTGCAGAACCTCCTAGCTTTTAGAATGTATTTCTCAGCAGCACTAAATCACAGCTTTACAGTGCAAAACAGAACAGTTTTAACAGCTGTGTTTATATTTGTTTACGTATTTATTGCTCTGCTTTATTTGCTTAAAATGCTGTGACTTAAAATAATACTTATCTGTAGTTGTGTACTTCAGAATTTCAGTTCAGCTATCAAGTCACTTTTACACATGTACAGAAGATGTGAGTCTCATCGCATTACGAACAGTGGCTATGTTAGAAAACATTGGGAATATTTTCAGTCAGAATTGCCAGTTAAACATTTAGGCCCCCAAAGACCACTACCTCTTCTTGTGTAGAAATAATGTGTAACAGGTGAACCAATGTTCTCCAAAGTTCTGTAATGGTCTTGGGAATATTCTTGAAGAAGACGTTACACAGACCCTTGAATAATATTTATACTAATTACTTCCTGATGGGTTACACAGCAAGTGGATGATAAAATATTGTAATACCTCAGCTTAATAGTTGATGCCCATATATCTCTGGGGTTTGTTATGCAGGGTGGGTTGATTAGTTGCTTTGTGTCAATACAGGTTAGCCAGCTGCATCTCCAATCTATCTCCTACCTGCCAGCTAATTTATGATCCATCCAGGAAGACAGAGATGCCACTGACTAGATCTCCATATGTTAGACTGATGTTGGTCTTGATTTAATCACTTAACAAAGTGGGTAGCCACCATCTCAGAATATTTTCTTTCAAATTGTCATTATTTGCTTCAGCCCAGCTGTTTGCTTGGCTTTGGAGGAGGTAGTCTGACAGCCACCTTTATTTTGTAATGTTTTGTTCAGCAGGGTTGGTTACAGATATTCCAAGAGACAAATGGTGGTGAAATGAAATGATGGCTCATCTAATATTCAATTACATATACATCTTTCATTTGTTCACCTTGGCCACCTGCCCAGCACAAATAGATGCTTATTGTTCCCTAAATAAATTACACTGGTTCTAAACTGCTCTGCAGTTTGATACTTACAAGAGTTCTGTGTTTATTTGCTGGCACAGGCTGCTCCTAAGATATTCAACCTTCTGTGTTTTGGCTTCTGTTACACTCATTACCTTGAAAAGTAATTTTGCAGATATCACACTGCATTTAATACAGGCAGGTTTTTAGTTATTTATAAACATTTCAAAATTTCAATTTCAGGGCAGGCAGATGAAAAATATCTGTACAGGGTGAGAGATGGTGCTGCCTCCCCACCCATTGCTGCAACTGAGCAGCAAGCAGTAGATAAGCAAAATTATTCCATTCTTTGCCTTGCCTGCTTATTGAAAGGAGGAGTGCAGTGAATTGGGCTGTAGGCATCCAGTCACCATGGGATTTGGCTGTGCTCACAGTAGGCAGGCACTGAACTGTATGTAAAGAACTTAACACATTTTTTTTCTCCCATGAAAATAAGGAGGCAACTCTGGAGAAAAAAGCAAAGTGAGCTGAGATAGAGATGTTTGAAAGGTAATTTGTTTGAAAAGAAACATAGGCTTCCAGCAGCCCCACAATAATTAATAAAAATCTTAAAGCTTGCAGGGTTGGACTGATTCTGATCTCTTAGTGATATTGATAAAATGTTGCCCTATTCAAGTGATCTGAGTCACTGTTTACATGAAATGGGAATTGGAGCTTTGCTTCGCTGTTGTACAGAACTGTGTACTGCAAATTGCATCTCTTAAGAACTGCTGGGTACAGAAGGCTGCAATTATCAATGGATAGCCAGGGGGTGCAAAGGGATTTTCCACAGTTGATCCAAATTGCAGTCTTATCCATCTACAGAGAAATATACTAAAAGGAATACCAGATGTGTGAGCTTCTGGGGAACTATAGACCACCAGCAAAAACTCAAATGTCCTTGAAATAGGCGTAAAATATTGCTGTCTGGGGAAGGGGTTTCAAAAGCCATGAGTACTGAAGGAATAATTGGGCTTTACTATCTGGAGAGCTCAGACATTAAGATTTCTGCAAAAATCTAGCAGAAGTTTTAGACTGCAGGTGCTTTTCATGTGTGATGATCAGGCCCCTTTTAAATGTTTCAGAATAAGCTTCTCAAAATCAGACACTGATATAATTGTTCAAAAGGTTTGAAAATGCAAACTTCTTTTACTTTTAATAGCCTTTAATCCTATCTAGAGACTTCATCAAAAGAAAAGTATGCTGTCAAGGAAAGACTGCACAGAGATCCTGGCAAGAGCATACGTGTTAACTGAAGCATCACTAATAGCTCACTGGCTAGCACAAGAGAGAACTAGGTGCTCTCAGAGTTCAGATTTTGGCTTTGTTGCCTTTTTGTTCAGACTCTTATCACATTAGCCATCCATAAAGCGGGTAGAATATTACTATCTTGCAGCAACTATGCAAAGCTAAACCAGAGCTTCGGAAATGAAAGGTGGAATGCAAAAATGATATATTAATAATAAATATACCTAAGTTTTATTGTTTGCCTTAAGGAAGGTAGCAGGAGGTCCAGGATTTCATGGGCAGTATTCATAATACATGATTTTCCATAAACGGATTTCTTCTGTGCTGAAGGTAAGACACAAACATAGAAATGCACAGAAGGGGTTTAAAAGAGCTAGTAGAGGCCCTGATCCTATTTCCATTCCCATGTAAATGCCCTACTTGATAGGACTGGGGCAAAGGGAGTTGTAATGTGTTTAAATACATATATGTATGTGTGTGTGTGTATATGTGCAGGTATATATGGAGAGAGATGTGCGTAAGTACGTGTGTGTGTGTGAGAAAATATAGATAGATAGCTAGATATGCATACCTGGTTGGTATGGCTGAAGTGAAAGAAAGGAACCGTGCAAGATCATCCCTGTACAGAGAAGGACATTAGTTATTACTCTTGATTATTTCAACACAGTAACTTGCTGTGGATCTAGTAACTCCTGTTCAGTGGATCAGAGCTGCTGTGACTTCTGATTTTACTTGCAGCTACTTTTAACAAATTGATAGTCTGCAACTCACGTAGGTGACCTTCATGACAGTCAAGTAAACCTAACCATTATTAAGTGCATAAGGAGATAAAATTTTGTCTGCTCTCATTCTTGTGCTTCTTGTCCTGCCTGTTGCCAGTGTCCTTCTATGTGTGTATGCACATTGTACTTCAGCTGAGTGAGGGTGAGACCAAAAGTGTATAGGTACAGAGTAACTTATTCTGTGCTTTAAAAATGTGAAGTATGATATAGGCTCCTGCAGCTCTTTCTGAACTGGTATTGAATGGTCTCATAGGGAATAGTAATCGGAATGTTAACTTACCATGAAAATATGTCATTTATTTCCTTTGAAGCCGCAAAGGTCCCTCAAGTATAATGGGGTTTATACTATATTTTTGTGGCATAGCATTTTCTTTAGGTCTTGGTGCTATATCTGGAAAAAGAAAAGCTAATGAAAAGGCAGGGTTTTTAAATTATTATTATTATTATTATTTTCCAGAAAGCAATAATAGTCTGAAGAGCTCACTGTTAGATCTCTGGCTGCTAACTTCAGTGGAAAATGGGATATTGCATAAGAAAGCATACACATTTTCCAGTTTTTCAAGAAAAAAAAAAGAATCCCTGGTTTCATTCTTGTCTATCTATTTGGTGTATGCAGAGCACCCTGAATACTCTTCTGCTTCTCCCACCTGTTTTCGATTTTCCCATATTCATCTGAAGTGATTATCTGCAAGTAGAAAACAAGAATGTATTAAAATACAGAAGGGGTACATGTATTTATTATTTTGGGGATAGGATTTAATTAGTGTCTGTTTTCAAAAGAACTTACCACTTACAGGTGTATTTTCAAAGCAGTCAAACTGTCTTATCTATGTTAAACTTTGGAAAGTCTAAGTACTTATTTGGAGGCAAAATGGAAATTGAGCTCTTTAAAAAAACCTTACATTGAAGGCAAGCAATTGTCTGGTGGCAAACATTACAGTGATTAATACAATATGTAGCCATTAGGTTCTGGCAGCTGGTCATTTAGGGAAAGAGTTTCAGATATGACCATAGGATTTATAAGCCCACATCCTATTAAAAGTCATTTTGCATTTGGCTTCCAAGGTAATTTTGAAAAATTTCCTTCCAAAGGTTCAATTGACAAGAGCATGATGAAAAGTTAAAAAGTGACAAAACCAGCATTAGAATTATCCCTGTTTCTGTGCTTGACAGTCTCAAGAGACAAGTTAAGGAACACAAAGCCTATTGGCATTTGTGGCAGGCCACTGTGAACAGCTGCAGGCTGCTGCTGTCATTGAGAAGAAGGGGTGGGGGAGCACCTCTTCCAAGAGTGGTAATACTGGCAGCAATGAGAGCAAGGATTGCAGAATTCCAGCATTTTCCCTTCCTGGTTTTCTAACTGCATCCTTAGTACTTCTCATTCCTCCTCCCATGGCAGACGCAGCCAAATCCTTTATCTCTGGGGCAACAAATTTTTGCCTGCTCCGTTGAAAGTCTCCGGGGAGCACTGAATTTCATCCTTAGAAGATTCCCTGTCACTTGCCTTGTGGCATAGTTTTGCATGGTTTGCCAGGGCTGTTTAATACAGCAGTTTGGTTGACAAGGCAGTCTTCAGTTTGTCATTCATCCAGGATCTTCCACAACATCAACACATACTTAGAAATATCCCCTGTATTGTTCATTCCCTTACCCAGGATAGTGCAGTGTAATTCCTTCAATTGACTTTTAAATTAGGATCCAGTTGCCAAAACCTTTTGCCAGTTTAGATGTTCGAGGGTAACCTGCCTTCTTCCTAGTTGCTGCTCTTGAAGTGCATCTTCCAAGTCTTGTGTCATCTGTCAGCCCTGCGCAGATATGTTAGATACCTTTGGGCATTTCCTGAGGCGTTAGGAGCCTATGTTGAGTCAACTGGATTGAACTCTTCTTGGGCAAAGAGATCATGCCATCTGTAGCAGCTTCTGTGATCATGTAACAAGGATATAGTGGTACTTCCATGGTGTTTCACACACTGACAAATGGCTGAAATTGAGGAAGCTGTGATTCGGCTGTAAGCCAACTAGCTTGCTACTGGGCTAAGAAGAGAGAAGTTCCCTCACTCCTAAAAGCACAGAGACTACAGTTTTCTGGTTTGCTTATGAGGGCTGCATACAGACTTGGGAAATCTGCTTGTAATGTTAAATAACACCCTATGGTTGAATAACCTTTTTTGTGGGACTTGATATTTCAGGGTATCAGTGGCATGGCATCAGCTTTAGTTCAAAGAATGAAGTAGTAGCTGCTGTCTAGCAAAACTTTCTGCCACCTTCCTCCTCTTCATAGCTTGGTGCCTGGGCTCCTGTGACCTGTGACAGCCGTCACAGTTAAATTCCGTCATAGACTTCGTAACTGTTACACATGAAGAATGATATTGCTCTGACTAAATCCCTTACTTAAAATCCAATGCCATATTTTCTTTTAAATAAAGTCCTTCCAAGCTTTTCTGTGTAGTGTAACTGGTAAAGTAAAATAGTCTGATATTATGCAAAAGGAACAGAGGTAGTTATTTTTTAAAATATTTATAAAAGTCTGTCATATATGCTGTCTCATTTTCATTTGCTATGAAACTCTTCTGTAAATTACAGCAGATGTTAAGTGAGTTTGTGTTTCTCCAGAATATTAATATGACTGTGCTGCATGCAGAAAGAACAGTTTTCAGAAGAAAAATCAATATAGCATTCCAACATGTTAGATGAAAAAAAAGAAACTACTGTGCTCAGTGTTTTAAGTATAGGAAGTGGAGCAGTCCAGGAAGGTGTCGTTTGTCATTAAAACTCGCGAAGTGAGTGGGATGTCTGAATGCTGTTTCAAAGTTAAGACTTCTACTCTCTAAATGTGACAAGGGACAAGAGGCCTGGAAAGGGACAGCAATCGATGTAGGAAAAGGCTGTGAAATGCGGTTGGAATCAGAGAATAGCACCTACCCTTTTCATGGAAGCCATCTGCATTTTATGCACTGCAGCTCCTCAATACACCCTTTACTGAAAATTTATCAAGGAGAAAGCATGAATTAAGTATGTATTTTTTCAGCAAGGCACAAAAAACTAAAGGTGACTTCAGCAAGAGATTTGGGATGCCTAAAGGATGTTAAAGTGAATTCATTAAATGTTTTAACTTTTGACACCTTTTTGAATACCTTCCTACTCCTTTTAACTTTTATCTTTGCAACACTTTTCCTCCTCTTCTAAAACCACAGTAAAGGAGACTCATGTCCAAAGGTGTCAAAGAATAGTCTTAATTTTCTGTTTGTTTCCTCTCTTTTAATGATTTCCGCCTTGTTCTAGCATGAAAGCTTTTGGATCTGGCGCTTCATAAACTTACTCTGTGTGTTCAGAGAGATTAGTGCAAAGGCAGTCTCAGTCCTGAAGTAATATGAATTACAATGACTTGCCTGATGCAATCATGACACAGCATCCCTGCTCGAAAAAATGAGAAACATTCTACGTAGGTCAAGCATTTGCAAACTGAGCTAGAAAGAACAATGTATGGAAAAATCCAGCGTAACTATTAGTATCACTTACCTAGATAAGTGAATAGCAATATTCCATTTAAGCAGTCTTCCTCATAAATAGATGGGGTAAAAAACAACTGTGGAGGCAAGAAAGTTAAGGCAACTTTATGAAATGTAGGAAGAATCTACAATACCTTACAGATGTCACTCCATTCTCCTTGACCACCTGCATTGACAGCACGGACTTTAAAAAGATATTCTGTATTTGGGTCCAGATTACGTATCTCAAGGTTCTGCTGCTGTATTTTGCTTAGCTGGCCAGCTAGTTGTGTCTGGACAATGTTATCAGGACCAATACCAGCAACTTCATAAAACTCTACCACAAAGAAATCCACATCTTCTGTGGGACAAGTCCAGTAAATCTGTGAAGAGACAAAAATCTGTAGTACACAATTAAGTACTCTTTATTTTTGCTCATTTTCATTTTTGCTTTTTTGGAAGGCCCCTGTTTGGCAGATTTTAATTTTGAAAAGCCAATGCAGCTGAAATTCCAACCATAGCATGAAAGTGGAAGATATGCAGTTTGTAGTCTTGGAAAATGCTAAGCTTCCTCCTGGGAATTTCATAGTACCCTCTTCTAACACACTAAAAGTAATGCAGGCTGACAGCAGTCAGCACTTTGCAACTTGCACTTGGGATCTTATGCAACAGGCATCCTGATCTTGATCTATGAAATGTATAATGAGGAAAATTACATGGATATGATGTCGTCACATTGAAGGCCAAGACCAGGATTGAATTATTTCATCTGATGTACAGATATTTAAACAGAAATATGGTACATCTATGTCCTGGTTTCGGCTGGGATAGAGTTAATTTTCTTCCTAGTAGCTGGTACAGGGCTGTGTTTTGGATTTAGGACGAGAACAATGTTGATAACACACCGATGTTTTAGTTGTTACTGAGCA
>NW_008794625.1:1581571-1608385 GCF_000699145.1 Aptenodytes forsteri | reverse complement strand
GAGCAATTGCACTGTGCATCACTTGCTTTGTGTATTATTATTATTATTATATTCTATTTCAATTATTGAACTGTTTTTATCTCAACCCACGAGTTTTCTCACTTTTACTCTTCTGATTCTCTCCCCCATCCCACCAGGGGGGTGGGTGGGGCGGGGAGTGAATGAGCAGCTGTGTGGTGCTCAGTTGCCAACTGAGCTTAAACCATGACAATCTATTTCTTTCTGCATTGGACCTTTTCATGTAACTTATTTCTATCACATATATGATTATATAACAACCCTATTGACTACAGTAGGAATGTGATACAATTCAATTTATGCTTCAGTTTATCGCAAAAGGTGAGTTTGAAATGCATTGTCTCCTACAAATAAAGTATTTGAACTGATATTGTAGTCTTATTTACTCAAACTCGTATGGGTTCAGACTCTATAATAGCCTGAAAATATAATGGTCTTTTGTATATATTTAGAATTTATTAACGTCTTACTTTGGCAGACCTCGGGTAAACAACAGTCTGGTATATAACAACAGGTCCTGGGACTGGGACTGATTCATTGTCTATAGGTTCTGGACTTGAAAAGTTAACAATCCGGTATTTTCTTTCTTTTCTTGGAGTTTCATAAGCTGTATCCCAGTACGCACACACTTCATTACTCTGTGTAGGATGATGGGGAGGTGTAGAACTTGGTCTTCTGACAGTGTCTTTAGACAGCATGCCTAAATCAAACAAGGAATTTAAAGATGGGCTTCGGAACAATGTTGCTTGCTTGGATTCATGAGTACTTGAAGCATGCCTTGGAACCATTATCTCTGGGTTAAAAGAATAGGGATATTTTTCTGCTTTACTTGCTGACTGCTTTATTCCGCTAAGGGATGGGACAAGTCCCTGTAAAACGGAGAAAAGTTCATCAAAGTTGAGTTGAAGTTTTCTTAAGGGATCTTCTCTTAGACATGGACTAGGTTGGAAAATGGAAGGAACTGCATTTTCTATTTCTTTCACCAAGCAGTGTGCAGATTGCAGAAACACAACTTGGCTTTCCTCCTTAAGAGCCTCTTTAGAGTATTGAATAAGGCCATCCATATATGATAGCTGACTGGATGTATAGTTTATATATTCTGAAATTTCTTTCTGTTTTTTAAGTTCAATGTTTTCAAGCAACTCCATCATCTCTTTTTCTTGTTCATGAAGAACCATACGTAATTTTAAGAATCCATTTCTGATTTCCTTCCTTTTGGTGTCCTTATAGGCCTTGAAATTATTTTTTAACAGGATAACTTCCATTAGATCATTATCAACTCCTTGGCGTACTGTAAAAAAAATAAATATCAGATCAGTAGTTCCAAATTCATATTAAAATGTAGTGGTTACAAGAGGCAGAATGATAGATTTTTAGCTTAAAAACATTTCAGGTTTGATAGAACATAGGACAAGAATAAGGATTCTGGTATTTTTCTCTCATCTCTGGTACTGGTAAGCCTTGAGAGAAGTTGTTTGGATTAAAATGGTCACATTTGGGTGTATAAAATTTGGCAGTTAATTGCTACTTTATTATTATTTCCTCACTTACTCAAATTTATCTCCCCTAAAATGGGCTTGATAATTTTTACTTCATTACATGGGAAATCCTGAAGCTTAATGTATTGTAGCTCTATATTATCTTTGAAAATTCACTGTGCCAGTATGAAGTTAAAATAATGGCAGCAAATGCGCCTGCATAGCCCACAATATGTCTGTGGCTGATGGTATATTCCTCTGATGGCTGTTATGTGAAGGTGAGATTAACTCTTCTGACACTAAAAATTGTGAACTGTGAAGGAACAGAATCAAAAATACCAAAGGCTGATAGTAAATTCCAGTAGCATTCAGCTAACATCAGGAAACAATGTCACATTACAAAATCCTGCACAAATATTCTACATCACTTATTTTCTCAAACTTAAGACTGTTTCAAAATTGAGAATTTAATGCTTCCAGCTGTTTCTCATTGTGCGTGGTTCTGTTTTACCTTTCTGAATGTTATTTTCCATGCAACTTCATTATGCCCACAACATTTGTGAAGTTATATGCAAAGATCAAAATGAAAAGAAATTCATAAAACCCTAGTCTGTGTTCAGCCCCTTAGTTGCTATGGATCAAGTCTTAGTTAAAAGGAGTGACATTGTTGTGTTACCTCAGAAAAAAGTGACCGCATTGCCTTTTAGTCAGCATGGGCATAAGCGTAAAACTGACCGAAGAGGGACAATTCATAACTTGCCTGCAGGGGAAGAAGTAGTTCCTCTTCAAGCATATATTTCTGATTAAAAAATATTCATCGTTTAACTCTGCAGATGTAGTTGTGTTTATTCCACGCTGGGTCCTGCATGGACATGTATGGAATGACAGTTCCCCTCCCTAGATGTACACTTCTGTTCCCATCCCACATACAGATCCTTCACTCTCTAATAGCTGAGCCTGGCTCACGATGCCACAATTACGGGCTTGTTCCTTTTGTGTTTCTACAGGGGGAACACACCACCTTTCTGACTCTTGTGCTGTGTAGAGAGTTGATATAATTTGTCAACCATATGTTCAAGTTTCTTTCCTGAGGAGGCATGGGGAAGTGTGAGAAGCAGCAGAAATACAAACCTTTTCTAAATTTTGCAATTGTATCAAAGAGGGAAGCAGCCTCTCTCGAACATGCGACTGCCAAGGGAATAGTCTCGTGATCATTGTGCAGTGAGTTCTTACAGAACCCACAGATCAGTTCGTGGTCATCCAGACAGTATTCAGAGAGGTTTGAGTTGCTGTGCAGTAAGCAGCGCCACTGTTCATGATCATCTTGATGTGCTTTGGTGAAAATGTGGTCTTGAGCACCATTCTCACTATGATTTAAATGCAGACATTCATTACAATAATTAATTCCACATGTTCTACATCTTTTGGTTGCCACTCTTCTTCTCTCCCTGCAAGTTTCACAGTAGACTGGTCTTTCGCTACGGTCAAATCTCCACCTCAGAAAGCCATGTCTGCGCATGTATTTCTTGGCTAGTTTTGCTCTGAGGTAATTCTTCCTCAGCTGGATTTTATTTGTGTAGGGGAGGCAATGTGCTTTGCTACACACTGGGCATACGATGATATAAAAGTCTTCAGTTACTTCAGCTTTGGCCTTGCTTTTAGTTATACACTTCTCACAAATGCAGTGATTGCATGGCAGCATAAATGGTTGGAGAAACAATTGCTTACACAGTGGGCAGGCAAGCTGGTCACGGAAAGCATGGCTGGAGACATTCCTTTCTGGTGTAATGACAGATGCATTATTCCTAGTTCTAAATCTTGACATGACATCTTTTGACCTAAATAAAATTGGAAAAAAAAAAACCAACGAACCCCAAGAACTCAAACAAAAATATCTGAATATTAGGGTACCATCTAAGAGACAACATTATAACATAAACAGTTCTACTTTGCATACCAACCATCCTTTTATTCTGACTGGATATTTTATTTAAATAATTGGGTTATCATTATCAAGAATCCATTTTTTTTCTTTTCCTTTTCAGAATTGTTTCACTATATGTTGAATACTGTTGCCAACAACAACAACAACAACAATAAACAGAGATCTCAGTCATTGTAGGTCTGTATGAATTTGTTGAGTTATTGCTGGTGGCCAAACGAAAAGAAGAATACAGTTTGGTTTAGTACAGAATGAAATTTATTTTGCCTCCTTTTCTTGTTTGATTATTTTTCAAAATGGAAACAACAAATAACTAGAGTGAAGAAAAGCATTTTGTGCAATTCAAATGAAACCCTGTATTTTGTTTCAGAGGGTATTAAATGCTTTCTTTTACAACAACTTTGGTAATATATTCAGCATATTTTCTTTTTAATGAAAACTTAAGACAATAAATGTCAAAATGTTTTTCTTTTGCATTTTCAAGATGGAATATTTCCTCAAGAAAGTAGCACAACTAAGTGTTTCACCATTTCCAAAAAAGTATTGAAGACATTTCTGCTTAACATAACAACACACATTTACATAAGATTATCCTAAATTTTAGTCATTTAAGAAATCACTCATCTCTGAATTATTTCTGATTTCTAGAATGGATGACATTTATTCTTAGTAGCAGCCTTATTATCATTGATTCTTTACATTGATTGCACAGACTTTCAAATAGGGATTTTTTTTTTTTATTATTATGATTTTATTTTAGAAGACAACTGATTTTCAGGATGTGCTAGTCCCTGTTCTTTTCAAATCTTGATAGTCCTAACCTGCCTCTTAGCCTGTGGACCTTATCCTTTTAAAAATACAATATTAATTTTACAATGCCTCCTTCAATATTTTCCATAGCTTTAACATGAGCATCATTATTCAAGATGGACACCTGGTTCTAGGCCTCTACGGTCTGGCCCTCTGCAGTGCTTCTCTTTAGCACCCATGTTGTTACTGCTTTCCTTCCCACCTTCTCTCCCCAAATGTTCAACCATGCTATCTGCTTTTTCCGTCACTGTAAACAAGAGCAAAAAAACCTAATAATCTAAAGAGAATACAATCTTCTGTTGCTATGAGGATTCCTTCTGGTTTTCAGAGTTTACCTAGGTGGGAATTAACCGTGCATTTCCAGAGGTCCTGTCAATCCCTCTCCGACTGGTACTATTCTAGTCTGGAGTTCTTCTGATAACTTAATTTCTGCCCTCCCCTTCCCTCCCCACCCCCATACCTTTTAGTGAGTGCTCTTTGGTGTAGCATTTCTATAGTTAATACTCAGCCCCTTCCCTTCTGGTTTCCAGTTTTATCTTCTAAGACTGTTACTATGCCTTCTTTCCATTCTCTGTGCGGCATTTCTTGAGCCTTTATAATTATTTGTCTCCTTTTTGTCTTATTCTGAATATAACTGCTTCCTTCCACTTCCAGTTAACAGCAGTTTTACTGCTCTTTGGTTTACTCAAATTTTCCCTGTATCCTTGCCTGCAGCCCCCTTGCTACAAACACCTTCCTCTTTTCCTCCTTGTTTTAAGATTCTCTGTATGTCTTCCTTCTTGTCGCTACATAGATTTTTACACTGTGAGAATGTATAAGCATATATTAACCATTCACGGATTTTGTCTGGAAATTAGGTGGTCCTAACTACAAGTACAGTGATGTTCGGGAGTACTCTTTGCCCCAGTCAGAGTAATGAGCATAAGATTCCACTAACATCAAGATAAAACTACTTTTTCTGTTTCTCAGAAGAATGGTATCCTGTGGTTATTTGAAATAGCTCCAATATGCCAACAGATCGTATGTTTCTAAATGCAACACATCCATTAAGACATGTAAATTAGACAAACAAAACCCTGAGAAATTTTAAGAGCCCTTAACTTCACTTACTGAGCAGTTCCTGGTGTTCTTGAATGATGTGGTTCATCGACAGAGCTTCTGCAGCACTTGCTTTCATAATACTGACATGCTGAATTCTCTCCACCGCAGCAGCAGCATTTGCAGTCTGGGTCATTTGAACAAGAGCAGCAGCACCACCAGCAATTTGCATGCTCTGCACATGAGCAGTGGCAGCACTGGCAAGGTTTGTCTTCTTCGTACGGACATGGGAAACAGCTGCAGTTCTGCTCACTGGTAAACAAGAAGCGCCAACACAAGCAGCATTCTTCCCTTCTGCTGTGGCGAGTCAGGTAACAGCAGTTTGAGCAGCATGGCCAAGTCGAACAGGGGTGCCCATTTTCACCCATCCCTCTGTCAGATACTTGGAAGAAAGTTCATTGATCCTTTCAGCTCCTCTGCACACTACAGCAACTGAGCTCCAAAAAGGCACGAGCTCTGTGCTGTGGCAATTAGCTTCATTCTAATCGGAAAGTGATGTCACAGTGAGATATTCAAATAAGGACACAGGCAGAATTTTATGCACAGGTACCTGATATAGGGATTACATCATCTATACGTCGCGATAACTATAATTGTTCTTCCTGAATTCCTTGAAAGCATTTACCTCCCTCTTCATTAATTGCATGGGGAGTTTATACACTTGGATTAGATACCGTAAGGCCACTATCTCGTTATGACCACACACTTCATAGGCATTTTGTCAGCTCAGCTGGGTGCTGTAAGCAAACCACCTGAATCAGGCCCTAACCAGCGATAGTGAGAGGTTTCTCATCAGGCCTCTATAAGACTTTAAGCATAACTAGCACACATGAAAGAACCTTACACTAGAGATGCATCTTGAAGCACATCCTTGTAACTGTCTTAATTATTTTAAGACCTTGTCTGCCACTGTTGATGCTCTTGAATGATGTATGGCATTCGTTCTGCCAAGGCCTGAAGAAAAGAACTAGGCTTGGATTGTAGGTTCAATGCTCTTGCTCATTTGCTGTGGACCTGCCTCTCTCCCCACCGAGTCCAAGTGTGTTTCTTGCTCTTCCTTAAGCTGGCCACTCTCCTATAAACGCAGTATCAGACATATTATTTCTGTTATTCTTTAGTTACTTTGTATTAGGCACCTTTTTCTTTCATTTAGTTAATTTATTCCAAGATTTATAGAGCATTTTTTACCTATTTATAGATATGATAATTTTAATAAAAACAAAATTCATGTAAAGAATACATGAGCTTCTCAATATTGCATGCTTACTGTAGCGCTTATATGTAAGCAGTTGAACTCAATGATTTTAAAGGTCTTTTCCAACCTAAATGATCCCATGATTCTATGATTCTAAAAAAGGAAATCTACCCTCTAAGAGTTATCTGCAACTGACATCTGAAACAGCTTATTCTCTTACTTGAAACTGTAAAGGACAGTGGTATCTGTATGGTACATATTCAAGAATAATGACTTTTAATGCTGGCTTCTGTACTGTAGGTAACTAAATTTTTCCAAAATTTAGCAATTCAACTTGTGCTAATGGGTTAATGTATAATTGGGGGTTACTAAGATAAGTCTTGGCATAGTTTATTGTAACAGCTCCTTTGAGCCTATTTGCTCAAAGTCTCTTCTACCTAGAGAAATTTTAATTCGCGGATCCAGAACCCTACAGACCATAATGGCTGTGTCATTATGCGTAACCGTTTACATGTTAATAGGTTCTTTGGAATGGTTATAGCCTATGGTGTCAATTGGATTTTCATGCATAAGTACTAGATCTGTGTGCTGAATGGCTTTCCATAGTATAACTTGGACCTTTAATGGATGTTATTTATTCCATTTGTCTTTCCAGTTTAATCAATGGTAATGCTTTTTTATTGTGCATATTTAATTTTGGGATATTGAAAAGCTTTTGAATTCAATCATTAGAAAAAATCTATCTTGTGATGTTTGTCTGCTTTCTTTTGCAAAACATGCATGAATACATGTGGGGTTTTTTGAGGAAGAAAAG
The DNA here is from genome assembly GCF_000699145.1 of Aptenodytes forsteri. Classification (NCBI taxonomy): domain Eukaryota; kingdom Metazoa; phylum Chordata; class Aves; order Sphenisciformes; family Spheniscidae; genus Aptenodytes; species Aptenodytes forsteri. The sequence goes on along the minus strand of NW_008794625.1, from coordinate 1,601,030 downwards.
GTGGGGGAGTAAGGAAAGAAACAAAAAGTATGTCTTGTGTGCCATGTGCTGATACCTGGACACTCTTTTCCATTTTGACATGATACAGAGGTTAATAGCAACTTGTGCACGTATCATTCTCAGCAACACATTTCTTTTTCTTGGATTCTCTGTGAATTGTGTTTTTCCACTGAGTCTTGGACAACTTTGTCTTCTGCCCCACATAATTCCCATAACTTATTTCCTGCTATCTTTAGTGCTCTGGTTTTTGCTTTACCAAAACAACTTTCATCGACAGCCTCATTCCTGTGCTGCTCCCAGTATAGGTGGCCCTCTCTGTAACTCCTTGTAGGCATGCAGCTAGTTCTAAGATGGTCCCATTTCATTAATACGTTTATTCTCTAGCAGATATTGAAAGATCAGATCAGACTGGCTGCCAGAGAAACTGAATTAGATAAAATAGCTGCAACCAAACTGACAGACTTTTAATAGTGTTTGCAAACATGTTCCCCCATGCCCCTGTTGTGGTTTGATCTGATCGTCATTTTCATCATAGTTCTCATGATAGCCAGACTGTGATGTGGTTGACTTCACCTACGAATAAGCTTGACCCTGCAAGGTGTTGAGGAGAAAAACAAACACGTGAGAGAGAAAGAAAAGCACAGTGCAGTGAGGACACAGGTTCAGTTGAAGTTACTTCAAATTAGTTAGGTGTGGTCATTTATGCTGTACTTCCACTAGCTGTCAAATAACTCAGTATAGTATTTTCCACTAGGCAATTTATCCTGTTCTGTTCTGTTTTGCAAGATAAGCTAAGATTGTTGTCTTTTTCTTCTTTCTTCCCCCTTTTGCTCTACCTCCAGATACCTCACTGACATTTCTAATACTGATATTTATAACACAAATTTGAGATTGCACAACGATTAGTAATGTGCGGAAAGAAGCTTGAAAAAAGACCATATGCTATCAGCGGCTTAACCCTTGACGTGTTGAGTGTATGTAGTAACACTACATAAATCATGGATTTATTATGTTATTTATAAAATAATAATTATAAAAGTGCTTTTTCTTTCTGTATTTACACAGGCCATGATGAAATGCTCAAATTAGAGACAGAAACTAATGAAAATAATGCACAATTTTTCTCTGTATTCTGTACTCCTAACACAGCAGAGTAATACCTGACTCCATTGTTCTTTTCTCTGTCTGCTAAAGGTATAAAAGATTTCTTTTAGTGTGTTCATTCTGTCAGTTACTATGTAGAAAACCAGCAAAAGACCTGCTGCTGCCTTCAAGTGCTCCTAGAGGTGTAAGATAAGCTTGTGAGTCAGGGAGAGAAGGAAGAGGAACCGTTATCTCCCTTAGGATGGGGAAGGAATGACCCTTCCAATAAAAACATGTAGTCCAGCAGGATTCACTCTCTGAAGGATACAGTAGTTCTTTCAAAAAATTGCAGTGATTTAAGAGATTAACTGACTGCAGCACATGGAAATGTCTGGTTTGGGGGGAAAGTTTAGAATGAAATACGAGAAGCCTGCCATGGTACAACCCAAAACTGATGCATTCACAATTGAGAGTTGCTTCTGAAAGCATTATTTCTGGCTGGCTGTGGCTTGCCCACAACAACTAGCAAGAGAAGGGAAAAAACATCACTGTCCTTTCTTCATAAGAAAAATCTCTGTTTCTAGCTCTTTGTTTTCACCATCGCTTTAAAACAGGTTAGAGGGCAATCTCCTAGTGATGGGAATGCCTAGGAAATAGTGGGGTTTACAGTATTCATTTTTTCCCATTTTCATGAGCTTCGTTGTTCCTCCTTCATTCAACCCTTCACCTGTAGCCAAATGGCTACCCTTGACATATTTGATATACAAATCTCCACAGTTGCTCTCCACCTCTTCTGAGTAGAAAGTTTGAGATGGCTTAGCTGCTATGGAGGTACACTGGAGACAGCAGCCAGACCAGAGCTGGGATGATGGTTCACTGTCAAGATTAGCAGCTGGCAAAGCAAAAGAGCAACAAACACATGGTAAACTTAAGGCTTCTTCATTGCTCTAAAGCTGTACAAGAAGTATATCACACTGAGCTCCATATGCCTTTACCCACGGATAAAGAAATAGAGAAAAAATGATAATTTTCTTTTACCACTTTTTGCTTATAGGTACAAGAGAGTATAACCTGATTTATTTATGTAGTCACTCTCTTGACTAGGTAATACTAATGTACATTTTGTAGTCATTCAAACTCTCTTTGACTTCAGAAGTATTTCTAAATACTATACACTACAAAAATTACAACTGTTATGATTGACTGGGAATGAGAAATATTGTATTGGGGGAGTATATTATTGGAACCAGAGGGAAAACTAATAGCAGACAATGCCAAAGGAAAGGACTCACTAATGACATTTTGTGTATTTCTTCATTAAAAAACTTAACTGAGATCACATAGTAACACAATTAGCACCAGAAACATATAGCTAAGAACTGTCTAGAATAAAAAAAAAAAGAGAAAGCTGTATCACACTTAACCTAATATTTTCAAAGTATCAGGGCCTAATAAAATTCACCCAAGGAATATGGAGAAATATCTGAAATACTCACAGTGGGTTTAGGAGATCTTTTTTGAGAACACATGAAAGATGTTGGAAAAGGTACTGGACTGGATGGAATTTAAGATTAAACGGTTTAGAAGAAAATCTAGGAAATCTCATTTTGGATGAGATGCATTTCCCACAGAACAAGGGCTTTCTAGTGCTTGTGTGCCAGAGAAATCACAGCATTTCATGCCCCTTTGCACAGATCTCGAAAGTATGAAGTGAATTGCTACAAAATGCTTTAGAGGATCTATTTGTCATAGATATTACAAAACTACAACAGCATACTGTTACCATGGGTCTGCATGCATGGTCTTTCACAACCTATTTCTTATTCCTGCTATGTGAAGCCTTGTTGTCTTAGGTATTACTGTCACAATGCGAGACCTGTCATTCTTTGGAACAAATAAAAGTCTGGACATTTTACAGAATGATTGGAAATACTAGGTACGTATTATCTGTTGCTGGCTGATTCCACTCCAGCCCCCGTGTGCTTCATCCTCGTCCTGGTGGCACACATTTCCTCCGCCTGATGTGTTTTTGTTGCTGGTTTGGCTCACTCTCAGTTCCCCTCGCACCCCCTGTCCCGGTGTTTTTCTTTAGGCTCTGACTTTTTGACCTTGCTTGTTCCCAGAGTAAGGGTGTTTATCTCCTTAATGTGAGGTGTGCCTGTGCTGCTATTGAGACTACAGAGAAGAAACTCAAATGTTTTAGCTTGAGCACTTCAGCTAAAGCAGTGTTAGTCAGAACAAATGTAGCAGCTGCAAACCAACACATTTAAAATTTAAGGCCATACTATGTTAAAAGGTGCTGGACTGCATGTTAAACAACTGTCTGTGGTTACAAACCAGCCAAACTTCTTCGAGTTTGTTTAAAAAAAATAAAAATCCTTTTACAAAATGGTAATTGTAATTACAAAAATCCAATTACAAAATTGTAAATGAATAGTACCAAGCTTGTTAATGCCAAATCTTTGTCCTGGTCTGTAGCGATTAGGTGAGTTGGCAATCAGGCACTTGCCCTCCTTCAGGCTGCTCCGTTGGTGTATCTGCTTTCCTGACCATAGTACCTAGCTTCAGCCTCACTTTTTAGTCTATTTTTCATTCTTGTGTTGGTTCTCTGCTGGGCATCCTGACTCCTCTCCCAATTAGGCTGGCTCTAAGCAGTAACTAGCTTATTAGGAGGTCCTGCTGAGCAGTGAAATATAATAACTTGTGTTAATAACTTGGCTCTGCTTAAAAGGAAAAAAATGAAAAAAATATTCACTCTATCACTTACATTGCCTAGGGGAAGAGGGGAAAATACAAATGAAATGGGCAGAGGTGGGAGAAAAGGCTTTATGGATTTAGGCAGTGGATAGCATAGGGAATTAAAGCTGTGGTAAGCAGAAGTTCCCTGCAATCAGGGAAGGAGTGAAGTTTCTCCTTCTCACCAGCTGAGAAGGTTTAAAATATGTGTAAAAGAAAAATAAAATACGTGCTTTTTAGAAGAACTTGTGAAGAGGGAAAAAAGGGTTCCTGGTAAGGAAAACAACAAGTGTAAACACTTCATCTTTAATTGAAATCTGAAGACAGTACTTGCTGCTTACATAGCCCTGCAGAGAGGATGGGGAATATGCCTGCCTAGATGCACTGCACAGGTGAAAAGGCTTCTTGAGCAAAGTTACTTGCTGTGTGTCTAAGCTTGCACTTGAACTAGTGCTGGAACTATTGTGTCACGGACTAACTGCCAGTTGTACTTTCAGGTTTGCAACTCTTTGCTTTTTACTCTTGTTTATGCCCCCGTGCTTGCTGTATGCTTACCTCTTGTGGTGGGTTGACCCTGGCTGGACACCAGGTGCCCACCAAAGCTGCTCTATCACCCCCCTCCTCAGCTGGACAGGGGAGAGAAAATATGACGAAAGGCACGTGGGTCGAGATAAGGACAGGGAGATCACTCACCAATTACAGTCATGGGCAAAACAGACTTGACTTCAGGAAATTAGTTTAATTTATTGCCAATCAAATCAGAGTAGGGTAATGAGAAATAAAACCAAAACACCTTTCCCCCACCCCTCCCTTCTTCCTGGGCTCAACTTCACTCCCCATTTTCTCTACCTCCTCCCTGCCAGCAGCACAGGGGGATGGGGAATGGGGGTTGTGGTCACTTCATCACAAGTTGTCTCTGCTGCTCCTTCCTCCTCAGGGGAAGGACTCCTCACACTCTTCCCCTGCTCCAGCATGGGGTCCCTCCCATTTTTTTTTCAGGCTGCAGTTCTTCACAAACTTCTCCAATGTGGGTCCTTCCCACAGGCTGCAGTTCTTCACAAACTTCTCCAATGTGGGTCCTTCCCACAGGCTGCAGTTCTTCACAAACTTCTCCAATGTGGGTCCCCCACGGGGTCACAAGTCCTGCCAGCAAACCTGCCTCAGGGTGGGCTCCTCTCTCCACATGTCCACAGGTCCTGCCAGGAGCCTGCTCCAGCATGGGCTTCCCATGGGGTCACAGCCTCCTTTGGGCACATCCACCTGCTCCAGTGTGGGGTCCTCCATGGGCTGCAGGTGGATATCTGCTCCACCATTAACCTCCATGGGCTGCAGGGGGACAGCCTGCCTCACCATGGCTTTCACCAGGGGCTGCAGGGGAATCTCTGCTGTGACACCTGGAGCTCCTCCTCCCCCTCCTTCTTCACTGACCTTGGTGTCTGCAGAGTTGTTTCTCTCACATAGTCTCACTCCTCTCTCCGGGTGCAGTTGCGCAGTTTTTTCCCCCCCTTCTTAAACACGTTATCCCAGAGGCGCTACCACCGTCGCTGATGGGCTTGGCCTTGGCCAGCGGTGTGTCCGTCTTGGAGCCGGCTGGCATTGGCTCTATTGGACATGGGGGAAGCTTCTAGCAGCTTCTCACAGAAGCAGCCCCTGTAGCCCCCTGCTACCAAAACCTTGCCATGCAAACCTCTTCTATGAGAATATCAGAAAAAAGTTTGTATAATTGCATGAGGCTCGTTTCTACCAGTTTTCTCATCAGTAGTAAGGTTAAGGATGCACAAGTCCGATGAATAGTATTTCTCACTGGAAATCTCACTTTTTATAGCATAACAGACTGGTCCTTATGCTGTTTCTTCTGTTCCAAATTTAAGTTTAGGATATTTCTCTGTCTGGTGTTTTGGAAATGCATAGGACTCTCTTTACATGTCCTATGTCCTACTTTACATAACACAACAGGAGAGAAGAAAGTTTTCATTGTTGATGATTTTTCATCCAATTATTTAACAGGGATTTAGAGAGTGAATGCTTCTGCCTAAATGCTTAGGTTGCTATACCAACTCTTTAAATTATTTTTTCCTAAAGAATTTTTATTATTGTATTACACTAGGGGACCTAAATGCATCAGTGCTGTTGTAAGTGGAAAATGATGCAGCATTTACAATCATTGGGCTTACAGTTAGAGGTGATTAATGGAATTAACTTAATTTGCTGTTTCCTTGTTGGCTGCAGAAAATACTGTGTAATTACTAGCTAGTGTGCTCCACGTCTGCCTCAATACCTGATCCATAGACAACGTGGACCTTTCAGTTTGGTGGTGGTTGCTGTTGATTCTTGGGGATTTTAGCCTATACCTCCTTCAAATAGAAGGATAATATTATTCATGCTGTAGCAAGATAGTTTAGCATCAAGAAATAAAATCTTCCACCTGTTGACACATCCTAGGGACTATTTTATCAAAGCAAAATGGTACTTCAAGACATAGCAATGCTCACCATAGGCTGGGATCTAAAAGCTGAGTCTCTTGGAAAATACTCAGAAGTATATATCAAAAAATTGAGCGTATTTTCTGAAAGACTTTTTACTAATGTACCCACGCTGTTTGGTGTAAATAAATGTAGTACACTTTCCATTTAAGAAACTTTATAGGATGAATCCTCTTTTCTTCAAATTAATTTATAAGAATTTGCTGAAAGGCTTGCGTGGCGAACTTCAGCGTATACTGTATCTACAAGGAGTTCACTTGCAGCAGGCACTACTTGTGGGAACATATAATGAGTCACTTAAGTCATAGCTTTTTTTCCTTCTCTTTTGTCTGTCCGAATGATAAAATTTTCCAAGTAGGAAAATGAATTTGCAATTTTCTAAATAAACAAAATTGATCAGTAGCATACAGCCTGGCTTACACAGGAATCTGTTTGATGCAAAAGGAGAGGTATTTCTAAAACAGCAGGTAAACCACAAATGCTATACTGAGTGATAATAACAGTATGTAAAAGAAATTTGTGTTTGGCTCTGCATTTCGTTCTTGCATTTGAAGACCCATCACGCCAGTTTTCCTGATTACCACCATCTTCTCACTGAAATAGAAATGCTAAAAGATATGGCTTATTAAGGTTATGACAGTGGGATGGATTTGGGTTTCGTTTGATCTCAGTACTGTCTACAACATTTTACTATGAGAGCAGTCTGCTCCAAAGCATGATTATGACACTGAGATGGAAGAACTGACAGAGGAAAACATATAACAGGATGAAATCCTTTTTAGGTTAAAAATAACTGTATCGAACAGTGAGAGAGATTAAGCTGTTACAAAGTTTTGGGAGTAGCAATAACAGTGTATAGCTGAGGCATTTAAAGAAAGCGTACTGTAATAACAGCTGGATTATAAATGAACAAAATATTAAACAATGGTCAATGATTTCTCTGTCTTCTTATGGTTAGCTGCTCAGTAGTTCAAAGCGAGCAATGGGAAAACAAACTACAGTTTGATCTATGGCCCTCAGCAAGTAACTTAACCTTGCTGCGCTATAGATCTGATGCATAACTTTCTTTTAGGATATTGGTTACAAAGCTTAATTTTTAATACTTTAACCTCTTCAAGATTCATAGGCCTAAGAAAGCTATATATATGCAAAGGGCTAGTTTAGTAAATTAAGTAATGAGATTTCCTTATGTTGAATCCTACTTTTTTTTTTTTTTTTGCGCTAAACTATGAATACTGGAAGCTGTTCCATTTATTTAAGATGTTAGGCACTGAGCTCACCTCCTGATGTGCACATGTTGTTTTCCAGGGGATCCTCACAGGAGGTTGCAGTGCTTTCGATGGTACTGGAGCAACCTGCAATAGAATACTGATAGTGCAATGCAGGATGCTTTGCTTGAAGTAGTAGACTGAAACTTTAAGATGTCACAAATCTAGGTCTTTCTACATTGACTGTGTGTATATTGGATATTGCTTGGCTAGCTTGTTGTTTTCCTTTTTTTAATTAACAGTCTCATAGAAGGCTGCATCTGATTATTTTGTTATTAATAATGGAAATGTGGCTCAATATTATACTGCAGTGTTTTGTAGCTTTACTTTATGCTCTTGAAGTGTCATACAAAATTATGTGGCTTCACATGTTTTTTCCCTGTAATCTTTCAATTTTTTTTACATAATCCCATCATTAAGTAAGAAAAAAAACCCACACAGGTTTGGGCCCAAGCCAAACCTATGTGAGTTAAGGAGCTAAGTTTCATTCAGTGATATGTATCATATATCTCAGTTCCTTCCCATGACCAATATCTGACCCTTTCTTTCCTGCAATGATGATTCTCCCTTTGTTTTTCAGTTGTCTTCCTTCAGCTGTCTCTTCTTTCACCCAATTTTTATCTTGTTGACATACAATTCTAATAAAGAATTTGACTGGAATCTCAAAGGAGCAGAGTATGAAAGCTGGTATAAATAATTTTGTTTTAAATAGGAAAAAAATGGCTCATTGCTCCCTGTTGCTTGTGAACTTGCTTCTGTGATCTTACACAAAGTAGCTGTGGTCAACTTTTTTCATGTTCACTGACTGAGCTGAGAAAATCCATCAACCAACAATAAATGAGCGGAGATCAAGCAGAGGAGGATATGACACAAAGTTCCGTATGCTGCAGAGTACGATAGGCAAGGAAAATCTGTCTATTTTCCTGCTACATGATGATTACCATGAATGGAAGAATTCAATCACTTTATATGCAGACCTGATATAAAACTGGGTATTCAGATCTTTTGAGTAAGATACAGAGTAGAGTATGTTTTGATAGTAGCTTCATCCCAAGCACAGTCAGTCCTAGTCAGTAGAAGATACTCTATTCCTTCTGTATTTTCAGCTGGATTCTTTCCTCCCTGGTCTGTGAGTGCATTATAGCACTGTACACTGGAGATCTTTACTACTTAAAAATTCCTCTGGTTTATTGCAGCTAGTTTTATTTTATTGAAGTTCTCCCTATCTTTCCTTGTATAACTTTACTTTTATTAGGTAAAATGCTTTTGCTTTTGGGGGAATAAAAGTTCTTGTACCTAATGGAAATAAATTCCTTACTAGTTATAACTGAGTTCCTGCAAACTCCCCAGGGAGTGGGAGGAACACCAATGACATTCTTTGTGTTCAGTGGGATAAGCATAGTTTTGACACTAAAGATGGTAAAATTGTGAGCCCTTTTTGTGCAGAGTGTAAGCCTGGATATTGTCAAGAAGACACATCTTTCTGTGTTAAGGGAGTGCTTGATTTGCTATTCACAAGTGATGGTGAGAAAATGTGATGTTGAACAAGGCAAGTTACTGCCCCAGAGTTGCAATTTGTGTGGTACTAGAGCTTGACTAATTAGCGGATGTCAGATCAGGGTTTTGTCTTAATTGTCATTTATTAGTGTGTATTTATCCCTAGAAAGGAATTAACATAATTCTTCCTTTGTCCTAACCAGACTTATTTTTATTAAAATTATCTCAGTGAAGAATCTTGAGCTTTGTGAAGAAAAAGGTTGCCTTTCCATATAAAAATACAAATACTTTAAGAGTCATCCTTACAAGGAGGAACAGAAGGGTGGAGTATTCCTTCATCTAAATAGCAGCAGATGAAAAATCAGGCCAGACCAATGTCAATCACATGAACCTATTTTCATTTATTTGTAATAAGTCTTTCCTTGTGCTTTCATTTTCTGCTGTGGTTTCTCTTGAAAATTTGAAAGCAAAGTTTTTGCTACCACACTCAGAAAATTAATCAGATCCACCTAAAGAAAGAACTCAAACACCAGTTACAATCATCTTTTTTCCTTGAGTAATCTGTTGGAGGCTTCAGACTATGATTAACATCTACTGATCTTACAAATGGGTAAATGTGATGATTATTTTTCTTTTTTTTTTAAAACATGCCTTGAATAAAACTGGCAAGTTAACACCAGGTTTGCTTCTATTCTGCAGACCTTCTTGGGTAACTTTGAACAGAAATTAATGGTTTCAATGGTATCTGCATATGTCACTTGTTTATACTAGAGTGTTTCCCTTATAAAGCTTAATTGGTATAAACATTGTTTAAAGCAAAGAAGCTTGCCTGCTGTTTGTACAAGCTTGTTGTGCTCCACAAGTATACGTAAAAATGTGAAGAGGAAATACTGCATTCTAAACAAACAGCTGTGGGCCTCTGTCATATTTCTGTCAGGGGACTGGAAGGTTCTGGTCTCTGAATTCCCACTGAAGTAAGCTGCAAGTTAAACAAACCTGAGCTGCAGAGGTACAGCTGTTGTGCTGCATATGATGTTCCAGCCTATTGTCTACTCTGAAATGCAACTGTCACTGTAAAGCAAGGTATCAAAATGACTGAGCTGCTCAAACTGCAATAGTTTGGAGTACATTCTACAGTCCACCACTTTTTTTTTGTAACAAGTTTGATTGTACAGTGGATTGGAAATTGTGTTGCAGAGTCTGCAAAGAAGCAGTCAGAAACAGTGCTTTTAAAGCCTAGAATTATATATGGCAATTACATATTGTTCTGCTCACTGTATAATTTCATTTGGAAAAAACCAACCAAACAAGCAAACAAAAATCCCAGCCCAAAAAAACCCAACCAAACCCATATAACAGTGTTTATCATGGATATAATTTCTGAGCAGCAAATTATTTCCAAATTCTGAGACTAGAAGGTGCAGCATTGAATGGCATAGGGTAAAAACCATCGAGATAGCTGGGCAGCCACTAGCAAACCCATTTTCCATTGTATTGGTATAATGTGAGAAACATAAAACAATCCTAGTGCTATTTTATTTTCTTAAACTTAGAGAGTAGCCAGAGATTTAACTGTAAGTCTCTTACAAAAATTTATATATTACTCAGGAAAGGCAGACAGATTTGTTTTCTTTCTCAGTATGGTACATAGATGTGCTGCTGATTTCTGTGGAGTTACAATTTAAGAATATAGACTCACTTTATGTTCTACGTCAGAAAGGTGTATGTCTCACTAATCCATGACAAGTCTGTGATAAAGTCTAACACTTATTTTTCAGCTTTCTGTTAGAGGAAAGAAAAAAAAAAGTAGTGAAATTAGGGGGCAGGCTCACCTACTACTTGCAAAAAAGTAGTTAACATATTGAAAAGCTAATATTTTATTTATTGAAAAAAAAAATCTTTTTCTAGGCTCCCTAAAAAGTAGTTGCCCTTAAGCTATTGGTAAAGCAGCATTTAAAATAAGTTCCTGACGTCCCCAAGATGTGTTTTTTCCATTTGATCTCTGTTCAAGCTTGCAGAACAAGAAAGCAAAATGAATGTTTAGAGCGTGAAGTATCTTTATGGAAACCCATGTTACAGAATAAAGCAAAATATGTTAATTCATATGGATCTGTAATGTTTGTATTAATACAGATCTTTAGTCTTAAACTGGGGTTAGTATTTTACTTTTGACCCATTTTTGCAAACAGATTTCAACACTTCCTGTTCATTAAAAGCATTTTGTCACTATAATACAAGATCATATGGCAGAGAGAAATGAAGGTGAATCAAAACATATGGTTTCTTTTTTATTTCACATGAGAATACTGGTGTGTATAAAAGCTATATGCCAGCAACATCAGTGAATTGTGATTTGATGAAAGTGACTCTGACAGGAGCTAATTTGCACAAAAAAGTTCTCGTGAAGTTGCTATGATCAGGCCTCAACTCAGAATAAAAATATGATCTTTATAGGACTTTGTATCTCAAATCTTTGACAGGAACATTCACTTTAGTAGTTGACACAGTTGATGAGACAGTTAAATCTGTTCACTGTAAAAGTAAACAAAGGAAGAGCGCTTGTCCTGGTAGTGTTTTCTTATTTTTGCAGGCAATTAGAAACCAAGGTAATTGATTGTTTAGAAATAGTATTTATCCCTGTAATTATGTTATCTTCAGACTGGGATCACAGTGGTTTGTTCTTCTTGGTACATGGCTGACAAAAACTATTAACACATGGAAAAATAAAGAAGCTTAAGAGAATAACATTTTCCCACCATATTTAATGTGTTGCATCAGTACTCTAACCTTTCATGACCATAGTAGATGCTAATATGTTAAATGTTGGATTATGGGCCAGTCTTGTCAGCACCTAGAGCAAGAATATAAATGCATGTTGTTTGATTTAGCAAATCAATTCAAAAGATATTTAAGTTCTCCACTGGCTTCTGTGTAATGGACTCTTTAGTCTGGAGCATGTGTTTGAAGAGTCCTGCTGAGTCAGCTGAAGTGCTTGAGTGTGAGCTGTGCTGACATTACCAGGCTTCTGTTAAGGTAGCGTGTGATTGCAAGTTGGGCCTTGACTATTTGCCTCCACTCTGGGAAAACAGCTGCCTCCAAAACTGGACTCCTTGGCCTCACTGAGATGTGGTTCTCCATCATATTTAAAACTTCTTAAATCTTAGTTGTCTGCCCTTTAGTTTACATAAGGCTGAGATAGTCTGGTTTGGGGCAGAAACTTTAACATGGGTTTCTATAGAGTATGTAGCCTCTGGAACTCTCTGCCAACCAGGTGTAGTCACTTTATTGTCCTAAAGTATGTGTACAAATACAAATGTTTGGAGAATGGCCCAAAATTGAATAGAGAAAGGGGAAAGCAAATACAAATTGAGAATTCATCCAATTCTCAACGGAATGAAACCAACAGACCATACTACTTTCCTAAACTGTTATCAGACAACCTTATGAGGAAATTGAAGGCTATTCCTAGGGAATGTTTTAAAATCTGTCATTATTTTGAGTTCTATAAAGAAGTATTATTTTGTCTGAATCCTCAACTTCCACATACAGTATCCTTACATCTACGTGCTTTCTCATTTTGTAATTTTATAACAATGAATCATTACATTTAACAAATAAGTTGCAGGTCCCTCCTGCTTTCTCAGCTTCTGTCTACAGTTTGGTTTCCCTCTTCTGAACTCCTCTTTTGTGTTGCAATGTTTCCATTTAATGCATTATTACAAAATCTGATATTACTTTATTCCAGCTAAGAGCAAGCAGATGCCCTTTCTTCTAAAGACACCAAATACTGCTTGTGTCAGAAAGCTTAGCACTTAGTCCCACTTTACAGTAGGACGTATCCTCTAAGGCAGTGTAAGCAACTGTGAAGCACAAAGCAATTTGTTTTGCATAAGTAGCTATTATGAGTAATTGTTTGTACTACAAGAGAGTCTAGGGAGCCCAGGCATAGACTAGGACATTGTAAGAATCTGAAGCTAATTCACCACTGCAAGTAAGTGAATTTGTGTTGATAATGAATTAAGAAGAACAGAGTTCTGAAGATCTAGCAAATAGAGTGGGTGGTAGCGGACTTCAACATGTCTGGTGTCATATTTCATCTTTATTCTTGATGAATCACCGCAACCTCTTTTCATTCAGAAGCTGTGCTAAATTTGCAAAGTTCAGGGATAGATCCATGTGATTGATAAATCCTTGCTGGTGTAAAAACAAAAAATATCTTCCCAAAAATGCTATCCACACACTTCTAATATTATCAATGCAAGAAATTGAGATTAGAAGGAAAGCTTACTTTGTTTTTAAGAATATTTTGACTTCTTATTTTTACTGAAACTTATTTTTCTCAGTTTTTCTTAGGAAGATGCAGAGAAAATTATTGTGAAGGCTTTTCATGTCAAGAAGCAAACTTAACAGTCTCTTTACAGGGGTCTAGACTGGACCAATTTTGCCAGTTTTGCTACTAACAGGAAGGTAGTCCTTTTTCCAAAGAATTTATAGTCTAAATGTAACTGAATAAACACTACAGGTGGTAGGCAAATGCAGTGGACCTTGAGAAAGCTATTTCTTTGCTTCAGTGATGAGACAACTTCATATTTCTGGCACTTCTTATTCCTTGGCTCCTAAATATGATATAAAGAGGTAGGCGAACTGCAGTGTGTTTCATAACAGTTTATAAAATACAAGCGTAGACCCAGGTTCTATGATATCTAAACTGGACTCTTCATCTTGACTGCATTTAGACAGTCATTAGACATGAAGTTGTCTGTACAGATTGAAGCCTGTTCTGGATGTTTTAGGGAAAGAGTAAGGCCTAAATATCTGGGAATAGCATTGTCAGTCATAATGTGTGGCAAACCAAAAAAATGTTTTTTTATGTAAGGATAGAGACTGGATCTCGGAGTGCTTACTAATTTCAGAATATTTAACTCCTGTCCTTGCATACTTGGTATAGCTGTATTTGTCTAGTAAAATGAGAGGAACTGTACATTGGAGTGCAAATTTGGGGTGGTGGGGAAGAGGGATGGTGGTCTGTGTGATGAAGCCTGTGTGCCCCAGTATTATCCAAAGTCTGGCTTGAAATCTCTTGCAAAGAAACCACTACATGAGTAAAGTTTTTACATTCAGGTTTAAGGTCTACATAGTAACTGCAGTCTTTCTTTGCCATGAACAGTGATTTAACTGCACTGCTGGCAGCGACACTGTCAAGTCTACTTGTAGCTACAGTATTAGCTTTATCACAACCTTCCATTGGAAAGTTCCTCCTTTATGAACACACTTTCTTCTAATGAATTCTTGTTTTGTGTGTTATGTTTAATGTACCTTTATTCTTATCAACATCAATAACCATACACTGAACTCCTCATCTTGTCGCAATATGTTAATTAGTTTTACTTCCAGGCTTGAACAGCTGCTACCCAACCACCAGAGGGTAGAGCTGCCTCTTGCTGAACCAGATCACGTACCAGCACTTTCCTCATCCCTCTTTTATACTGTCTCAGATCACTTCTAGCACTGAACAGTGAGTCTGGGCAAGATCACCTCATTGGTATGCCAACATTATGTTACTCAGTAAAGTAAATGAAGAATCTCTTTTCCTGTTGGTAGGCATCATTCTGAAATACCAAGTTATACACACCTCTCTCTTGTTCTGGCAGCAAAACTGATAATTTCCAGATTTACTCTTTTGTTATCCTTAATACCTGTCTTAAAGACCATACTGTGGTTTGTAGTGAATACGCAATCCATGTACCTGCAATGAATGCTAGCCATCAAACTAGAGCAAAATCGGAATAATTCTGTTCAGAAATAGGAACCTGGCAATGAAATATCTCAAAAGACTGGAAGGAAGAAACCGTATGTCGACCTCTTGCTACCTCATTCAGCTGACCAAAGAGCCACCTGAAAGATTTGTAGGAAACTAGAGTCAAAGGAAATGAAATACTGTATCATGATCCTTTTCACTGCAACTATTAAGATAGGAAGCTTGTAAATTACTTTAAAAAAAAAACAAAACAGAACCGTGAAATACTCTTTATGGCCTTAAAATTAATTATCTGTGTGTGTATGCACACATATATGTACAAACATATGTATCTGTATAATGGAAATACATTTTTAAAAGTCTACTTTGTTCCAAACATTTTAAGTTACATTATGGGTTGGGGGAGAAGAAAAAGAAGACATGGATAGAAGATTCTAGTCTTCAGAGTTATTAGTGTGACAAACTTCATAAATACCAAATATCTTAGAAATATGTAACAAAACTTATAAAGTATTTATGGAATTCAGTGACTGTGAAAGTTGTAACTGCAGATATTTTGGGTAGTAAAAGTGGTGTAACTTTTTACAGAAGATGACATTTTTATTGCAATTACTGTCTGTAACCATTGTTTTGTACATAAAAGAAAGCAGCATGTCTGTAAGAAAAGTATAAGGCTTCAATAGTGTCTTGAATGAAGATGATGTGAGACGTTATATTTTATATTACATATATACGTGTCAGTAAGTTATGAAATAAAAATTAGTTTAAATCTGGTTCATTTTAAACCCAAAGTGTGAAATGTTCACATTATCCTATCCTTGTCCATAATCTATGACATACCGCTGGAGTCACCAGATCTCATAATGTAGAGTAATCTAGAAGGTGACAGCAGACTGTAAACATTTCCTTCTCTGGATTATCACTTATCTCTATGACAACAAAGTTGCTACCCCACCCTGGCCCTGGAACTCAAACCCTTGCAGACAGCTGGGGTTTTTTGCAGTAAATTTGGCCATTTTTTACTTCAGAAGACAGAAGGAAAGGAAGGAAATTAAAGCTTGTCAGCTTTTGCTAAAAAAAAAAAAAACCAAAAAACCCGAGCATTTTTAATACCTTCACTTTTCTAAGGGATAGTGGCACAGAAATTGTAGGAAATACTCTAACAAGGAGATCATCTAAGCATATTAAGGTTAATAATAACAAAAAAGAAAACAAAACCAAGAACATGACCTGGTGAGTAAACTTACTCTGAAGCAATTCTTTAAAGTTGAGAAATAATTTGGAAGAGTTTTTTCTGAGTAGTCAACTAACATTTGTCAAGAGAAAAATGTTGTTGACATACATCATTAAACTATTTTTCTCTAGGTTATTTCCTCCTACCCTGCACTGTGGACTGTTTCTTAAAAATACTTGTTTGTCTCTACTTATCTCTTACTATTTTTTTCAGTAGGAAATGAACTGATCAGTCAAAAAAATCCTCTAATTAATACAATTAATTCCTGTACATCCATATGTAAATATTTCATGTGTAACAAACAGAGCATAGATATAACCTTGAGTCACTACAGTGGCTAATTGCTTACAAATTAGCAAAGGGCGCAATCCTCCAACCTGTTCCCTGTGGAAATTATTAGCTTTTTATGTGAATCCTATTCCGCCCATGTGGAAAAATTTTCAGGAGAAGGAGTCAAGATTCAACCAGCAGAACCCTTTCCCAAGCTCAAGCGAGGATGATTATGTACAGTTTGTCAGATTGCTGCTGCTGAATGTGGAACGTGTTAAACAGCCTAACCTGAAGAATATTTTTTGTTTTGAATAAGCCAATGCTGAGATAAGTGTAAAGGACTGAGTTTCTCAGCAGTGTGTCTTATCCTAATAGCTAAAAAATCATCATCCCCTTTAGGGGAATGGATAAGGAATAGAAAAAGGTGGAGAAGGAACAGTTTTGGTAATGTCAAAGACAGCAAAATTTGAAATACAGTTGAGGCATTGGCAATTCAGTTTCGATATCCCATAGTAGACCCCTGAATCTTTTCCAACACATTCTTTCTCTTCCCTCGCTTCTTAGCTCATCTTGTCGCTTTGCTTTGTAAGTTTTCCAGTCTTGTCATTTATTCTATTTTTGCACAATGCCTTGTACCATAAATCCCTCACCATGGGTGAGATCACAGTGTACCGCTTAATTTTGTTTTGGCACAGAGTAAATACTGCTTTTATGCTGAACAATGCCAGCATGTGCCAGACGAGCAGAAATAGACGGTTGCAAAGACATGCTCCATTAAAACCAGTGGGCTTGCCAAGTGCTCTTTTTCAGGCTTAACAAGAGCATCCAAGTCCTTCTGTCTCATTAAAAAAATCCCACAGACAGTGAAGGTAACTGGCGAAGGCAGAGCAATATAGCCAGGAGAAAGTAAAGGCAAATAGATTACCTAGAGTTGTAATACGGGGTCTGAGGTATTACTTGAATACTCTTTGTTTCTTTGACTATGAAGTCCACAAAGTGTTTAATGTTTGTTTGAGGAAATAAACCTTTTTTTTTTTTAATGAAGGGTAGCAAGAATAAGATAGAAAAGTGCAAATGTTGACTCTTCTAGGCATACATTGTGCAGGCTATGGCTGCCCACAGTGTATTCCGCCTAGCCCACGCCTTTCTTCTCTCAGCAGCAAATTCCCTATAACATTTGTATAGCACAGTAATGAGAAGTGTTTGGTTTTGGTTTTGGTTTTGGGTTTTTTCTTTCCCCTTACCTTAGAACTAATAAATAGTAACAAAAATTTTTAACAATGAAAGGAATGAAAAAAGTTGGTAACATCTTTCAACCTTCTGTAATTTATATCTAGCTGCAGCCAAACCTTGAGGTGAAAACTGGTTTGTCTTCTTCCTAACCCAGATTTTGTCTCAGTTGTTTTGGAAAATATTCCTACTGTTTTGAGTTGCCTTTAGTAGCTAATCTTTCAGTGGGAGACCTGCAGACAGAAGGAAGTATAACATCGACCTAGCTGGGGTATATTCACAATGAAAAGAAAGCACAGAGGTCAGCTTGTGGTGACGGCAGGAGGAACTGATAGATCACACAGAGATGCACCTTTTATTCTCTCAGAAAATTGTGTCCCTTTAGCTCTTGCCGTGTATTTCTAACCCTCTGCCCCTTTCTGCTACTTTGTGCCCCTACTTGTTTCCTATAGTGGCAGCACAACAATAAGGATTTTATTAACAATAATGTACATCTACAGTGTTTTGTGAATTGGAGGGCACAGTAGATCTGGTAATCTGTTTTCTTTCCTTGCAAGGTGAAGGGCTGCAAGATTTAAACTTAAGTTTTGTAGAAGAAACACGAAATGGAAGTGACATAAAATGCAAGACACCAAAAAATACAAACAAAAGTCAGATACAATCAAGTACCCTTGAATAGAAAATGCAAAATGTTTTGAATTCAGCACTGACATCATAGTATTCTTGATGTAGGAGTTCCATGAATTCCATAATTTCTTTGGGGGGAAGAATGTGGAGACCAAAAAGCAAAGAAAGAAACCAGAATAATTTCTAACATGTTCTTTGATGACTAGTTTGAACTAAGATGCACAAACTTGTACCTCAGAGATGTACTTTTTTAAAAATCGATCATGCCCATTGATGAATTCTCCAAGACTTCCACTATAATTTGATTTATACCAATGTAGCATAACTTGATTTCTTGCCTGTGTAAAAAAGATCAATGTAAAGTCACTGTTACAAAGATTTATTCATGGGTACACAATAGTTTCTGTCTGCCTAATTAAATCTATTGTATCAGAAACAAATTTCAATTGGTGCAAAGTTTGTGCACAGACTAGCTGGAAAGTGCTGTATCTGCAGTACCATTTAGTTATGAGAATTTATCAGTGGCATTCCTAAATGATGAGACTTTAAAAACAAACTTCTGAGACATTTCCTTAACATTGACAATGTCATTTCAGATGTCCTTAATGACATTATAATTTTTTATTGTTGTTGTTTGCTATTTCCTTCCTTCCCAGCAATGCCTCTGAGGCTTTTCAAAATAATACAAAACTCAGAAAAAAGTCACATTTTTTTGCCTGCTTCCTCACAGCTTTGTTGTCTAAAGAAAAACTTTGCAAAGGAGCAAGGTTTGCCTAAAGAAAGTTAAAAGCTATGTGAAGTTGCTTTTCTGAAGTCCTAGTTCAATGAAACAAAGATGAAAGCTCTCCATTTCAAGGACATCTATTCAGTTTTTAAAGATAATTACTGTGATTACATGAGTGTGTGTGTATCTATATAGTGAATAATTTTCTGGGTAAGAGGAAAGATGGATTAGAAACAGTAGGTGTCATAGCTCACTAAAACAAAAATGAAAGTAAAATGTGCAAAATTTTTTCATTCTTTCTGTATTCCTATAGTATCCATGTTCAGGTGCAATTAAAGGACTTCACAGCTTTCTGTCCAGTTCAGTCATTTTCTTGAAGGGAAGCAAATGTGTAATAGAATCATAGAATAGGTTGGGTTGGAAGGGACCTCTAAAGGTCATCTAGTCCACCCCCCCTGCCATGGGCAGGGACATCTTCAACTAGAGCAGGTTGCTCAGAGCCCCGTCCAACCTGACCTGGAATGTTTCCAGGGATGGGGCATCCACCAC
>NW_008794625.1:1570787-1581072 GCF_000699145.1 Aptenodytes forsteri | reverse complement strand
TACCGGGAGTTGTCCCGACCCAGGCGCAGGACCTTGCACTTGGCCTTGTTAAACTTCATGAGGTTCACACGGGCCCACTTCTGGAGCTTGTCCAGGTCGTAGCTAGCAGCTGTTTAAAAAGGGTATACATCTAGTTATTTTGTACCACTAAGATACCACAGATGACCCAGCTAAGCTTCAATGTAAATTGTTACTGGGGTTTTTTTGGTGTTTTTTGTTGTTCTTGTTGTGTTTTTTTACTGTCCTTTACTTCCTTCTTGTCTAGCATCTAGCAGGTGAATTCATGCTGGCTAGAGACTAGTATGTGATCTCCTGGAGGATAGACGGTGAAGTTCCCTGTAGCTCCCATCTTAGACCTGAGTTTGTTTGCTTTCTGGAGATTGTTTTATACCACTGCTACATTAACATGTCATTGCACTTTTACAATGAGATTGGTTATTTTTCAGTCTAGAATTTCTCACCGTACTGAATCAGTTTGATGTTTGTTTTCTCTGGCAAGCTTTCCCAATGGAATATTTCCCTCACACCTTCTGTATTGCATTTGAAGAAGGACAGCTCACAAGCATTTGAGCTGGGAGATGCACTGAGACCCGATGGTTTAAATGCCCAGATGTCATGGAAGTTGGCATGGTAGAGACCTATAGGCCTTTAGAAGCGTTAAGGAGACAAGATGAAGAGAAATCTTAGTGAGAGCAGAGGATAACCTAGACAAAAATAGCTAGGGCAGATAGTTTGCTTTTTGAACCAAGAAGAAGACATGAGGAGGAAGAGAAGATGAAACTGATTTGGAAAATAGGGTCTTTGGATGAAGTGTTATAGGATACTTAAGAAGGAAAATGCCATTCAATTAGGTTTTTTACTTATGTAGTAAAAAATATGAACTAAAAGAGTAAAAAATTTAGTAGTAGATGAGAATTGGAAGTCAATTGTAAGAACTGTATTTCCAGAAAAAGCCATTCTTTTCATAACGTTAATTTATTTGTGGATACTAAATCATATATTAAAAAAGTGTGTATCTCATTCTTCAAAGCAATTGGGAGTCTGAGGCACACTAAGTGAATGTGTTTCAAAGCCCTGAACCTGTCCATTTTTGCCCAAAGCCTCTGGAAATATTACTGTGGTCGCTATCCCTATTCTTCAAAAGGATCAGTGTGCATCTTTGTTTATTTGATCAGTGATGTGGAGGTGAAAGTACAAGGGTATTTCTTTTTTAGCAAAATATGATGCTGCTGCAGTTGAAGCAGAAGAAAGGTGTCTTTTATGGCATATGCAGTAAGTATATGCATTATCATTATATTTGTGTATCAAAATCTTAATATACTCTCCTATATGTGTGTGTTTTATACATATTTTCTAGGAGTCTTGTAAAGCTTAATACATTTCCATCTCTTTCTCTGTTGGAAAACAGAACTGTAATACAAAAGTAACATCTTTGGAGTTCTTTACTTTTGTATATGTGCCTATGTTTCCATTGTCTGTCTGAAACAACAAATTAGTACGTTATTTTGTCCAATACAAATGTTTCGGTATTCAGGTACCCGGCCTGCTCATAAGAAGTTAGAAAATCCCTGCAAGTAGACCCCATCTACATTTTATTCCAAGTTGTTATTCTAATAGATAGAATAGAACATTCCAATTGGAAGGGACCTACACGATCATCTAGTCCAACTGCCTGACCATTCCCCTCTTCATTCTCAAAGTCAATAATTACACTTTCTGCAGCTACTGTACTCAAAAGGAGCCACAAGAAATTGATTCAAAAAATTCCATTTAATGGAAGTTAGATGCATGAGTATTTAGACTCTTTAGAATTGCCCTGCTGTACATGGTTGCTGCTCCCAAAATCATGGGAGGAAAATGTCCACATAGGCTAAGCACTGTATGAATGCGCAACCTGGGCCAGTCCTGAGGAGTTCATAATCTAAGCAAGAAGTGAAGGGGAGGAATCTTTACTACTCAGTTAAAATAAGTGGAAAAGCTATATTCAAGAGCTGCCATAGCTTTGAGGACTTTTATGTTGAGGGAATACATGGTTTACCCAGTATCCTGATAGAAACCAGTTGTTGTGGTGTTTTTATTCCTTATGTCAGTGGCTTCTGGGTCTGACTGCAATGTTTTATCTATGCTACAAATCTCTTTCAAAATGGTAGTATCGACTAAAACAGAGATTACTTATTCTTTGAATTTTTATTCTTAAAAAAGGAAAATAAAACCTCTAATTGATTTCCTGCCCAGAGTGCAGAAAAGCAAAGCCCTGCCAAAATCATCCCTTGTTAAGCATCAGCTCCAGTTCTAGCTATTAGGATGAAACCTTTCAGACAAGATGTTTGCAGGACTTTGTTGTTGTTGTTGTTGTTTTGGTAAGCTCTATATTGTTTTAGACAGTTAAAAACAGGTCCTAGTCACAATGTTTTGTAAACCAGACACCTTCCTATGTCAAGGATGCTTTGGCGTAATTGCAGTGAACACTGGAATAAAATTATCATCTTACAGTAGTCATTTGGCAGAGAAATAAATGTTGGTTACAGGTGACAGCAGGATAGTACAGTGGAGTATCATGCATTTCTCCTTTGCTTTTCAAGCTAAGCTATCTTGCATCTAGATCTCAACTGCTGCTCAGTCTTCCTGTGTGCTCTCTTCTCCCGGCTTACGCTCCTCACTATTCTCTTTTCTTCACTTCTAAAGCAGGGATGTATTTCTAGAGCTGGATGCAGCACTGGCACACATGAGTGAAGCTGAGCCTATGGCAATCTACAGGGGAGTGACTGTGTGGAGTAAGGCACAAGACAGTGGTCTGTGTACTGCTGGGAGCAATAGCTACAGTGTTGGAGCAGCAGCACTGAGTGAGCTCATCTGCATGCACCTATGCAGAAACAGGGAATTTTTACTCTACACTGAGCCTAAAGTGAGACTGGGCTAACTTGCGTGTCCATCCCCCTTCTCAAACAGCAATATTTGTTAATTTAAGGAGAAGCACACAGCTCTATTTAAAATAATCTAGTACAATTGGAGCTTTGTGATATGAAAAGAATTATTACCATCTTCATAAATGTGTAACTTTTCAGGGCAGGTTGAGGGGAGGAGGTATTTTTTAGCAGTGAGTTGGCAGTAGGATTAAAATGAATTTTTTATTTGAGTAAAATCTTATTTGTGACTGCAAGAGCTCCTGCTCCTTTCTTGACTATATCACTTGGGAGCATAGGAACTGCCATATTGCATCAAACCGGTCATTTGTCTACTGCAGCACGCCCTTGCCAGCAGTGACCGACATCAAATGCTTCAGAAGAAGGCGAGGGAAACCTGTAAGGAGGCCAGAGTGAGACACAGTGATCTTGAGG
Source organism: Aptenodytes forsteri (assembly GCF_000699145.1). Lineage (NCBI taxonomy): Eukaryota > Metazoa > Chordata > Aves > Sphenisciformes > Spheniscidae > Aptenodytes > Aptenodytes forsteri. The sequence continues at coordinate 1,577,734 of NW_008794625.1, read as the reverse complement.
AAAGTGGGTTTTTCTCCCTCCTGATTTTGTTTTGGTTTTAACCTGATGAAATGGGTTGAAATAAAGCCCAAAAACCATCATCTGTTTGTGATGGCATTTTAAGTTTTCCCTTTTGAAAATTTGTAATGTCATAAAAAACTAAAGAAACTGCTTAAATAAGAAGGTAACAGGAAAAAAGTGTCCAGCTGCATTAAAATGTGTGTCTAATGCAGTGTAGGAAGAAACTATTTTTCTTGATTATCATAACAAGAAAATGTAGGTACTGCTGCATCTACCTCCTGCCTTCTAGCCTACACTCTCTTCCAACTGACTTTCTCCACAGTTGGTAAATGTGTGTGTGCTTCAGTGTTCTTTAAAGATAGACTTAGATTCTGCTTCCCCTACATTTCCAAAGGCGAATATCCCCAGGAATGCTTGATAATTTGCCCAAATCTAGGGCAAATCTAGGGGCTGTGTGTAGCCATAAATACTAAACACATCTTGTGATGCAGAGCCAGCAGAGTAGGTCAGAAGTTTTCCATTAACAGTGCTGTACTATGTATTGGAAGTTGATGATGACAAAATACTTGGAGTTGCAGAAAAACATATTTCTCTTACAGAATCTTTTTTTCTTTCCTCCACTCTAAGCCTTCATTATCAGATTTCCAGTTTTTAGAATTTTCAAGTTTTTAGAATACCAAGCAAACCATTGATAGAAGATAATTAAGATCTCTACATTAATCCTAAATGACAAAACAGGAACAAATAGCTCATTTTTCAAGGAAAATTGGAGTTGCAGAAAAACATATTTCTCTTACAGAATCTTTTTTTCTTTCCTCCACTCTAAGCCTTCATTATCAGATTTCCAGTTTTTAGAATTTTCAAGTTTTTAGAATACCAAGCAAACCATTGATAGAAGATAATTAAGATCTCTACATTAATCCTAAATGACAAAACAGGAACAAATAGCTCATTTTTCAAAAAAAAAGTCTCATAAGACTGATTTGTGGGTGTGGAAGATGGGGAAACAAAAGTGGTTAATAAATCCCTCTGGAAAGGAATAGGGTCTTTGTGGTTTTGGTGACTACCATGAATATTGTTTCAAATTGAATAGTAGTAGAACCTAATAGTGAATATATTGGTTCTGGTGCTAACACATATCCATCATTGAATTAAGATATGGAAATAGTTCTAGCTGTTATAGTGAGAACTAACCAAGCCTCCTTCTTTTCAAATGAGGATACTTAGAAGTTGGATTGAGAACTACTTCTACTCTGTATCTTGTCCATTACATCTTGAACAAGCTTTTTGTATTGGGCACAGAACTGGAGCTCCGACAGCAACGATGATCTTCAGTCACCTGGAAAATTTTAAATGAAAGCCAATTATTTAATGTGACACCACTCCCTGGGTGGTGACTCCCATTTGTAGGTGGCATCCTGTTTCCACACATATTACACTGGTATATTTTATTCTTTACTGTAACCGATCTCTGTATTTTACATGTTGGTAAATACCAAAGGGTTTTCTCTTGTAGACCATACTTAGAGACTTGTCCTCATTACTGTCAGTTTAAACCACCATGAAACACAGTGGATTTTTAAGTAGGAAAAGAGTAGTGAAGAGAGAGATTGATTGAAAAGATTGCAGGATAAACACAAGTAGAGAAGAGGGACATGACTGAAAGAAGAGATCACATGTGCAAATAGTTGGCAAAGAAAAAAGCAGAAAATATAATAGGGCTAAAACACCATCATACAGGGAAATACAGTACTAGCAATGACTTGCATTCCTGCAGCATCTTTCATGCAGAATTGTCTTCAGACACCACAGAGATCTCATCATTCATCCCTCCAAAGCAGTCACCTTTCAGGTGAATGTGAGAAAAACAGATTAGAAAGATATGGAGAAGAAAGAATGCTAAAATCTAGGGAGAGAGAGGCAGAATAGGCAAACCTAGTTTTCAAAAATGTTTTACAAAGCGTCCTACTCAAAAACAAGTCATGGCCCTGCGCTGAAGGCATGGATATTACATGACAATTTATATTGTGCCCGGGACCTCATCTTGGGACAAACAGTTGGTGGTCTCAGCTACAATTAAACTGGCAGACCTAACCCCCTCTGAACTGTATTTTGGGGCTGGTCCTGCCACATGCAGGCTTCATCTCCTGATCATGTCCTAGTTTCCCCAGGGGACGGCTGTGAGGGAACTGTGATCTCCAGCCAGTCCCTGTTTTGGACTGGGGATATAATACACTACAAAGGAAATCCACAAGTCACTTCAGACAAAAATATAATTTCAGTTATAGTTGAGGACTTAAAACATTGTGTTACTCCCTTTTAAAACAGGAAAAATATTAAGGCGACACCAATTTCTGCCAAGAAATCTGACAAACTTGTGAGTTGGAAGGGTTCAAGTTGGTTCTTCACATTGTGGGTGCAGGGTCTTTCATCTACAGTCCACCCACAGGCTGAAATCATTGCAGGTATAGTGGGATACTCAGTGACGGAATTGCAGATATAGGCAGTTCTGTTTGAAAACAGAAGCGTGATCGTATCATTGTATGTACATTCATACCCACAATTCCTAAACACAGGCGGGAGGACTCTTTTTTTCTCTCCTCTGACACATTTCACATTCCTAGAGAACAGACTTTCATTTTGCAACCACAAAGTCAAAGCCACCTTAGACTGTAAGAAAGAGAGACTATTATAGCTCAGGGAACGGCACTTCAGCGTGTCATTGAATTCAGTAATTCAATTAAGAGCTCTGGCGGTTTAATACACATTCAACTGCATAGTGTTGCATGCAGCTGTGCTCTGCCACATGGTGGCATAAGAAGGGACAAACATTTGATCTTCAGCTACACTGGTCTTTGTATTCATCATGTGCAGTGTGCTGGGTGCGTGTGGGCTGCTGGAGAAAACTCTATCCAAGTTGCTGCATAGCTGTGTTTGGATGCTGACTGATTACACCTGCCACATTTCATTTTTAGACAGGTTCATATTAACCTTCTATACGACAAAGTGTAGTCCCCTTTCACGATGCCTCAGACTGAATTCCTGAGAAGACACCTCATGTTCCCCCCTTAAAAATAAAAGGCAGAAGGACATATGCTGTTTAACAAAGTGATGCCAGAGGATTTTAATCTTCTGCATGTCTCCTTGCCCTGTCCCCCTGCCGCCATTCTTCCATCATGAAGATATTCTGGTGTGTAATTCAATTTTAAGTAGCAGAAGCTGCATAGTTCTCATACATCCCTGTCAACTGGCGCATGAAATAAAGATGCATGCACAACCCAGGAGATACATGCACGTCCTTTGTACCTTAGAAAAGCAAATAACTGTTACCTATGGAATTATTTAAAAATCCCTGCTCTGTCTCCCAAATTTCATTTCACTCAAGTCATTCAGATTAAAATACTCCCTTCTTCTTGTTGCTTCTGTTTGTATAACTTCATACTTGGCTTCACAGTAGGTCCACTGCAATATTTTTGGTTGAGAAGCAGGGAAAAATTTCTGTTTTCACTTTGTCTTCTGGTTCTGAGGTTTATTCCCATTATCTCTGTACTTTTGTTGTGATAATTGATACTTTACATCATCTGAGCTGACATTCTATCTCTTTACTTTGTATCCCATTTTACTGATATTACTATCTCACCCGTGTGTTTAAGTGCTTAACTAAGAATTTCTGTGACAAATTAAACTATTTTATTTTCTCTTCACTGTAAAAAAAACCCAAAATGTACAATCCAAAATTGTAGGTTTAAGGCATTTGTGACATAGTTTTGTTATTATCTGGTGAAGAATTAGTGCCAGATTTCACTTCTAAAAATATTTCTAGCTCTTCAAAATGTCTATACAATGTTGTGTTGTGCTGCTGGCAAAGCTTTAAGGATTGTTAAGAGCATTTCTGCCAGAGTCTTAGATTTTTACAACCTGTGTTTGTGCTTGAATGCCCTTTCCAAGTTCTGAAGGGATTCCAGTACAACTTGTAAACTGTGAGAGACTCTAGTGAACCAGTGGATACTATGCAGCAACGTCCATAAAGTTGCGCTTGGCTGAACGTTACACTTGGGCAAATCGCCTCCTGTGACTTTTCTCGCATACCTATGTAGCAAGCAGAGAGTCAAAGGTCTTTTAGGAAATTCATATCAGGCCATGGAAAAGATTGCTAGAAGCAGGCAGAGATTAGAAGTTTCCTGGTGCAAGCAGTATCTCTACTGCTGTCTGGATAGATTTCAGCACTCGTCTCCTTAATGCATGCATGTAGAACAAGAAGGTAAAATACAATACTGAGGCACCTATCTTCCAGCACTCCCATTTGTTGCTGCTGTGCTCTGTGTAGCCCTTTCTTCCTCTCTCCTCACCTGATGACTTCAGTCATCAGTACCTGACCAAAGTAATACATATGATGTGTCTGATGAAGGATGCAGGTTCCTAGATAGGAGTTACAATAAGGGAAATCTGTAAGAAAAAACTGAAACAGTTATTCCTTGCTTGTGCTGGTCTTCTGATGCTTCTGTAAAACAGCACAATTCATATTTTTTCCATGACTTGCACCAAATCTCTCACTCAGTGACTTAGATTTTGTCTATTTTTGTCAGTGAGGCCATACTCTCTTATTCCAACTGACAGATCAGCCTGCTATTTTACTTTTACCCAAATGTAAATGTTTTCTGTACTATGGGAGTTCTTAAATTCAGCTCTTACTTGAAATGTAAACTCACTCTATGATGCAACAAAGATAACTTTTCAGTCTTTATTCAACAGTTTTGCATGGAACAGTGAGTGATTTTTTATTCATCTAGCAGAGCAACTTGTTACCATCCTTGATTTGTTCTTCAATCATTATAGCTTTTATAGTTCTTAGAACATTATAGTTCTTTCTCTCTCTCCCTCTCTTTTAAGTATTTATATTCTAAAATATGTCTGTCCCTTAGAACAGTAAAACTTCATCTCTGTTGTTTTCTTACAAACAATTTGTTTCACTCAAATGCTCAGCAGAGACATTTGTAACAAGGTCAAAAACATGACTTGATGAAGTTCTCCAGATGTCAGTGAAATGACAATGCTGCTGTTGTAGGAAGAGAAATCATCTCTGTCTCTTCAGAAAATACCACTGATATATTGAACAAACACCAAAATTATATTTCTGTATGAAGCAAGCTTTTATTATTCTTTGAAAGCAGGATAACTGCATTTCTAAAAGACCTCTCTTATCTGTAAGCAAATCTCATTACTACACAGAAAAAACCCTATGTTAAATCTTATGGGGATGTGGTTTATAATAAACTCAGCATAGCAAATCTAGTTGTGGCATCAGTCTCCTCTAACTCAGAGCTATCTTAACTTGGAAACAGATAAGGTTAATTTATTTATTAGATAAAATAATACCAGAGGCCAGTTAGTCTTTTGTTTAGTTTTTGACCCATGATGTAATTTTATTGGTATGTTTCAGAGAGAGAGAATAGAAGAAAATAGTTTTGTAATCATGAACTGCTGGATCACAGGTAGCAATCAGCATCAAGTTGCCAGCCTTGCAGTGGGCATGATTTATTGAAGGCAAATAATCAGCCTTTATCAGAGTGGATGGAAAGAGCAGGTGAATAAGGTGACACTAGTAATAATGAGTCAAAAAGAGGGATTTTTTTCTAGTATACTACAGAGTGTCACTGGCATAATGTAGTCTTACAATGGTTCAAAAAACTTGTTCTGTAAAAAATAAATGAGGGGGAAAAGGGTTTTTTGTGACGTTATAGTCCTCAGTCTACTGCTCAGTGAATGTGAATTGAGAAGAATCTGATAATTTCAGTTTACAGAAAGCACGTTCTAAACAACATACAAATCTGCACAATGCTCAAGAATCAACAAATTGCCCTGGGTCAGTAAATGAAATTACATGTGAAGAGTGATTTGTTTCACTTCCTGAAAATCAAGCTGGTTTGTTACAGTATTTCTAGAAAGATGCAAAACCATTTCCACCAAGGAGTTACATCCCTAGCCTATCAAGTCTTACATACACCCATTATGGTGATCTTTACTGTGTCAGTCATGTCCCAGCAAAGCACAGTCAGCTCCTCATGTAAAGCTGGCATAAAGATTTCCTTACAAGTCTGATATGGGAGCAGAGCTGGAAAGCTGGTAGTTTTACCAATGCTTATCTGCAGATATACTGTTTTGGGGATCCATGTAGAGTGGGAAGAAAAGTAATCAGATTTGAAGCTGCACTACATTTTACCAGAGCCGATCATAGAAGAAAACTGCTCAATTCACATAGTTTTAGTCAACTCAGGATCGAAGTAGTTAATTGATTAATTAATGAAAATAATTAGCCAGCAGTCAATGAAGTGTACATTCAGGATCAGTATCATCAATACAGCGTAATAAACCATAATGCTAGATGGTAACAGAATGTTAATAAACACAGATTTCTCAACACCCTTCTATAACTAATCCAAGCAATTTACAGCAGTGGCAATGCCAGCAGAGCAACAGCTGGTGTTTCCAGACCAAGTTTTGATGCTGCTTTCTTTCCTTTTCTCTCTCCCCACTGTTAAATATTTCCTTGCTTCTTTTATAGTTCTTTCAAGGCGACTTCTAATTTGTTTCAAAAGCATCTCTGTTACAGTTTAATGTGGCTGATGATTGTCTTTCTCAGTGTTACAAGTTTTGGGGAAGATGACCTCTCAGGCAGTTTGGGCTCTTTTTTTCACACAAATTGATTATGCTCACACTCCTGACTTACCAGCCATTTTTCCAAAAAGGAGGCTGTGTGAATTTGCCCCCAGTGTGCTGTCAGAGTAGGTGGTACCAGCCCTAGAATCAGATTCAATTCTACCTTCTGGCTCCAGAATAGAAAATGTACCTTGAGCAGAGCTAAGCAACCAGATTGGAGCTTTTATTATTTTTATTTATCTAGCTCTATGTTTATCAGAAGCCTTACCCCCCCCCCCACCAACTTTTTT
>NW_008794625.1:1429712-1570365 GCF_000699145.1 Aptenodytes forsteri | reverse complement strand
TTTTTACTCTTTTTTTTTCAAAAACCCTCCCCCCCCCCCCCCAATACATTTTTACTGGCTTGTCTCTAATTTATTCTATGTCAGAGGCAAATTATTAGATTTTTTTTTTTTTTCTCTTTGTGATGTGAGCCTTAAAAATTATAGATTGTTCTATTTCCTGGATAGATGATATTGAAGAGTAGCAAAGCTCAAACTCATCACTCGATTGTAAATGTTCTTGGGGATATGGACGTGAATGATGACTCTTTGTTGATGACCCATAAAATTCCTCAAAACTTGGAACTGGAGATTTATATTCTTTTCTTGTACATATTCTCTAATTCACTTTTGCCAGTAATTCTCTGTTAGCGGACATATGGTCACATAGCAACACATCTAAAAGCTTTTCCTTCTAAAGCAGTCTTTTAAGTCTTTCCTTGTTTACAAAGGCAATTTAATTTAAACAAGTTCCCAGTGTTACCAAATTATGCAAATTTCTACAAATGTGTGTGTTGCTCATAATGTAGAAAAGTAATAGTCTTGTTTGGGATCTAACTAATTAATAATTACTGTTGCAATATTTATCCATTTTTTTATCCATCATCTATCTGAAGTTTCCCTGTGTTTGTAATAAGCTCTGGTCTATTATTGTGTATGTTATAACACAGAGGATTTGGGGATTTTCTTTTTCTGCATCAGATATCATACGTTCCTTGATAGCAAAGGAAAACAGGAATTTTCTAGAATAAACACACAAGCCCAAACTTTCGAATTTGTTGATTTCAGGTGTCCTACTCAAGCATCCAGTAAAGGTCTGGTCTCCCAGGAGTACTGAACAGTTAGCCTGTAAGAATCAAGTGCTTTTCCAGTGATTGTAGTATGTCATCTTCCCCCCCCACCTCATGTATTTCATATTGAGAAATTAAGAAATTAAGCACTGGAGAATTTTTTTTAGTCCTTCTCCCTCTTTGCCTTTCTTTTTTCTTTTCTTCTCAGCAAAATAAAATACTGCCCATATTCAATTTTTAAAGTTGGAAATGAAAATTAAATGAAAAACCAAAATGAAACAGAAATTAAATAGAATTCTCTCTGGCCAATTTTCTTCTGAAGTGACATGACATTACTTATTCTTTCATTTATCAATGTTTTCGCTCTCTAAGCTGCAACTCTGTGTTCTGAAATGTTAAAAAGGTAAAGGAAAATCCTCCTTCCATTACTCTTAAAAGGGATAGGCATTTATGGGTACGGATTTTCAATATTGTGCACAAACAATTAAAAATGCAAATATGCCTCTGCAGTTGTGGGTAATTTGTAGCTGCAGTTAAAATAACTATGCGTAAGATGAAAATCATGCTCCAGCCACCATACACATATAAGTCACCATCTGTATACAAAGTTACCCAAAATCCGTGCAGTTTTTTTTTAATGAGGCAAATACAAGTTTTTTCCTGTGTTACAGCCAGCCAGGCACATCATATGTTAGTCACCACTGCTGTCTCCATCTTCTTTAGCTAGAGTCCAGATTTTAAGGAAACTTTTACAGGAAAATGTGTCTGCAATGTTGCTTCAGTTATTCTATGTACACCATCATGTTTCTGTTAAACTTTTCAACCATTTTTTTCTAATGTATAAGTAAAACACAACTACTTTGATTTCAGAAAGTACTAGACCCAAGTTCTAGTGGTTTGCTCATGAGTAATGATTTTTTTCCTCTGCTCTCTATTTTTTTCCTCTGTTCTTCTTGCCTTCTTTTTATAATTCAAGTACCTGGACAAAAACTGTTCCAAATGCTTTCTTCGAGCATGATGGTCAAAAGATAACCTTTCAGCATAAAAATCAAATAAGCTTTTTATAAATGAATTTACATGTAGTTTTTATTTTCTACTTTGGTAGTCAGAGGACCATGTACAGTTCTAAAATCCCCAGGGCAGTGAATTCAGAGGAGGTTAGACATAAAAAGACATAAAAAGCTACAGCTATAGTTGCAAGAATTGTTGTCATATTTTGTTGGCTTCTATCAGCAGTACAGACAAGAGAGCAAGGTGAAAAATTCATGTGCTGAATGGTGATAGTTAGATGCAGTAAAGTAGACAGACATTTTATGTCTTCCCTTAGCTGCTGTTCAACGCTGGAAGCACCTGAAATCTGTAGAGAGTTCTTCTCCCTCTGCACAGTGTGTTTTGAGATAAAGCAGAGTGTGATAATTCATAAAAATAAAAAAAATTACTGTTTCAAATCAAAGTCTGTTATAGGAGCTATATAAAGAACAACAGGAAAATTAAAAACATAAAATGAAAAAAAAAATAGTTGGTATGCATATTTCAAGGTAAATTAGAAGGTTTCTGAGATATCATAGGAAAGTGCCTGTAGAACATAATCAGAGTGACAACCACTCCAGCAAGGGGAGTAGCATTGTGGGCATGGAGCTTGCGGGTGGAATATCCTAATTGCTAGAAACCAGTCACTGCTCTCTGGTGAAGGCGAAACACATCCTTGATGTGTCACTGGTGTCCTGACTGACTGTGAAACACAGTAAAGCTTGGGAAACACTTCTCTGCTAGGACCACGTATCTGTTTGTTAGGCCTCTGTGAGTAATGTTGCAAAGGGTCTGGGTCATGACCTGGTCCTGAAGAATGCGGTCAAAACTGGGGAAAGCTCTAAAGGCAATAGAGCTTCTACTTGTTGAAGAAGAAATGTGGTGAAAAAGACCTAAAGAGGCAGACTGTCTTAGAAGGGAAGGTGATCTGCAAATCTAACACAGGTGACAGTGGACCACTGTCTATATGATGTCTGCCCCAAGAAACTTGTGAAAAGTCATCGGTGTGGTAGAAGACTCTAATAGCCTATCTGTTTTTGTAGCTTTTAAACAAGGTGCTGATTAGAAGAAGGATTTGAATATTCCTCTGTCATAAAAACCTCTTTTTACTTGCAGGGGTGAAAGCGACCCATGTTTCATCTGGATATATGGGAAACCTGTGATGATATACTAGGTACGTGCAAAATAAAAATTTACTATGAATAAGTTAGGAACATTCATGGTTTTTGTAATTTGCCAAATTGCTATGAAGAGTGCAGAAGTCCTGTTACAACAAAAATATATTCCTAGTATATATTCCTTGTAGCAAAGGTGAAAATAAGTTCTGAAGCATGTCTTATTTTTTGCCAACTTCAACTGTATACTGAATGTGAGAGATTTCAATCAGGAAAAACTCCTAATTTCTGTCTGCTTCTGTGCATGGAATCTGTGACATGAGAACACGAACACTGAACTGAACCAAGAATCAAAAGAGGAGTTTAATGAATGGTGACATACACTGAGGTCTCCTCATCGCAAAGAAGGTAGTTATTGAAATTGTATGTTTGTGTCAGACTGTTTAGCGCTTTTAAATACCTTTATTGTTAAGCACTTGTGGGAAATTTGTCTGTTAAAAGTAAACAAGTGAGAAATGCACTAATTTCACTTACAGTAGGGGGTGATGTCTTAGGCCGTTTACAGTTACACTAGGATGTGTTGAACCCTCCTAGGTGACTTGGGTTCTCACTGTGCCAGCTACTATGCATGCATGTAATAGAAATAGTACATGGTTCATTACCATTTGGATGACACAATATAAACAAATGAGACCGCAATCCAGCAGGACGAACTGTCAATCTTCGCATCCTAGAGCAAGTTAGTGATAGTGTAGTGTACAGAGCTTGGTTGCTGGTTCTGTTCCCACCTCCTTAGATCAACAGCATCAGTATCACTGATTGATTCTGTGTTGATGGCTGGCTGGCTTTCTGATAGTACAACTGAAGTACAGCTGAAGTATAATTCTTACTAACTTGCTAAATAACAGCAACTAGCTTAAATCCTGATAGTAATAGATGAGCACTGGTATATATGATTCCAAAATAGAGCATTTGAAAGATACAGGACTGAAACCTGACCTCAATTCTATTTGTGTAAAGTCCTCCAGTGATGTAAGACACAGTTATGAATTATAAATTGTAGAAGAATCAAAAAAGGAAATGCTTTTTTCAAGTTGCAAGAGCTGTGTCTGACTTTTTGTCCTTGCACAGTGGTGCACATGGAAAGAGTTACTGTCTGTTACTGCTGGAAAAAAAAATGCAGGCAGAAGTACAGGTCCTAAACACACCAATTATTAAAGTAAAACCTTAAAAGAAAAGAATCAAAGCTATTGACGATCCCTTTTCCTGAGTATAAAAGAGTTTCTGTAAAATGACTGATTTTGCCTTTCATTTAAATAGCTGTTTATCAGTGTCTGACAGCACCATTTTCATTATCAAATTCCAGCAGACTGTAGTGTTGGCTCATCTGCATGTCTCTTGGGTATTTCTTGGCCATGTGATCAAACAAGGCGCATTTCCCAACTTAGCTCCTTTGACATCACATGAAGTATCATTCTTTGGAGTCATATTCTAGGTTGCAAGTCGAGGAGAGAAAGGTTTCAGCAGATGCAAAGCAGCATAGGTACCTTGATTTTGGCTTCAAGGATAAGGTATTGACTTGGAAGCAATAAAAAATTAGGCAGTGCTCTCACTGTGCCTATCGCTCTGTTTTGTGTGCAGTTTCTGAACAGAATACTGCCCAGCTGAGGGGAAATTCTGGAATGGAAAGTTTAGAAAAAATCTGAGACTTAGCTCACTATCTATGCAGATCCTAATGAAAATCTACCTTATGGTTATTTTACTCATAATAAATTTTCTTCCCATTATATTTGCTTTCTAAGGCTTTATGCAGACTTCATTGTTGTCCTGATTCGGTAAAGTGCATACACATTCAAAGCACTGGAGTAGCTCCATATAGAAGAAAAATGTCACAAAGCCGTTGACCTATTTTTGCTTTGTATCCCCATGCATTCCAATGCACAACCCAAATGGGATCAGGAAGTGGAAATGAAAGAAAAAAGTTGACTGTTAAACTAAATGTTATATAACAGCTTTCAATCCAGCAAAGTTGTTAAAAGTGTTCCACCTTTCATTTTGGCAAAATTTGTGTGCTGATGGTGTATTCTTATCCACGCCATTGGGAAAATTTTGTAGTTCAAGCCATGCTAGATGTTGTAGAAAAGTGGGTTGAAGTAATTGGGTTTTTTATTTCTGTATAGTGACTTACTCTAACTAACCAGAACAGATTTCCTTGTCATTTTCATACAAGACTATCATAAGAGTAATGCCTAATAAGCTAAGCAGAGCATTATGATGATAAACCTCCTCACAGAGTTTTCATTCCCTGTATAGTACAGGTAGTATAGGATCCCCTAAATAATATTTGCTTGACATAGTAAATTTTCAACAGCTTAACTTCAAAGATAGGAAAAAAAAAAGGGGGAAGGAAAGAAGAGACCTAGTTCTTTCTACTGAGATTAGATATAATTTGTCTTAAAAGATCTTTCCATCATTCATATCCTATTTAGGTTTTGCAGTGAAGAAGTACATATCGTATTCATGGTTTGTTTGTTGTCTAAGGGGTAATTAGTTCATAGCACTTTGTTGTAGGGAATGACTTACACATTATTGGAAAGAAAAAAATCTATCAAGATTGCTCTTTGGCTTTAATTAAAAAATAGTACCCAGGATATTACGTCTCTCACTTCATAAGGGAAGTGTCACACAGCACAAATCATTTTGACATTTTCTTGCATTTTGTACAAGCAATTACTGTTTGAACTTGTTCTTTTGCAAACTATTCTGGAAAGGAGAAAAGAAGGAAACTATACTATACTTCTTAGCAACTTGCTTATATTATCCTAGAATCCACCAAACAAATGTTAAGGCTGCTTCTCTATTTAGGCTATTACTGTCAGAATTTTGTTCAGACAGAAATGAATAAAAGCTATACAGCTGAAGGAATATAATTCATTTGTTGGTCTATCTGCGTGGTGACTCCAAAGGAGTCACAGGTCCATACGTATAGCCCTCAATGATAGCTTTTTTATTTGCATCTAAATTAGCTGGAAGATCTGAAGCCAGAAATGGTCTGCAGTGGTTACTTTGAGGAGTGCTATGTATTTCACTTGCCTGAATGAACGTAGGAAATAAGCTGTTTGCATGAAAAGGACTGATCATAAGCTACTTTCAGAGGTGTCTCTGTGCATGACTTTGAAAACAACTCAGTTACATTCAGAACATTCTTTGTCTCAGGAATTCCAAGGTGAAGACATAGTAAAACAGTGGTGCTGTAACTGAATAGATGGATAACTAGATGATGGGATAAATTTGGGTCAGAAGTTCTTTTCCACCTCTGTTGTTGCATTCAGATCTTTGTGCATGCATCACACATATACATGGCTTCTCTGCTTACTTCTGTGGAAATACAGATGTGAGGAGATGTACAAGATGTGCTTGCTATGATCCTATGTTGTTGTTCTTGTTTAAGAGGAGGAAAGTCTCTATTCTTATCCCACCTCTGATGTCCTACTGTCAGCTTCTGTCCCTCAGGTTCTAAGTCTGTAAAATGAAAATGGTTTCATGGAGCCTCAATCTTGACATGTTATCAAAAATTTCCTAAAAAAGCCCTGAAAGTTTGGCTTGGTTGCCGTTTACTATCTCCGGTCCTCAATTCACCCCGTAATACAAGACAACCCTCAGAGATATGAAGGAGGTTTTTTACAATTTTTCTGCAAGTATTGGAATGGTGGGCTCTTATTCAAACAAACCCAATAAATATACCAATCTCATCAACTGTGACAAGTATTATAAATTGTAAATTACAGAGGACACCTGCAGGTATCTTCAAAATATAATCCTATGTCAACTTTTTATTGTTAAAAGTACTTGCAACAAATCCTGCATTGTGTGAGAAACTGCCTGAATCTAAACCACAGAAAATATTTGCTCATGCCCTTGGGAATCAAAACTGCTAGATTTTATGCAGCTTCAATTAAAATACAACGCACAACAGATGCTCAGGCTCAAAAAACTCAATGTTAGTTTCAGTACTGGTGTAATACAGCATTCATCCTTCAGTGCTGGCTTATTCATGAATAACGGATATTTTACTTGTTATTTAGATAAAAAAATTTGTGTCTGCACCACGATGCTATTGGTTCAGGTTGTGAGAAGCCACACATACTACACAAAGTTAAATAATAATCCAAATTACCAAGGTCTTTTGGCATTTGCAAGAATGAATGGGAAAGCTAACGAGGGGAGAGCTTCTGAGGAACGTCTGCTTACAGTCTTTGGGGTTAGAAGCAATTTTGGTATCACATAAGTGGACTCAGCAATTTCTCATCTAGAATCCAAAATTCAAATATAGTTGCAGAAGTAATGTTTCCATCTATCTTCTCTTTGGCAGTGAAGAAAATGGTGCCAACTTTCTTCTGTCCGCCTCTTGTTAAGCTTACACATACACTCTGCCTGCACACCTTAAAGCCAGAAGTAGCATATTAAAATGAATCTCAGAAGTAAGTTTTGTCTCCTTTTCTCATTGAGCTGTCTATAAAAATGTTAATGAAGCTGTGTGCACTGTTATTAAATCACTTACATATTGGTCTAGCCTATGAATTTGGGATAACAAAGCAAGATTACTTTTTCAGAAACTCCTTAAACTTTAATGAGTTGTATTATGTATGCAATAATTCTAAGTCTTCTACTGCAGAAGTAGAGATGAGCTGTTTGTTCCTCTATGGTTTAACAGTTTCTTCATTTCGATGTGTCCGATTTTGCAACAGAGAAAGGAAGCTACATGTAATGTTTCTATGGGCTTCTGAAAACCTGGAGTTTGCAGAAGATATGACTACAAAGTGAAATGAAGGCATGACTGGATAATGAAACTTAGCCAGAATGGGTAGCAATATCAGTATAGATGTAAGGACATGAATTATCCTATAATATAATGTAAGGACATGAATTATTAGCAGTTATGTTGAAAGCCCTGTACTTTACAGTCTGTGGTTGCCAATGCATTCTAACTTTCTGTTGCTACATCTTCATTGTTATCATCACGCATACAGACGAGCACAGCATAAGCAGACGTGTTACAATCCATCTTCAGTTTGCTGTGTAGACATGCTTCCAACTGAAAATTTAGGATCCCTAAATTTAGAGCTGCTTTGTGAGCGCAGAACTCCTCTAAGTTTGGCCCTACAATGCTTTGGGCTTTAGTTCTGTAAAACAGGGTTAATCACAACTTTTTTTTTAACGTAGATTTTGTATTTAGTCTTTATGGCAGGGACTGTCTTTAATATGGTTCCAGTGTCAGTGAAAATGTTGAGATGCTACTTGGTTAGATGTAAAGAGTAACAATAATACACACAATGCAAATATGTCTTAAAAATTTCTAAGTTTCTTTTCACTTCAGCATGTGGAAGGCATTCTCTCCCATGTTTCATTATCTTTTGGGGTTTTTTGCTATTTTTATGGCTTGGTGGCAGGTGAAATGCTATTTGTTTGGGTAGATAAGGTTTTCATTCCTATAAATAAGGGACGTTATAGCTTCACCAACAGATTTTTTTCTGTTACTATTTTGTACGCACTATTACTCTAGTATATTCCAAGCATCTTTTTTTTTTTTTCCCTTCAGAGGAAAACCAAATCAAATCTACATGTAGTAAGTCAGAGCAAATTGACTGGAAAATATCAGTTGCTGCTGTAGTTAAAAGTAATTCTATGTTGTTATAGCAGTAAAAGGTAAAAAATCTGCAGAGTAACTGAAAAGCATGTCCTATAAAGAGCTGCATGAATCTGTTCTTGCAAATGGCATTCAAAAAATGAGCCTATTCTCTTTCTTCAAGCATACACCCGATTTTCAAAACTCATTTTTATTATAATGATAACAAATAACTAATGCCATGACATACATTTTAAAAAGTGACTTGTTTCCATAAGAAGCTTGAAATTAATTTTATTGGACATTATTATTGGTTTTGGTCTGATGCAAACAGGATTATTCTAGCTTTATGCTTCTGTTATATGGAGCAGAATGTAACTTTATAACAAACAAATGACTTGTGTTCTAATGGAATTGAACAAATATATACACGAAACATTCATTTTTTTATTATTGCTTTTTTCAGCAATAGTTGTCATATGCAGACATAACGTTTATTTGCTTTGCTCTCTGACAATTTCAGCTCCCCGTCTCTGGGGAAATAAGAAATCAGTCTTTGCTTTTTAGAAGCTCGAGTCTGGGAGAAAAAAGGAAATGCAGTATTGCTTCTGCTGGCTTAGCCAGCCAAATCTACTTCTTCCATCAGTTTTTTCTGATTCTTTAAAGATCTCTGTTGGCCTGCTGTTCCTTCAGCTTTCTGGCACGGAACATACACAAAACACAGCATTGCAGTATAGACGGGCCCTCTCCACGTCTATTCCCTCATGGTAAAAAAAAGGATTAAATGTTCAGAGAGCAGACAGCATGCGGCTTGTTCCAGAGGCCTTGTTCCCTTTCAGTGAGGAGCATTAGCTTTCTCGTTCCAAGGACACACAAGCAGTTAAGCCAGCCAAAGGCGGCTGCAGCTAACCCTGTTGGACACAGTACTCCTGAATTTCCCATTGATCCATGATCATTTCAGCTTTAGCCCCATTTCCTATCTCCTTATCTATTATGTTTCACCTGACAGCTGCTGCACTGTTGATATTAGATACTTTCTGCTTACGTAAGTTCCCATCCTCTTTCTTCAGATCCCAATGATCAAAAACTCTGGCATTAAGGACCGTAACCTGGATCTCTTCAGTACTCTGACAAGGCATGTCTGTGTAGTCAGATGCATGAGATGATCTTCTAGCTCTGCCTGTGCTCTAAGTTAGAAGGATATGAGCCAGATCCCTGCTCAAAGTAGCTTGTAAGTTCACTAACAGGCATCCCTCATGCATACTCAGGAGTCTGATTAATAAGACTCACAGCTAACAATTCTAATAGCTTTGGAATTGGCTTGTGTCCCTGGCCGGAGCACATCTCTTTCCCAGTCCCCAAGCAGACAGAAGTGTGAGTTAAACTGCTGCTCTGTAGATGAGGACTTTTCTGTTTCTGTTCTTACCTGGTCCACATACTCTGCAAAGTCTGGTCTTGTTCTACATAAGGTTTATAGTTTTCTGCTCTTGGAGATAGGCAATATCAGCATTTCCTGGTTTTTAAGATGGATCTTGTTTAGCGATCCATATTATACTAATTATACTTAATTTGTGTTATTTTATGTTGTTGAATTTTTGTTCTTGAGTGTATACAAAAATTAAGAACATGATGCCTGGAGATGGAATCACTATTGACCTAACTTGCTTTGACAGCTTTTTTAAATACTGTTATGTAGAACTAATTGTACAGGGGTTTCTCATTCTCTAGTAGAAACCAGGTTTGTCTTCATGCGTGACAGCTGACAGCATGATGCAAAATGTCAGGAGTAGTTAACCACTGGTGTCAGCCCTTGCTAAATTCTTCCCGAGAGGCCACTGGTCATCCAAAGCAGCCATGCAAGAAAACACATAAGCATATTGTTACTAAGCTTTAGGGAATAATGTGCTAAAGCAATCTACAAAGTATACATAGCCTCTTCTACTATGCGTAAGGGATAGCTTTCAGTAACCTCAATTCCCCTGAATCTGTTTGCTTCATGATTTTGTTAAACACTTTCAGTCTTACGGGCTTAAGAGTTCTGCCCTTCTCCTTTGCCATGGACTTGTTATAGGCAATCTCTACACTAAAGCTGTTTTTTCTCTTTTTTTTTTTTTTTTTTGAAAAGCAATTGTGCAATTTTTTTTTTTTTTTTTTGAAAAGCAATTGTGCAATTTTTTTTTTTTTTTTTTGAAAAGCAATTGTGCAATTTTTTTTTTTTTTTTTTGAAAAGCAATTGTGCAATTTTTTTTTTTTTTTTTTGAAAAGCAATTGTGCAATTTTTTTTTTTTTTTTTTGAAAAGCAATTGTGCAATTTTTTTTTTTTTTTTTTGAGAACGCATATGGCACTTTTACTTTTGCTTGATTGGATGAATGCATTTCTAGGATTTCTAGGGCAAATCTACACATGTGCAAGTTTAAACTTTGGGTTCTGTGATCATTCATACCAGTGACATTTCATGCTGTTTGACTTCAGGGAAATCCTATTTTGAATACAAAAGCAGGGTGAGAAAAGACCAGAAGAGAACTCATTTAAAAGCTGAGACGAATATTTGTAGTGAAGTCCTTACCCACTTTCAATTGTACAGCACCAGCTTTAGGTAGTAGGGTTTTATACTTTTGCATTGATAAAAGGACAACTGGAAATTCTATTTCTAATAAATAAATTTTAAATACTGAGTTCCACTTGCCAGTTATGAATTTACAGTTATATGTGTCCACCTGTTGCTATTTTTTTTCTGGTACCAGAGAAAATCGGAATAGAAAGATTCCAGGAAACTAAATATGGGCCAGATCTTTGAACTCGGACTTTTTCCACTGCTGTAGTACCTCAAAGGGAAGATAAAAATAGCTGCATGTCCTCTTTATATTGTCCTACATCTACCACTTTTCTAGTCCTTTCAAAGTAGTTTGAAACCTTGGATGCTGCTACTGTCTCTATTGAGATATTCTCCTAGCTAGGGTTCTCAGGAAGAGTTAAGTAATGCCCTTCTGAAGCAAATGAAATGAAGCAAAGGAGGTGGTATTACAACCGTTTGATTCCATCCACTTCAGAGATTGCAGTGGTAAAATAGTTCGTCAAGAATAGTTTGTTACAGTGACAGCACTACAGAACAATCCTGATACTACCTATAGACTAGAACAAAGGGGTGCAGTGAAAAAGATTTTCAGTACAAACAGCTTAAATCCTAAATTAATTTCTAAAATAAAATGTAATAAATAGCCTGTCTTAGTGCATAATACATTAATATTGCTAGTAACAGTATTCCTAACAATTACACTATTACACAATTAGATTCCAAAGTTCCTGATTTTAAGACAGTTAAATAGCTGAAAGTCAAGGAGGTACAAAATTGCTAGGGAGTTTTCCTTCAGCCAGGATGAAATTAAGCTGGTTACTTTGAGAGCTGGTTGAAACCATAAGTTTAATTAATTAATGGTTCAGGGCACAAGACTTCTGATAAAGCAGACTTTGTGGAAAAGAAAATAAAACAATAATAAAATTTTTCTTCCCAAGAAAATTAATCAAGTACTGGTTGCTTTTAATGGGTTTTGCCCCTGCTGCCTTGCCCACCCTTACCTGATTTGCTAATTAGACTACATGTCATCAAGGGATGATCAATCCTTCTCATAAAAGGAGTCCCTGCAGAGATTGCCTGACTGCCTCAGGCTGGAAGGTTTCAAAACCAGTTAGGGAGAGTGAAGCAAAATAAAAAGAATGGAGCTCAGGAGAAATGAATGAGTACAAAAGGAACATGGATTTTCAAGCAGTTCAGGCACTAAGATGTAGCTACACTTGCAATATGTTATTAACCTTCTTACTATATAGTGTATTTTCTTTCTTCATCCTCTTTAAAGATACTAGTCTGTGTTCATTAAAGTCAATGGACAAGCTTTTATGGGCCAGATTTGTAAAGTTGTTTTGACAGATAGATCCCTATTGGAATTAGACTCCTAGATGCTTTTGAAAGTCTCACTGGGTGCTAATCTACATCCCTAAGCAGTTTTAAAAGTCACCACTTAATCGTTTTCATTAGGTCTGTGATCAGGTCTCCATCATCCAGGCTAAGGATGATGTGAATAAAGCACAGAACATATGTAATTTAGACAGTAGGAAAACACAGTGGGAGTCAAAAGGAGAAAAGAAAAATCCGTAACAGTAATGCAAACATCCTTGAGATTCCAAATACCTAAGGTGTCCTGGTTCATGATTTCAACTGTGGTGTTTAGTTGGATGATGTATACCGAGACTCTTTGGAACATCAAAATAATTTCATTTCTAAAATCATTCAAGTTTGTGTAAGTACAGTAGTGAAGAACTGGTTTAAAATTAACCTGATCCATAGAAATCTAGCACCCGCTGTGGGTGCCAGATAGGCTTCAGTCTGCAGCAGAAACCTGTGGGCAAAGCAATGGGTGGGGAGCAAAGGAAGGTTGAATTCTCTTTGAGCTCCATGGCTGGGGTCATGATTCCAGCTAAATCCTTTCCTCCCTAAAGGATTTAGCTTTCCTGAGCTAAATTCTTGATGCCATTATTAAAGTTAGTGAGACATGAGTGTTCAAATAAGTGCTCACATAAGATCATAAACAATTGTCATGTGTGGTCAATGCATGGTCCAGTTATGTGTGTATTCTGTCTTAGACATTAGCCAACACCATAGGCCTAGGTAAGAATATAGGAAAAATGCAAATGTACAGTTTCATCTGAATAATCTTCCAGCCTGCAGAAATTTGCAAACCTAATTCTTGAACTGGAGACAATTTCTTTCTACTTGATGGATGTTTTTCCATTTATGATTTGTTCAATTTCTTTTTGAACCCTGAGCTTTCCTATGTCTTTGGAAATCTCATCCATGGAATCACCACTGGCACTAGCTTTTCCTCTGGTGGTAGGAAAAAGAAACATGATGTTACAGCCACCACAGAAGTGACCAGGGAAAATAGGAAGGGGCTACAACATCTGCTTCACATAGGGCATTCCTGTTCTATGACCTCATAGCAGCACTATGCTTGCCACAGATTTCTCCTGCCTACAGGTTTCTGTTACTTGGTTGCAGTCTGCACAGCCCCCTGTCCCACAGTATAGTCAAAGACAGGTCAGGATATAATCTCCAGCAGGCTGATCTTTGTGACAGCTACTGAAAAGAGATATTCTACAGAAGTGCTGGACTCGATCACCTCTTAGATAAATGAAATTAAAATATTACTGAAACTCCCTGGAAGGGAATATTAAACTTTTTCTATTAAATTAAATTAAACTCCTTGGTCAGAGAAGTGGAAGATTCAAAGCAGACATTGTATCAGTGGCTAGAGAAGACAATTATCCTTGGGGTAGTGAGAGAAAAATCATAGCAATTGAAAATTCTTACCCAAGAGAACAAAAGTCTTTTGCTAGAGCCCTAGAGATTAGAAAAATCAAGTTCAAATATAGAATAAAGATGATCATATGCTCCTCTGCACCATTTTATTGAAACTTTATTGAAACTTTATACTGTGTGATACTGTGATACGTTAACTCTTCCTTTTTTTCTTTTTTTTTAATCATGCATTAAACAAAATGACAAGAGTTGCAAGCAGTTTTTTTCTTATGCTCTTTCTCCCAGATTAAGAAACAGTACATGGATTTTGGTTTCTTTGGGGGGGGGTGTTCTGCGTCTTTTATCAGTAGGGCCAAGTAAACATAAGGTGTGCAGTTTTAGTACTCTATGGGGGAAGTGATCACATTCAGAGATGGTTTGGATATACTGGTGCTGATTCTCTGCCCTTTTGTACCAATTTTATATTGGCAGCTAAAGAGTGGTGCTCTCACATTGTTGGTGTCCCTTCAGGTAAACATGCTTGAACCCCTATTAACCTCCCATTATTGAGGAGAAACTTTTGCTTTAGTGTATATTATTTAAGTTTCGTTGTTCTGCTGATGACATCATCACGTCAAGTAGTGTCATTTGAATTGAAAGACTATTCCTGCTCAAGCCAGTCTGTCAGTAGGTTCCAGTTGTTCCATATTGCATTTCCATTATTGATCACTCTGTGGGCAGAATGATTGCCAACTCTCCATGAGAACATCTGTTTAGGGGTGTTCTTGGGTTTTGTTTGTTTACTCCTTCTCTTCATAATCTGAAACAAATATTTACCTCAGCATTAGTGTCTGAACAGGCAATTCAGTTACCATGGCTTAAAAAGTTATCATCTGTCAGCTGAGGCATATTAACATGTCCATGTGCATGTTTTTAGCACTAAGCATGCTGATTATTTAACTCTGCAGATGATGAGTGGCAATTTGCTGGTGGTTCTGTCACTTTGGATCATGTGACTTAACCCCAAGAAAGGACTTTTACAGTTCAGTATTAATCACCATATTTATGAAGGCTTTAGAACCCTAAAGCAAGCAGGAGGAATTGGGTACCTTGGGAATTAATATTTGCAGATTTGTCTAGATCTTCTCCAGCAAGTTGTATTATTGATCTATGAAATGTAGCTTCATACCTCTATTTCTTTCTTGGCATGCCTCTATAGCAGGACTTACAAGGAAATAATACAGCTGGCATCTGGGCTTCCTGGATATTTTGTTTAGATCCAGAACTTTAGAATCCTTTTAGGCAAGTCCTGTCCTCTTATGGACCCATACCAAGCTTCAGGGATCTGCTAACTGTGAGAGTGTCTGCGTGAATTACAGTTCACATCTGTAATTAATGTGAATTAAACAATGTGGATTAGCTGCAGTTTCTTCAGGTAACTACTGACCAATCTTAATGTTTGGTTGTCATGAGAAAATAGGAAAAAAAGATAATTATTTAATTTTCAGACCACAGGTAAGTAGGAAGGTGTCATGGTTTACCCCCAGCTGGCAACTAAGCACCACCCAGCCACTCGCTCACTCCCCCCCAGTGGGATGGGGGAGAGAATCAGAAGAGTAAAAGTGAGAAAACTCGTGGGTTGAGATAAAGTCAGTTTAATAGGTAAAGCAAAAGTCGCACACACAAGCAAAGCAAAACAAGGAATTCATTCACTCCTTCCCATCGGCAGGCAGGTGTTCAGCCATCCCCAGGAAAGCAGGGCTCCATCACGCCTAACGGTGACTTGGGAAGACAAACGCCATCACTCCGAACATCCCCCCCTTCCTCCTTCTTCCCCCAGCTTTATATGCTGAGCATGACGTCATATGGTGTGGGATATCCCTGTGGTCAGTCGGGGTCAGCTGTCCCAGCTGTGTCCCCTCCCAACCTCTTGTGCACCTCCTCGCTGGCAGAGCGTGGGAAGCTGAAAAGTCTTTGACTTAGTGTAAGCACTGCTTAGCAACAACTAAAACATCAGTGTATTATCTCATTATTCTCACGCTAAATCCAAAACACAGCACTGTACTAGCTACTGGAGGAAAATTAACTCTATCCCAGCCGAAACCAGGACAGAAGGAAAAATAGTTATCTTGGTACTTAGTAATAAGGTGGAGGTGTCTGCAAGGTGCAATTTTCCCTCTTAAAATAAGTAGTTCCAAGCAATGCATAATAAATGAGCGTGAGCTGTGAAAGTGATGAGGTCTTTGTTGAATTAATAAGGATACTCTTTGCCTGTAAATTTGTTTCTCTCATTATTTCATTCTTTCACTTATAAATCACAGGATGTTTGTTACATGTTCTCTTACTTCAAGCACAAGTAGCTTATCAAATACCATACGTAATGTGCCTATGAGCTGCTTGTGGTCTTTTCTGCATCTGAGGCTTAACATAAGAAATGTCAAAATAAAAAATGCTTTACGTTAGACTTGGGGCTAGAAATATAACAGAATTTCAGTAAAGATGTATGATCAGACTTATGCAAACATCATGAAAAGATCTCAGTGGAATTTTGCTCAAAAATGTTCCCTTATGAGAGCATCTTATGGAATCAATTAAGAATAAAACCAAGTGGATTCTATTGAATTTGTTCCAAACAGCTACTGTATGTAATAAAGAGCAATTGCTCTTTTTTGTAGATTTTTTTTTTAATCATCCTTCAGAAGATCATGAATAATTATATTTCTGCTAGCAAATCTCAGAGGCTGGTTTTAAAAATCTGTGCAAAAATTTCCCAGAGGAATTCATTTCTGTAGGTTTCTTCAATATGACCATATTCTTTAGGACAGTTACTCATTTCTTTTGTGATACATTTGAGAATTGAGTATTTTCACATAGGCTTGCCAAACCTTGATGTAAAAGAGCCACATACTTTCGAAATTTTGGTTCCTTCAAAAATCCCCTTCATGTCTATACTTGAAAAATCCCCTCTACTATGCTGTACACAAAAAATTGCCTGGGTAATAGCTAAGATGGCGATGGGCTATAATTTTTCTTAAATTGCTAAGAATTTCTAGTATATCCCAAAAATTGTTTGTACTCATCCCCCTTAGTTGTCTGATATAACTCGTGTTCTCTGTTCTCATATCAGAATTTTGCTCAGTACAGTTCAAATCTGTGCACAAGTAACAGAGTTCTGTTAATTAGCCCTATGATGGAAGTTTTGTGTAGGCAAGCTGATTTGTTCAGGCTAGTTCAAGTAGCTCACCACAGCACCGTGTTGTGCCATGTAAACATAGCCAGAGAGCTGAGTCCTGGACTGACTACCACGGGCCATCACATGTGGGCAGCAAAACTGTTTTGACTGGCACAGAAGTACTTGAATGGTAGTTAATGGCAGCAACTCGTTCTAAAATAGTGTCGGTGGGTAGAGTGGAGCCCAGGCCCAGTAGGATGAATAACTATGTTTTAAAGAGTGTTTTGGTTTTAAACTATGCAGAAAGATGTCCCTGTGCTATGTCTAAATGTTTCAAATTCTATGCACTTCATGATACAAAAGTTTTATAGGGCAAAAGGATTAGATGTTTTTCTGATGGTTAATAGTTCTTATCTGAAAATTCAGTCTTTGGAAGGAGATGTGTAAGTAGTGGTTGCTCCTTGGGGAGCACAAAGGGGGCTTTCCTGAGGCAGTCTATCCTGAAGGGTTAGTTTCTCTCCTACCATCATTTCCTACGTGTTTGTCCCAACTGGTTCTGTTCTTTTCCATTCTATAGAACTTCTAATATTTGCAGCTTATTACTTCTCTTTGCTGACTGTTAAGGATAATTTCCATGTTTCTTGTAAAACCTGTTCTTGATACAGCCTGATGTGGATAAAATACACTATTAGGGGGCTTTTGTCAAGCTTTGCCACAGAGTAACTGCGACCTTGAGCACTCCATATAATCACATTCTGTTTCAGATTTCTTATTTGGAAAGCTTAGGTAACTGTGGAGTTAACATTGGAGGTCTTAGAAAGGACAAGCTGAATGGAAGACTTAGTAGAATGAGGGACTTCTGGAATGAGTAACGTACTATCATTACAAGACTCAAACAATTGAGACTTGAAATATTCCTGGACTACCTGCCTCACTGCTCTACAATGGGCAAAATAGGCTATGTCTTCTTAAAGGATTTATGTAGCCAAGGAGCATGACTAGAGATACAAGTGATATTTGTCTAACGAGAGATAAAGAATTCAAGCAGGCATGATCATAACAAATGTATGATAGGAGGAAGACAAAATTAGTCTCAGGTGCTAGGATTTGGTACACAATAATGAAGATATTTGGAAGCTATGTACCTACAGAGTACATGGGAAGATACTGGTCTTTGAGCCATTAAGGGTCAACAATCCTTCTACAAAAACAATAAAGTAGGAATGCTTTGAGTTAAGTATTCCATTAAAGTAGAACATAAACCTTTCCTTGGCTTGCAAAAAAAGAAAGTTAGATGTAACTCAAAGACAACTCACTGTTTTTCTCACATTTGTGAAAGCTGAGTAACTGGAAGCAGACTAGGCATTTGAATAACCTCTTCATGTAACTCCTTAAAAGACAATCACAACTCCTGTAAACTAGAATTGCACAAAATGAATGCACTTAAACAAGTGTCTGGTGCCTGCCAACCCAAATCAGGCAACATCGATCAGAGTCTTACACTGCACAGCACTAATTACCATATTTACACACCCAGTCCCCATGTCATTTGCCTCACAGACCCTGCCTTCATATCCTCCTTTTAACCAGCTTCTCCCTCTCCCTCCACTCCCTCAGTATCCTACCTCCTTTATACTAGGACCTCCGTCTTTCTGTAAACTGCCACCTTTTCATACTGATACCTCTTTCTTTGTATGCTCTCATGGGCCCTAACCATGGTGATACTGTGGGGGAGTGTTCCACTTATCCAACTGGACATGTGAGCTTAGAAATAAATTACTTCAAGGTAACTAGCTATTCTGTGATAACTTCTAAAGAGCGGCGGCTTGTTAGCGTAGTGCTCATACTCTTATAGTGCCATAAATCTGACCCCATTTTGAACATGCTTTGGAATAAGGGGAGATACATGAAGCCAAAACCAAGGCTCACACTTTTTAGGGGGTCTTCCTGTGAACCTTATCCCTGAGCTGAACACAATCCATTGCATTCAGTTACAGCTAAACTTCCTCTCTATTGTAGAAAAGCAATCACTATTGAGGACCTGATGAACCAGAGCTGCCTCCCCATCTGTAACTTGATTCTGTGTCAATTTGTAGCCTTTGGTATGAGCATATATGTTAGAAAATGAGACATCTGTACTGTCCATGAAAGAACAGGCCAGGCCAATGTACAGTCTGCTTGCTGACCCATGGCTGTGCATCCACATGGCCAGAGAATGACGCAGCACAGCTGCTTGCAGGGGCTGTGCCTGTTGTGCAGTACGCAGCACAAACCTCTTCTGGGATGTCTGACTGACATCAGGCATCTTAATATGACTGCAGGAGGGTATGGCATCTTTGGCGATGGGCAGCTGGTTAAAGCAGACCCATTCAAATGAAGGTACCTCATTTGCACCTGGAAGTGCAGGGCAAGTTAGAAGGACTTTCTGTTTTAACTAGCAGGTTTTATGCTATGGACTTGTAAAAAAAATTTGAGTCTGAGAATAAGCGTGTATTTCAGTGCAGTATTCATTGTCCTGTTGTCTAAGCCTGAAACAAGATAGGTTTTATTTAAAGGAAAAAAAAAAATCAATCTATGAGGGAATTGTCATTCTAAAAGAGCCACCTGGTTCTGAGGTGGATGTACAGTGGAAACAAATGTTCTTCTCCATCCTGCTGACACTTCTAGGAATAAAAATAGTTGTTCTGTTTGTCCTTCAGCACTTTATTGAACCAGGGCTTCAGAGCCTGATTCACTTCGAATTCATGCTTAATGAAGCATAAGCTGTATTAATAGTAGCTATTAAATCTAGATAGTGTAACAGAAATTTCAGCTCGACACACAGAGTCTGACAATGGCTCAAGTGGGAAAGACTGGCAAAGCCCAGCTGTGATGCACTCCAGAGATTTCAATTCAGTTCCTAATGACAACTGCCCATGAATCACTGCCCACATAAGCAGAAGCCTGTTTTTGGATAAGAAACCCCCTTTACAAGAGCCAAAGGATGTTTCAACAACAATATCAGTGACGCACAATGCACAAATACTTTCAGAGAAGCATGCTACAGAATATGGAAGAAAAAATTCCAGTGAGTGTTAGAGGCCAGCCTGCCAGCTTTGAAAAGCTAGGAGAATATTTTTAATAGTTAGCTCTCCATTTTTGAGGATAATTGAGG
This sequence comes from Aptenodytes forsteri, assembly GCF_000699145.1. Lineage (NCBI taxonomy): Eukaryota > Metazoa > Chordata > Aves > Sphenisciformes > Spheniscidae > Aptenodytes > Aptenodytes forsteri. The sequence goes on along the minus strand of NW_008794625.1, from coordinate 1,550,208 downwards.
GGCTTTGGTATCTTGGATACTCCAGAGGCTTTTAGTATTTGTTGGGGAGAGCAATGCAAAAGCATACAGAGAGGGGTAATGAAAAGCACCCCAAGGACTTTGAGTGGAGCCGATCCTCACTTACTATAGACAGCTCTGAGTCTGAGCTAATAAGCTGTGCAAAACACAAGGTGAGTGTGTGGAGCATTGTATGGAGATACCCAGCCTGGCTTTATACCTAAACCGGCTCAGGCACAGCAGCCTCGACTAGCCTGAATTCTGTGCCCTACAAACACATCTGCTCTGCTTCTTGGCAGACCAGGGAGTTAGTGCACCTGCATTTACTTGGCAGCGCACCTGAGGTGCTAAGCCCTTTCCAATCCAGCTGCGTTTGCATCAAGCCATCTTGGGAGCTGCTTCACCTATGGTACTGTTTATTCACAGATAAACTGCTAACAGATAATCTGAGTTGATTGTACTTGTTAAGTCAGAGAGGCTAATGAGTCACTTGCTTACATTCCCATCTCATCCTCTGTACCAAAAGATCCAAAATACTTTACAGAGTTAACTAATCAATATGTAAAGTACATTACACAAGAAACACATGTATTGTTTCATCTAGTTATTGATCTTTGCTTGTTGACTGAGTGAGAGCCTTAGTTTAAGGCTAGATATTTACTGAGAACTATGGGAGAAGAAGGGAAGAGTAATCTATAAAGAGACAAAAATTCTACTGATGTAGGTAAGCGGAATCTGATAACCCCAGCTGATACAGTGCCTAGTTTGGATTCTTCAGGTTTTTAAAGTCCAGAAGTCCAGTATCTTGCTTACCCAAGCAGTAAAAAAAACAGGAGCTAGTGTATTAATAGGTGAAATCTAGATACTAGGGAAACAGTGTGAGTTCTGTCATTCACAGAGGTTCATGAAGGATCTCATCAATGTGTATAAATATCTGAAGGGAGGGTATGAAGAAGAGGGAGCCTGGCTCTTTGCAGTCATTCTCAGTAACAGGACAAGAGGCAATGGGCACAAACTGAAACACACAGGAGGTTCCCTCTGAACATCAGGAAACACTTTTACTGTGAGGATCATTGAACACTGGCACAGGCTGCCCAGAGAGGTTGTGGAGTCTACGTCCTTGGAGGTATTCAAAAGCCATCTGAATATGATCCTGGGCAGCCTGCTCTAGGTGTAGGTGACCCTGCTTGAGCAGGGGGGTTGGTCAAAGTGACTTCCAGTGGTCCCTTCCAGATTCAACCATTCTGTGATTCTCTGATACATCATTAACACCACTATTACCTACGCAGTATCAGGTCAATAGTAAAATGGTTTAGCTTTTAAACTGTAGTGTCTTAACAGAGGTAGTAGGTAGCAATCATTTTGGGTCTTGAGGAATATATATATCTCTCATAAATTTCTAGCTATGCCATGAATCTCCTGGTATAGTTTGATCAGGGATTTTTAGGCTTCCTTGGATTGTAAACTATTTTACAACAGTGACCAAGGTGATTCCCAATCTCCACTGATGCCCAGACCACAACTCTCGTGAATGTTATTGCAGTTAAAATTTCACCTTTTAGAAATCTCAAAATCTGTTTTTTCTAAAGCAAACTGATATTTATTTTTAAAAAAGAAAAAAATCAGTGGTGTAAAAAAAAATCTGTAATGAACATAATACCTTCTGTGTATGAATGTCACATAAATGCAAAGCGGTCTCAATTGTCACACATGCTTCTGTAGTGTTGCTGTAGTAACATGTACCAATGACCTCTCTTGCTCCAGGTATAGATTTGCACTGTACGTGCAAATGCTCCCAGTATAATTGAACACACAATTGCTTTCCTTGACTGTGCATATGAGCAAAACCTGTTTACTTGAACATTACATCTGAGGACTGCAACTGAGTGCTGAATAATTGTATTTTAAATTGTAGAAAATTATTAGTTAATGTAACCTGATCTCCACAAAAATAAGTACAAAAGAAGACAGCAGTCCCTGTATTTAAGACCCATTTTTTTCTGTGATTCCACAAGGGCCTGAAAAAGTGGAGAGTTTCCCAATACAGAGGCCAACTAGCAAAGCTACTTTTTAACGTATTATTGTTTTTAAAACCTGTATTAAAAGTCATGCCCAGTGTCCAAAGCAAGGCCGACTCTTGTTCCTCAGCACTCCAGCGAGTCTCCTCAGCACTCCAGTGAGTCATTCCTTCTCTTTCCCCCTCAAGACTCTGACTTATTTTTTGTTTCTTCCTCTAATGCTCCCTCATCAATCTCCACATTACAGTCATGTATTCACCACTGTTGCCTCTGATGGTCTGGTTGAAGGATTTGTAAAATCTGGTCACTGGTCCTGAACCTTCCTCCACAACTCATACTGCTGCAAGTGGTGGGTTGGCAATGTTGAGGCTGTCTTAGTGTTCATTCTTTTTTTTTTCCTCCAATATTAGTAGGCTTGCCAAGAAGAGGTTGCCTGTCAGTGTATGTGCCTGGGTGTGTATCTATCCAGTGGGTATTGGTTTTCATCACACAGGGTTTCTGAAGCAGCTGGTGAATAAGCCTGATGTTTCTGGGTGAGGCGGTCAAATGATAGGCAAAATGGTTTTCAGAGAGTGATTGTTCAATGTCTTGTGAAAGCCAACCCACACTGAAGTGTCCCAAAATGCAACCATTTCCAGAATGACTAAGTAGACATGTTTCAAAATCCTACCTAATTTCTTGCTCTGTCACCCTTAAATGAAGTTAGGATTAATTTTCCCTGTGATAATTTTTCATCTAGAATAGAGGTACTTGCAAAATAGTACAATAAATATCTGTGTCTTTACTTCACTGAAAATCAGCGAGCAAAATAACTTGTGTGTACTCTAGACTTTTGATACAGCATAAATAAAATCGATGCTTCCTGCTTTAATAGGCTTTGCCTCAACAATTATTTTGGCTAAATGCCTCAGCTTTGCCTTGGCATTTACTTAAGCAGCAGAGGACTAATATTCTGAAAAAATACTCTATTCTCTGAACTAGCGCTCTTAGTTATTATTCTAAATGGGACTGAAACCAGCTATTCGGGACAAATGGCATTTATTTATTGTGAAAAGAAACCTCAAAACCACAATGCTGCCATTAAACTGGAGAAACATATGGGATACTGCCTTTGAACTCAAACTTCTGCTCATGCTATTTTCAGGAATTTCTACACTACTTTCCTACTTTCAAGTCTCTCACCAGCTATATGGCTACTGTTGTCTTGTAAATATATGTACAATGGGAATGCAATGCTGATGGCTGACAGTTTTATTCCTAGATGGAAGCTCTCATTCTTACATTTTAACTGTCTCTGGGATTATCATAGGTCTAACTTAAAAAAAAAAAAGTCACATTCTACTAATCACTGGAATGAGGCCTTTTCTGGTAGGAGGATCACCTTGTCAGAGTGAAAGCGGTCATCGGCATTTAGATTTTACTTTTTAAAACATAATGTGCTAGAAGAAGCAGCTATGAGACCTGTGCATTTCGGAACTCCTCTTGCTGTTCTGCTCGCACCTCACTGCTTGTTACTCTGCTTGATTTTGTTGTATCAGGAGACATCTCCCACCAGTATTATATTCTTTTCAACTCTTGCTTGTGTAAAACTGAGACCCCCAGTATATATTGTGGAATTTAGGACCATAAGGTTAATTACATAGATAGTATGGTTGGAAGTATTTCTAGTTTGTTAAATATTTTTAGGAAGTTTGTTGTGCCTCTTTATATGAAAGAAGACATTTCATTGACTGAAATGCTTTATTAATACTCAGGTTAATATTCAGCAAGTGTAGAGCAGTTTATTCTAACGAATTTCTACAGGTGTCCTAGACCACTGTAGATCTGGTCCTAATGTTTATAAAATCAGAGATATCTATAGCCTTGGATAATCAGTATTTTTTTAATATTAAACTTTCCCTAATATGTAGGGATTGCCATATCTTTATGTATTTGTCATGTATCTAAGGAGGAAAATATTTTCAGTATGAATAATGAATTTCATTAGGACTTGATTGTCACTACTCCAATTATCTGCTTTCCCTGGACATAGCCTTTCAGTCTTAGGCAGTTGGATGTCGCAGTCAGATTCAGTCTGCAAATGAGCAGTGGGAGAACAAGATTTGCTTAAAACAGCAATATTTATGATCTGCAGTAATCGTATTAGGATAGTCATCTTGCTATGTAAGCTTTTATGTAGGACTTAGCACGAGCAGGGTTCACACCACACATTAGAAAAGCTAACTAGAAAAGTTTTTTTAGTTCCATTTCATAGGTGGGGAAAGTGAAGTACAGAAGACGATGAAGAGTCTTATGAAGATGACAGGCAAAAAGGGTAGAAAAATAGAGTCTAGGTTGGCATCCTGGAGGCTCATCTCTATCTACTCTGCCATGCCAAGTTCCAGGTAGCATTTGTAATTATTATTATTATAGTTATCCATTCTATGTGGTATCATTCATGGGATTAAATCCAAGGGTCCTCCATGCTATAGTCTATAAAATATGCAGTAGAAAAGACTACCCCCAAAACCTTGCAAGGTAAGTATTTAACAGGCCACAACAGGCAGCTAAACATCAGACAGACAATGGAAAGCAATGAGACAAAGCTGAGCAGCCTGATAAGGAGCCATCCTAAAGCAGCAATTGTCTAACTAACCTTCTGCAAATTACATGAAACTGTGGACAGTCTGTCCGTAAAGAACAACATGTGCTCTGAAATGACTCTCCGCATCCTGGAACAGTCAGGGCAAGAATATTCTTCAGGGTGGCTCAGACCTTTGGGACTACAGATTAATGGCAAAATTTTGTTTAAAATATATGTAGAAAGGTATTGCAGAGTAAGACACTTCAAAATCTAGGTCACCTGTGGTTTCTGGATTTTTTGGTAAAATATTTTTGATCTCCTGACTATTTCCTGGAAACCTGAAAACATCCCTTTTTCTTCTTCCCCACCTCAATGACCATTATGATCAAGGAAAGACCTCACCACCCCCAGTTCGAAGTGGGAAGCAAATTGTAACCACACCACATGGTCACATAGTGCTGTGCCTTTTCACGGAGGGCTCTGTGAAGCAGATGCACGGGTATAGCAAGATAGCAGCCATCATTTTATTAATTTCAAATTTGAAGGTATGGAGATGAGTGTGTGACATGCACGCAGATCTAAATGGTTTCTTGGATTACATTTTTGAAGCTTTTATTCCCTACAGAATGGTTATTTCTATTTTGAATAATATTTTTACTTATGAGTGACAACAGAGAAACAGAAGGTTCTTTACCTGCACAAAGGCAGACTATGGATGTCACTACGGAGGGCTCATCCAAGTATTTCATCTACAAAGAGATTTACTGAGTATTTGGTTCTTGCTGGAGTTGCTAATAGTATAGCTAATTGAGATGGTGATTCCTTTTGTCATGAACATCTGCTTGAAGGAATGAGACAGAAATGTACTGCAGTTAAAAAACGTAGAAAGTTCTCAGATACCACAGCAAGGGGGAAGATAGAAGAATGTATGTAAAATGAAGCAGTACCATCAATCCTCTCCATAAACTAAGCCAACCATCTCTTCAACAGAAAAATACTTTGCTTGTTCTAAAGATTTAACTGAGCTTGAGCCATCACCCTGAAACTCTCAGTCTGAAACTCTCAGCATCTCATTCCTGCCTATCTTATGTGAAGACATAAACCTCAAAAACAAGATCTGCAGTTCTTGCTTTCTTCAGTGACCACCACACTAAAAGACAGCAAGAACAGAATCCTTCCTCTACTTCTAAATTGCTATGACCTGCACCCTGGCCTTTGAAAAAGCAGCTAGTACAGCTAGAAAGGGTTAAAAATAAAGCCCTGCTTACAAATTTTTAGTAATCGCAGAAACATAGTTGGACTCTTTCACTAAATGCTAAAATGCTAAAGGTTTTGCTTTTATTTCTGTGTGAACTCTGTTTTAAGGATGATAATGTGCCTAAAACTTTCTGCCCCTCTTTATCCATGATTACGTTCAGGGAAGTTATGAAATTATACTTTTTTTTTGAAAGGTCAGAATAGGAAGACATTTCAAACCCTCTAATTAAAAACACAGAAAAACATGTCTGTTTTTCCTCACTCCAAGGTGTCTAGTGATTTTTGTGTCTAGTACACATCTCTGTCAATGTCTCTTTGTAACGCAATTAACTTTACTGCACATGGCATTTTACAAGGTCTTGGGAAATTTGGAGATAGCTGAGTGTTAATTTTGTTTTACCAAAATCTGTTACACAGATTAATTTTTCTCTCTGAACTTCTGCAGCAATTTTTCTCATTTGTATATGTTTATAAATCCTTTTTTTGTTGTTGTTGTTTTCTTTTTTGTTTTGAGCAGATATTTCTGATTGAGGAGTTAGTGGGATTTGCTCAAGTCCCAGCTGAAAAATTTGCTGTCTCTAGGATCTTCCCTGCTGGAAGTCACTATTTGATTCCCTTGGTGAGCTTTCCCCTAAGCTGTTTCAAGCAGAAGCAGCCAGGGAAATTTTAAAACTGTCTGTGGCCTTATTTACTAGCCTGTCCCATTTTGATGAAAAACATCAGACTGTAATTTCTTGCTTGGGGAGAGTGAGAGAAGAGGCAGGAAGACTGTGAGTACTGCTGATCTGGTCAGGTAGCATTGTTGAAGCTGGGAGAAAATATTTGGCCATTGCTTTAGTAACGCTGCCACAGTGAGTGTATGTGGTAGAAGGCAGCAAACCTCGAAGACTCTAGATTCTGCTGCTAGTCTACATTCAGTGAATTTGTTGTAGACTGGAATAACTGTAAATCACAACCTCCAGACCACTAAGCCTTTTGTTGGCTGCTGTACTCTGCAGAATAATCTGCATCATGACAGGAAGGCAGATATAAATCTGTTGGTCCTAAATCTGTTCCTGCTTACATTTTTGGATTTCATATAATAGTATATCATTTGACCAACAACAACTTTTAAAAAACATTGAAATCTATGAACACTTGTCTATATGTGATCCATCAACATATGTCAGACTAAGAGCTAAATGCTAGTTTCTGTTACTTACTATAATACCTGCTACTATCTTATCTTGCACTTGATCTTGGGACTAGGGCCAGCTTCTAGTTTTATGTTTTCAGTGTGGTAGAGGACTGATGTTTAAACATTGTCATAGTACAAGGAATAACTTGGAAATAAATGAAAAGGCCATTTGTATCAGTTAACTTTTAATTTCCAATTTTTCTTCCTAGAGTATCTTGCGTGTGGAACTGAGAAAAAAAAATGCTGAAGTTTTGTGCATCTGTATTAGGAGGTTTTCAGCTTCCTAAATTGGGGAAGATTGAGCATAGTGTTTGACTACTTGAGATATCTTTTTAGACAGACTGAACCACTATGATTTGGTGAAGGTTTTCTAAAGCCAGGAAGGAAGATCATGGAGGTTGTTAGAGAACCTGCAAAGGCAACAAAGGCTTGGATTTATTAAAAGAATGAAATTATGAATAGAAATTATATATTTTCATAAAATTATTAGTAAAAAATATTGTCTGTTAAATAATAAAAAATAATTCTTTACAGAGAGAGTTATAGAAACTATAAAGATGCACTAGCTCATATTTCTACTGATTTTTCAGAAGCTCTTTAAGAAATCTCTAAATTAAGTGTGTGAAAACATTATGTCTTAGTTATTAGCAGACAATGTTTTCTGATATTTATTTACGAATAGTCACAAAGGGAGGAAAATTACAGGGTGGAAAATTTTAGGCTCTTTTTCTAGAGCACCCATAACTCATTTTGTTTTGTTTCTTTGAATCACTGCAATTTCATTGTGATTCATTAGGTAGTCTAGACTCAGGACTACTGAAAAGCCCATCCTGAATTATTGATAGGTGTTACAGCCCTTTAAATTGCTAGAAACAAAATGCATGGTCAAAACCTGCAGTGACTTGCATGTCTTTTCAGGTCATTGCATAGTGGACTTATATTTTGTATTAAGAGAGAGTACCAGGAGTTAATGGTTACTCTGGTTGGGACTAATGTGTGATACAATTTTCTTTCTTTTCTCTTTTATTTTTTTCTTTTAACTAATGACACACAGAAAAGCATAAACCCAGATTGCATTGAAGGAGGAGAGGAGAGGAAAGACAAGCTGGAATTGCTCTCTAAGGAGAGAAGGATAATTAGATTTAAAAACTATTTTTTTTTCTATTAAGAAAACAGGCCTTGGAGCTATGCAAACTGATGATGGGCCGAGCCTTGCTTGGGTGGTGCAGTCAGCACAGGTACTCCTAAGTAATATTTTGGACCCTCAGGAAGCTTTATTATTAAAAAGTGAAAACAACCATGTTTAATCACGTTACCCTAAAGAGAATAACCTTTCAGGAGTGCAGGAAGGATTATTTAAATAAATCTTCTTGGCTCTTCTTAGGTAAAGAGGAAGTGGAACTTTATACCACAGTCAAGTTTATGTGAATTAGAGCATGAAGGATTTACGAAGCCCTGGCTACTGTAAAACTCACTCCTCCTGTAGGCTGTTAGCAGTGAAAATGAAATCGTGGACCAGTAGATCTCAAAAACTATGGGGCAATACTGCTTAAAGTAAAAGAATGAGGCATTTAGTCAATAAACATAACCACAATAACCCTTGTAAACTATTACAGCATGGAATCAGAGTAAATTAGGTTGGGAGTAACCTCTAGAGGTCATCTGGTCCAACCCCTACCACCTCCCCACCTTAAAGCAGAGCCAGCTTCAAAGTTAGACCCAACTTTAAAGTCAGATCAGGGCCTCAACTTGTTAAGTTTTGACTGTCTCCGTGGATGGAGGTTCCCCAACCACTCTGTTCCAGTGTTTGACCATCCCCATTGTGAATTTCTATCTAATCACAATTTCTCTTGCTGTGACTTTCATCTGTTGCCTCTTGTCCTTTTCGATTATGTCTCCAAGAGAAGCCTGGCAATTAGGTAGCTGAGAACAGCAATTAGATCCTTCCTCAGTTTCCTCCAGGCTGAGCAAATGCAGCTCTCAGCTTCTCTTCATCTGTTTTGTACACCAGATCCCTTACAATCCTGGTGGCCCTCTACTGGATTATCCAGATTGTCAGTGTCTTGTACTGGGGAACCCAAAACGGAACACAAAATTTTGGAGACAGCCTTGCTAATGCCAGATACAGGGAATAATCACTTCTCTTGACCCATTAGTGTGCTCTTACTGTTGCAGCCAGCATGAGGTTAAATGTTCACCAATGAAAGGGTACACTGCTGACTCGTGTACACCTTGTCCACCTGACCTCCCCTCTCCCAAGTCTTATTCCAAAAAGCTGCTTTCTACCCCTTCAGCCCCCAACCTGCACTGTTGCAGGGGGTTATTCTATCCCAGGGTAGGGCTTCACAGTTGCCATTGCTAAAGTTTTGTCAGCCCATTTCTCCAGCCTGGTGAGGTCCCTCTGAATGGTAGCTTAGCCTTCCAATGTGTCAGCTGCTCCCTCCGTCCCTTTGGTGTTCCCATATGACATGTCTGCAACATAAGGCAGACTGACCACGCACACCTGTTTGCAAGGTTCCTGCTAGTTGGCAAAGGCAGGTTGCCAACAGATGTTTCAGACAGGATGGAATAAATATATATAAATGATATATTATATAAATTATATTTTTTTATAATATAAATGAGGTTTACAGGTTAGATTTTTGGTTTTTTTAAGCCAGAAAAAACTATCTGGCAAACTCCCTTAGGCTAATGTGACTGCATTTAGCTTAAATTTTGTAATAATACAGCTATATTCCTTTTGTAAATTCAAAAATTGTACACAAGCGCAAGAAGACAAAGTGTAAGGTATTTTATAGGCTATTTAAGGCCAGTCTTCAAAACTGGAAACAATCACTCAGATATATATTTCTCCTCTGATGTATAAAATGAATTTTGTTATGCAGCCTAAATAACAACAGGTCAATAAGATGCTAAGAATGAATATCTGTCATCTGTTTACACATAGTTAATTTGCTCTGAATGAGTCATTATATATTTTGACTTGGACAGAAGTCATGTTTAGTAAGAGGTCCTTTAGGCAATTGCACGTTTATAGATAAGTACGATAATGTTTTATGACATTTTACATATAATTGGCCTTCATCTATGCAGACATTTTTGATGTCTATCTTAATTGCATAAGCAAAGCTATTTTCAGATATATACTGTATCCACTGTATATACTAAATAGCATTTGTAGAAAGTATTTACGAGTTCTTTATGTTGGGTGGGAGTTTGGGGTTTTTATTTTGTTTTAACAGCCTGTTAGGGGCCTTACAGGCTATTTGTAACAGGAAAACCTGTCTTTGCCGTTTGTTGTTCAGATATTGTGTAATTTTAGTCTTGCAGAAGAATGTCAAACTCTTCCTGTTTGAATTTGTTAACAAAAATCATCATTTCTAATCTAGATCATCTAGAATTGGTGAGAAAGCCATCTGCCAGGAGTGTGATAGGTGGGGTTAATCTTGTACTAATCAGCCAGAATAGGAGATGCTTCAGAAGGTACCTTCCAGTTCTACATATCTAAATTGCATGATGTTCAGCCTTCCCGGTATCGCTGCTGAGGTACACCAAGGCTGGCTAATGAATTTGAATGGCTTGCTAAGGCTGCAGTGATTGGCTCCACTGTCTGGGTGCGAGATGCAGGAAACAGGGACTTCTGCTTGAAATCTGTAAACCTGTAACGCTACTCTGTAACCATGACAAAACAGGATGAGGCTCATTGTCCCTTGTGTGTAGGATACAGGCAACGTTGTCCCTGAGAGATTTTCCAAAACTCCAGCCAGCCATGGGATGCTACACCACTGAAATCAGGAGTGCAAAGTCTAATGTTGCTTTCAGCCCTTGTTCTGTTCAGCACAAGCCAGCAAAGGTTGGAGACAGTGTTCGTGTGTTCAGGTTAGGATTTTGCCTTTCACTGAGACTTCTGAAGTGGAAGTTGGACCCTTCTGAAAATTCAGAAGAGCTGAATTGCATCTTAGACAGCTGGTGTTGGGTACTTAAATGAGCGTGGCTAATGAAATATATATATTGAGTTTTTATTGTACTGTGACTTGTAAATCATACCTTATATAATCAGTGTAACATCTCATTAAAGAACTAGATTGAGCCTGAGGAGCTAAAGAGGAGGGGAGCTCTAGACAGAGCAGAAGGCAAAAAGGAGTCAGGTGTATTCCTATAGGTGATGAGATCACATGTATCACATGTGCAAATGTAATTCATAGGCAGATGACACAAAATTATGTTTTTCTCTTTGTACTATTTCACAGTTTATGTGTGTAATATATGGTATAATCATCTTTCTCTTTAATCTTTTATTATCTTTTATCAGACCAAAATGAAGTGTGAAAATAGATGGCTATTAAATGTAAACACCGACAACTCTTCAAAAGGTTCCCTTTCCCTTGCTTCCCTTTCCATATTCTCAGCAGAAGGATGAAAAGTTCTGTAGATGCTTTAAAACTGTACCGAGTCTTTTGACACATGGCATGTTCCTCCCCAGGAATTAGCAAAAGAGCTGATAGATATAGACCAGATATTTAACCTTTGCCACCAGAGGTGTTAGTGTTTAAGGAGTATTGTTCAGGAAATGAGAACATCCCAATAATTGGTGAAATAAAGATTACAGAACATTACTTTTTATGTGAAATTCTAAAATTATATTTACTGGCCAATTCACAGAAAGTGCTGTAGTGACCACAAAAATGAATCTGGTTTTATACATGTACAGATGTACAGGCCAAGTTTTAAAATAACAGATCTATTTCCATTATGCATTTAATCAATGATGTGGGAAACGTATGGATATTAACAATCTCAAATTCATAAATGACTGTGCAAATTGACATGGCTTTTATGAAATATACCACTACGCCATGGAAGGGGTTTTGTACAACTTATTCCCACTATATGTAAAGTTAGGTTTCCTGTACTTTACTGTGTGTCAAAATTTACTGTACATTTTCATAAAGAAAAGGTTGTTTTTTTTAAAAAAAACCCAACCAGCAGAGTTGTATCTGTGTTCAAAAATCTTTTCATTTCATATTCACCTTTTTAATTGCATATAGTCATTTAATTCATCATTCTTCATAAATTGTATAGATTCACACTTTCATAAATGCATTTAGCATCTGCAACAAGACATTTCAAAATGTGGTTTATGATTGTTTCACATATACATTAAGATATTTTATATGATGAGCATCTCTCCTGGACTGAAGAGTCTGTTGTTTTGAGACACACTTAAGGGGTCACAACTATACAGGATATGTTCATTTGAATACCATCTGGTATATTTTTTATTATCAATAGAAGTGGCCACAACTACACAGAGATTGGACTGCTAGGAAACAATCCCAAGCTACAAAATACATGCTACCGGCTGCAGTTACTGCTCCTCAACAAGAACGAATGCATCAACGTGGAAGCAAATATGGGAAATGATGGACAGTGTGTGAAAAGTTCTACATTTTTGCAAGCAGATGAAGTATCGTTTTTATTGTCAAGCTATGATGAAATATGAAATAGAATTGTCCCAGCCAATTAGAGCTCAGAGCTGTGACATTCAACATGATGAGATTATTTCTCAGCTCTTCAAAATCCTACACTCTCAATAACATATTTAATAACTATATGGTTAATTCTAACTACAAACATCCCCTTCCACCAAACTCCAACAATATTCAGGGTGAATGTCTGATTCCTGCTCTGCTGCTCATCACAACTTACGTCATGTTTTACAGTTCCTTGCTCAGGAATTCCTCTTCTTTTTTCTCTCCCTTTGTGTTGCAACCTCACCTCGCAAAGCTTAGTCATCTCCCCACCTAGTCTATTAGACTTAAGTTACTCTTCATGCAGTTATTAACTTACTCTTCATGCAATGGCTGGTTTTGGAAAGGTGGGCAGAAAAGTGACAGGAAGCTATAATGACACAGATTTTTTTAGAAAATTGAAAGGTATTTCCACTATGTTTTCTCATCCATTGTATCAGCCGATGCCAAGGTAGTCATCTTTGTTTGATCCTGTGACCTAAAACCACTGATGGCAATCTGTCATTCCCTACAATATTATTTCTACAATGCTAGTTGGCACCTATTAGGGACAGAGATGTGCTGAGGGAAGTGTGTAGTACCCTTAAGTCAACACCAGAAAGCTTAGTGTGCCTGCTCTCCCTTTTACATCAACCCTTTTAGACAGAGCAAATGAGGGAGACAGTTTTATTTCACTTGGGTCTAAGTGATGCAGTGGGCCTTTGAGCACAAGGATTTCAGTTCTGTTTTGGCTTTCAGGTACAGAAGGTTGGGGTAGAAGAAGGAAATACATCAATTAAAAGACCCAAGCTGACCTTGTACATCCTTCCTGTTTGCCTGTGTAATCAGGCTTCTGAGCCAGAGAACAGAGGCTTGCTTGAGGCATGCTTGAAAACTAACCATATAGTCACCGTGCCAGTCAGAGACCATAATCGCATTGCAAATTTGCAATATAATGTTAGGCATGGCAGTACTCAGAAAAGTTGGCACAATTCTATTTCTTTGCAGCAGTTAACGTATGGCTAGAAATCCGGAGTACTTGTTTTAGAAAGTAGGTGCATTCTACGAATGAGATTTGAGGAGAAACAACATATACTGATCTGTCTTAAAGGAATGTTTGGTAATAGTTACTGGTTAGTGTAGGGACACTGAAAAGCATGGGCACATGAATGACAGTGTCTGTTTTCAAGTTAATGATGACAATCTAAATTTTAACAAATTACTACTTTGTATTATTGTTTGGTTGGCTCCAATGTTTATTGCTTGGCTTTGTTAAATCATACCAACATAAAAGACACTGCCAAATTCATATTGTATGAGAACTTATCCATAGAGCACAGCAAAGATTTTTTTAAAAATCAAGTTTCAATATAAATTTATTATTTAACCTTTGACAACTTATACAGTGACACACACCAACACAGAGCACTTTAACAGAGTGAACTGACCGTGACTAATTTAAGGAATTACCAGGTTTAGATTTTTTTAAAAATCAATTTTCAATATAAATTTATTATTTAACCTTTGACAACTTATACAGTGACACACACCAACACAGAGCACTTTAACAGAGTGAACTGACCGTGACTAATTTAAGGAATTACCAGGTTTTTTAGTTTGTGTATTAATAACATTTCATGAAAAGGTAAGAAATGTGAGACTGGAGGAATGAATTGGGAGGAGGAGGGATTCACAGGCTCTCTAATAAATGACCAAAAGCAATGAACTTGATTACTATCTAAAAATATTCAAAGGATATAAATCATGGTTAGAGGAATTATTTAGGGTGGTGCAAAAGGGTATAACTGGGACTAATGAGATAAAAATTACAAAAAGGATTATTTAAATTCATTATCAGGAAAAGTTTTCTAATGGTGAATTCTAATAGACTGTAGAATAATCTCCCAGGGGAAGCAGTAGAAGCTTCAGGCTTAGAAATATTTCCATAAATTGAAACACCCCTGCCCCTAACTCTAGAAAATATATTCTAGGGAACAGTTCTGCACTGTTAGCATAATACTCTACCTGTACTACTTTTTTCTTTCTGTCTATTAATCTTCATTTCTAGGATTTAATGAGTCTAGCAGCAACTTCTAAACACACTGAAATTTAGATTAAACAGTTATTAGGAATCCTAACCATAGTGTGTATTACTCTGCAAAGCAATAACCCACTCTGGTATATCTTTCCATCCCTGTTGCGATGACCCTTTGAACAGAACTGCCTGTTAAGCACAGTCAAGTATTTACTCAGGATTCTGGTGGTGCAGTATTTACAACAGAATATAAAAAAAAATCTTTTGAGAAGTACCTCACATTTTTTGGATCAATTTGTGGAGGATCTAACAATAAGCATACCAGTGGTTGGTTCTGAGAATGGAGGTAATAGCTGCTTCAGCTCTCAGAATTGTTCAGGGATGATCATTATCCTTGAAAATTTTTTGTACCTTGTGTATTTTCAAAAATCAAGATTCCTAGCTATGTGATCATTGAGGAAATTGGATCATTAGCAAAAGTTTACTTAAGGGCCTTTGCAACATGGAGTACAGTCTTTCTTGGGTGTTCCCAGTTCCTCATCCAACCTATGGAGTATGTTGGTTGTAGAAAATCTCTAAAACTAATCAACACAGTTGTCTGTGTGCAAAAGTTCTGTTTCTTACCTCAAATTAAAATGTGTGGTAACTGTACCATTACCTTTGGGTCACTACAGACAAACCGTTTTGGCCCAAATCTCCATGGGCCTGCCTTGGCCGTAAAGCATTTCCTACTTAATGTAGGCACAGCGTAGCAACATTCGTCATGGTCTTGCTCCCTTCCCAGCTCTGCCGGAGGTAGCGTAACTGTAACTAATGAAGCAGCTACAGACAGCAGCAACCATGCTAAACAACTTAAGGTTCTAGTTCATTACCACAACCACCACCTCCATGCTGGGAATGGTTAGGTGATTTTTTTTGTATACATATATATATATATAGGTATACACACACATATGCACGCGCACATATACACATGGTCATCTCAGAACCTCTCAACATCCTATATTCGTTTTCCTTCTTGTTGATTTCGATAGCTGTCAGTTCTGGACATGAAAATAGCATGTTTCCATTTTCTTAGTTTGACACTCAAGCTTTTAATCTCTCTTGTTTCTAGAAGATTAAATTCCAGCTTTTTTCACATCAACTAGAAACCTTAACTCTTTCCATCTGTTATTCATGCGTTATTCTCTCTACCTCCCTGTTCACACTTCCCTAAATAATAATTCAATTTTCTAAAAGAACTGACTGGTTGATCCATTCCACATTCCAAAGAGCATGCCCAGTTAAAACAACCATCCACCTTCTCATCTATACGTGTGCACCTTAAGCAGATTGTAGACAAAAATTTGGTGCTAGTTTCAGTACTGGTTTGAAATGTCATTGTAGTCACAGACTTGGTCAGGTTATCCGATCAAGTCTTTTGTATCTGTTTATATGTTTAGGGGAGGCAGGAGTAGAAAGAAAAAAGACATTCTAATTTTAACAATTTGTTTGTTTTATTTTTCCTTAGGATATCCCGAAAACTTCAGCCAAAAATTATTTTATGGGTTAATACACCTAAAGGAGCCTGAAAGAACTTTATATCCACTTAGGAAGTTAAACGCCTCTGAAAACCCAAAACTGTATCCAGATTTATACAAAAAGAATAGGGAGGGCAGCAGAAAGGCCTTTTACTCCCATGAAATTTTCTGGTTTCTAAGGTTTGAGGATAGAATACAATTGTAAAACCTTTGTCCCCCATTTGGAGACAGCTTCTCTTTGCATTTGGCAGGCTTTATGCACCTTGCCTAGTGAAAGCTGCACTCTTTTATTGTACAATGTACTTAGCTGGGGGAAAAAAAAAATTCTTCTGCTTCTTTATTCTCAGCACAGGCATAAATACTGGCAATACACGGCCCTGTAGCTTCAACAGCTGATGAATGCACAATTTCCGCACGAGTTAGAGTTGAAAATAGGAGTGAGGGCTTTTTCTGAACTCTGTTTTACATGTTTGTAATGTTTCAAACTATTGTGTTTCTTAGGCAATAACTAATGAAACAAGAGCCCAAAGTTCTTGACTGTAACCATCGTGTCATTCATTTTGCGTGTGTATAGGGTGCTCCACAATGGACGGCTGTAAGTAGAGCTGCAACAGAATTACTGAATCGTAACACCACCAAGCTCTTTGACAGTGCTTTTCATCTACAGGGCTCACAGTACTTTGCGGAGGATGTCAGTATCATTATTCCTATTTACAAGCAGAGAAATGGAAACTGTAACTAGTGAACCACTGTCGATACCTACTCAAAAGGCAGCAAAATGCCTCTAAGGAAAAAGGGTACCCTATCTGGTAACATCACCAGGAATGAAGTTATGAACACACAAAGCCTCCTGGATTCATTTTCTTGTGTTAAGCTTCAATAATGTGGGTTAGAATTGTTTATTATTTTAAAACATTTTGTTAGACAGAGGTTTATGAAATTAAAGCCCTTGCTCCCCTTTCACTTTTGCTCTGTTTGAGCATTGTGAATTTTTATTTTATGATCAGGTCTTCTTGGGGGGGGGGTGGGTTTTTTGGGGGGGGGGGGGGGAAGAAGGGAGGGAAAAAACACCCATACCAGGCTTGTACCTTGTTACTTGTACAAAGGTAATGAAGTATAATTACCTCCTGAGATATCGCTGGAGTAATTTTCCTGATAGATTTAGCAGAAAGATTTGTTGAGATTGGGTGTGTTAACAGAGTATGTGTTTTACTCTGCTGTAGCTTTAGTGGTCATCCTTCAAACCTGTCTTTATTCTCCACACTAATAAAAAAGAATCTGGATTCCAGGAGAGACTAACCAAAAAAAGCCCCCCAAACAACAAAACACCCTAGTGCTAAAGCAAACAGTCTGATCACTGGCTGCACTTTCTTTTGTTGGTTCATCTGACACTGTCATCTCCTTCACTGGAAATCTGAAGCATGCAGAATTAAGGGACCCGATACATTTTAGCTTACAGCACTCTCCACACTGCCTGTTATGCTTTGTTTTTTTAAAAAAACATTTGACCCAAATGTACAAAGATAGTACAGGATCACCATTTGCTTCTGGGTGCTGTAGAAAGTATTTGTATTATTGCACTTACTGCAAAGTGTTGCATGGTTTGGACATAAGCATGGGAGTGTCGGGTTTTTTTGGCAACACCCAGAGCTTTGAGGGACAAGGGTGGCTGTCATTCTTATGGCTGTTTGGAGGGGCACTTTTACGCTATGAGGTGTGCAGATTCTGTGGGCAATGAGGATGTGGCATGAACAAAGCTTGCCATCTTTCTCAGCTTAGCCTGAGGAGGCAGAAACCTAATGCTATTATATGGTTGGTGATACTGGTTGAAACATGAGGAAGATCGTATTTACATAGCACAGTATTACATACAATTAACAGTAACATTTTTAGTCGCTTCAAAGGTGCTTTTACTTTTGCTGTCTTTGACAGTCCTGGTTTTTTTTATTTCTATCTCCTCCTTAGATTTGCCCAACTGGTGTACGAGAACTGCCTTAAGCAGATATTAAGTAAAGGTCAGCAGCTACAGGGATCATCCAGAGGTGCATTAATCAATCCCAAGGCTTACAGTCAAAAGTAAGTGAAATATCAAGATGAGGCTACTGCACATCCAGGTTCCCCCAGATATTTCCACTTTTTTTGTTCAGTAATTTTATCAGGGCAGAACCAGAGTTCGTTGGCCATTTATCTATGATTGATTTCCAGCTAGCCAGCAAGATGACTAGCATCTGACTGGGAGCCTAAAAAGCCATAAATTGGCCCATTTTAAGGGCATATATGCTATATACTTTGATTCCAACATTTCCAGATAGTCTCAGAGCAACTCTATATGTGCTGCCTGAATCCATGCAGCTTCACAGAAAATGCTGGATAAAACAAGAGGTGTATTTCCAATCTAGGTGGTTTTTTTATATATATATATATATATATATAAAAAATATATATACACACACACACATACATTATTACTTAAAATTTGTATGTATACAAACTGTTATATATATGCAATATAATGTGCCAGTCTGTGTACGTTCTTTCAAAATTCTACTCATATCACTGTTACTTCTCAGTCTGGCAACTGTTAGTATTTGTCCAAATTTTATTTCATGAATTTTTTTTTTTTCAACACCAGAATTTCATCAAGAAACAAGTATCTAAGTATATTTCAAACACCTTTTTACAAGCTGTAACACCTTTATTTTTCTGCCAAATGAGCTGTTTTCTTGCTGCTAACCTCTTGGTGCTTTTTAAGAGTAGTGCAGAAATAGTATACAGCATACATCCAGGAAACAGCTACATTCCACAGAGGTGAAGCAGATTTGCAAAAAAAAAAAAAAATTAGGATGTTAGTCATGATGTTAGACACCGAGATTTTTAGGAATTGGCTCCTTGCCTACTGCTAGATTCCTGGAAATTGTTTATATGGAAAGTGTATTTTGCTATGAGGTTTTATTGTCATTTTCAATAAGCATACAAAAACTGGTGGGGATATACTGGTATCGAGATATTTAATCTAGTCAGTATGTGTGAATTAAGGGAAGAGGAGACTTTTTTGAAGTCCTGGAGATGTCCTCACAGTTTAATTGCCTCTCCCTCTCCAAGTATCCATATGCTTTTGCAAACATCCTTAATTTTGGTATTATAATGTATATTCCAGGCTACCAGGAGCAGCTCCATGGGTCCATCCCACCAGACCTTCACCCACTGTCACCTCAGTAAAGTCTTTCATTCTCCTCTTCTGCTAATCATGTAAGGTGGTGGACATGAATGGGGTGGTGCATGTGCTGGCACCAAAACTTCCAGACGAGGAAGTGTCGTGTCCCAACCTGCTGGGATCCCCACCAGGTAAAAGCATCAGAGCTGCCCCTCGGGTTACAGATCAGAGAAAGAGACAGCTGAGACACAAATTAGGTGCAGGGCTCAAAAGGGGTTGCCAAAGTAAAGTAAGCGCTGCTACTGAATTACCCTCTGACCAGTCCTTAATCTGGGGCTACTCATGTCCCACGGCATTATTTTCAGCTTAGGGTCAGGCAGGGACAGCTCCTGCAATGGAGACAGTGGATTTCATCCCCACTAGAGGAACTTTATAACCCTCTGACCTTTTCTGAGTCTTACTTTCTTCCTGAATGAAGTAAGGATGGTGCACGTGCTCGCAGCAAGCCCAGCACTGCAACACATGAGAAAGGGAAATAAACTGCACCTTCCCATTATCTCCTAGCAGGGGAAATCATTACCAGTTAAAAAGCAGTCGAGCTACCACTGCAGGATATTATTGCCTGTTTGAATGAACAAATAACAACATTTTATTTTAATTAGTATTAAAGATGTCATGAACCCTATGCGTCTATTTCTAATTTGAACTGGTGTCAGCCAATGCAGTAAATATTGAGATTAATGTCAACTGTGCATTTTAGGATTTACTTGCAAAGATAAAAGACCTGTGGAGGGGGTAGAAGTGAAAAAGAAATGTGAGCTATTGATCACAAAAAGCAACTTAGGCAGTTATAGTAATTCAGATAACACAGTGTATCACCATCTTGAATTTGCATTTGTAGGTTTTGCAGCTTTTCCCAGCCTTAGATTAGAATTTCAAAAATTTAAAGGCATTCATGTGATGTCATTTTAGACCACTAGCGTCACGGATTCCTGATGTCACGTATTACAGGTACCTCTTCAGAGACTTTTTTTGGATGCACTTGTTTATTGCTACTGTAAAAAAGCCACCTTTATTTGTGTGTCTTCATAGCTCAACCTTGCAAGTGGGCTAAGGATAAACATTACATCGTAAAGAGCCAGACACTGCAGTTGCCATTTCAGAGTCTGTAGCATAAACACTTTTTTCAGAGAGGAAAAGAGAGATTTTTGGTTTCTGATTGGGGAAAAAAAAAAGAGAGTGTGTGTGTGTATATGCACGTATATGTGTATATGTTCTGGTTTGGTTTTAAGCAAGTAGTTTACACCAAAAAATAATTCATGGAAGGGAGGA
Source organism: Aptenodytes forsteri (assembly GCF_000699145.1). Lineage (NCBI taxonomy): Eukaryota > Metazoa > Chordata > Aves > Sphenisciformes > Spheniscidae > Aptenodytes > Aptenodytes forsteri. The sequence continues at coordinate 1,529,645 of NW_008794625.1, read as the reverse complement.
AATATTGTTAAAATTATTTCAGAAAAAGTGGTATTTCTATGTTATTCTACTAGTAGGCTTTTTGCTCATGAAGCCATTGCTGTCAACATCTATACAAATATTCTAATTCTAAGGTTCATTTTGTGAAGAAGTATCTCATTCTCACTAACATTTTGTGAAGAGGATTTTTCTGTTTATTTGAATGAAAAATGCTGCATAACGCACTCCACTGAGTAATCTAAAATAAGTACAGTGATACATTTTAATTTGCTGCATATCTTGTTGCAAACCAAATTTTAGTGATAACACACATGCCTGTATTACTTTGCTTAGGTTTAAAAATGTAGGTTTATTTACAGTAGAGAAAATATTTTGTTTGCTTCTTGTGTAATGTACCAGCATGACCTGAAAAGATTTGCTTCCAGTAACAAAAAGATAAAAATCTATTTGATGGAGAAACACACTGATGAAGACATGAACGTATAAAAGAATTAAAGGCTGTCAATAAGGTTGTAAATTGCTGTTTTTAAGTTGCTCTTATGTTTGGTGTGATAACACAATAATAATAATCAGGAATAACAGAACCTTTAAAAATAATTTAAGTCCAGTTTTAAATCTGAGATTGACATTTAAATATCTACTTTTAATTTTAGATCTTTTTTTTTCTGAGCAGAAAGCTGTGCTGATATGTGCTGGTAACAAGCATCATGAAGACCCTGCTTCATGTCACTAACAAAGATTAACACTAGGAAATTATTTAAGATACTAGGATGTTAGGAAATGATCTAACATAAAATTTATTTTCAAGATATTAAGAAATTTTAAAATTAATTTTTTATTAAACAGAAATTTTGGCCAAGTTTACAGTCTTTATTCCTGCAGATAAATTGTATTTATGTGGGCTTGATTCTGCAAATATTCTTGTAAGTTTAACACATGTGAGAGACCAGAATAAAAATAAAACAGGACTGCTCACATAAGAAAACTTCTATATTGCCAGTCTTAACAATCATGTGCCAACAAGAAAAAAGAGCATGAAGATCTCTAATTTTAAAATTAATTTAGAGTTATTTTCATTTACTTTCTAGTTATTAAACTGCAAGGTCTAGTTGCTGTCAGTCTTTCCCTGCAACTATCAGATGCAGAAACTGGAATTAAAAGAACCCCCAAACCCCCAATATATTCTCTATATTCCAAGACATTCAGGAGCTGCTAATAATTTAGTATTGAGGGAGGTGGATACCCTCAAGGTTGCTCAAGGTACTCTTTGTAGTATCAACTACCATTCATGGGTGCTCCAGAAGGTCCTGTTGTGGCAAGGCTGACTGCTTGTTTTGCTGGGAGAGAGGAGAAGAGAAGAGGAAGCAGCTCATTTTAAACAGCAAATTACAAAAGCAAAAGCAAAAGTCCGTGATGAAATTGTAAAGAAAAGAAGTACTTAGCGAAAAACCAGACAAGCCACTAGGCAGCATTCACTTCCATGCCATTTTGTTTTTTATGCATTACAGCAGTTATCCTAGCAAGTGCTGCATCATTTGGTATGCAGAGCATTTGAAGATGCAAAGATAATTAAGGAAAGGGGACAAAAAACACACCACACAGACTTAGCAACACATTGTATGTAGCTTTCCTTTTTTTTTTTTTTTTCTTTTTAAACAGTGTTTAAGAAAAATATGCTGTGTTACCGTAACAAACTAAAATACTCTCTCAACCTCTTAAGAGTTTAGTTTTTGTTTTCACTTCTTTTGGTTCCAGGTAGGTTTTATTTGTTCTTGTTCTATGTTATAGAACCTTTTCTCAACATTAATGGCTTCAGGAAGAAGAAATAAGGGAGAATTATGAGCACAAAAGAGAGCTGACAGTTGTGTACGTGTGTTGTCACTTTCTCTTGTGCCACTCAGGTGGGTAAGGGTACAGAAGAAAATAGGGCATAATGTTTTATAGAATACAGTCAGACAGGAATTCCAGCTGGCATTCGCTAAAGCAAAAGGGAACATTTTCCTCATGTAAAATCATTGTTTAAATCCCAACCATACATAGCTATGGAATAACGGGGTCACTTATTTTCCGCTACTTCAGTAAGATACTGCAGCAAGCTAATGATTTTACAAGACAGACGGTTTAAAGCATCGATTTGCTGCAAATTGCTCAATCCATAACTAATGAGCAGCTCTACAGGTTTTCAGTAAATCAATCCCATTAGAATTTACAGTTTGCATAAGATCATATTACTCAATCTGTGGACACAGAACGATTTTTTTTTTTTTTGTAACCTTCAGCAGCCCCTTGTTGTTGCTGTTTTTTTAAACTCTCTTAAGTTTCTATGGGTGGGCTGGATAAAACCCCTGTCTTGAGGGTTCTGACAGCATGCCTGAAAAATACACTGTCCACTTCTACACAGGCACATATGCATCCCCTGTCAAGTCCTAGATATTCCCTTGTAGAAGACAGTTAACATCCAAAAGGCAGGATGAGACGACAAATGGAATTCTGTCTCTGTCACCTGTAGCACTAAAACTCTGCCCCAGTTTGAAGATGGATTAAATTTTACACCTGTAAGAGTGTGAAGTCAAATGGCAACTGTTATTTGGACCCACACAAGTAATTCTTCATAACAAGCTGAAATCTCTCCTGTATGAAAAAATAGCAAAGGCAAAAACCTCTATGGATTGAGAGACAGGACTTTTGTCACATATCTGTGGTATAGAAACAGGAAATTGAAAACTATACTTGCTAACAGATCAAGCTCTAGATTACTTTATTACTGGTGACGCCAGTATGTTTGTACCATGTTTTCTCCGGGCTTTGTAAGAAAAGGGTCAGGTCTCATTATCAATTACTACAACAAGATCATTTTAGCCAGAACAGTTACAGGCAAGCAGAAGTTCAAATCCTGTCAATGAATTCATAGACTCTGAAAAAACATTGTATTGGTTGTTACAAAAGAGCAATGTGGCTGGAGGGCTGTTAGTACGGGAGTGTTGAATCATCCCACTCCAACTGCTCTTGCCTGGTGGCATTCTGTTTGTCTTCCTTTTGGACAATCACTTCCTCTTCTTCCTCCTCCTCCTCCTCCTCTTCACTTTCATCTGATTCAGCACTCGTCGTGTCTTCCTCTTCATCTTCTAGGTCTTCTTCCTCACTCTCCTCTTCTGTCTGGTGAGGCTTTTCATATTTCTACAGTACATTTAAAGAAATGAAAGAGAGACAGTAGAAGAAAAGTGCCTTCTTGCTAGCCAGTGGCTGTGAGAATGTAAGCATTTATTCCAGATTTAGAAACTCCTAACATGCTGGGAAAATCTGCTTTCCATCATTATGTGACTATTAGGCATCAAATGGGATACAATTCAGTAGCAAATATTCAAAAACTACTGTAACAAGAATGGAATGTCAATAAGCAATAGCTTTGTTAGTCAAGCTGCCAAAATTTAACCCTTCAATGTCAGTTCCTTTAAACTGCTGATCATTTCCCATCCTTTTAGTGTATTAGTGCTTACATTAAAAAGTTAAAAACAAAGTAACTGTGTTTACCTTGGGTACCTAGGGTGCAAATATGGATGGAGAGGAAGTGGTGTTGTGCCCAAGAATTCTTCACCATCCTATTTAGTAATTATGTATGACAACAAATATTAAGTGCTCAATTACATACTATCATGGTGTGTGGAGCTGAAAACTGAGATGGGGTCCTGAGTGTACGTACATACAACTGTTCTGACAAGCCTAAACGAGTGTATGCTGATGAAAGAGGCTTAAAACTCACTGCTACGTAAGCTACCAGCCCAGACAGTAACTCCTGGGAGTATTATGATATAATACTATGCCTCAGTTATATACCTCCATGGGGTTGACGGTAATAGTCAGAGCAGAATCATCCCAATCCATTTCATTTTCTTTACTTCCGTCGTTGTCTGCAGAGCTGTGCTGATGAGCTGTCCGAATTCGATAGACCCCCAAAGTTATGATGAAAATGAGTATGCTCACACAGGTTATGATAACGATAGTAGCCACACTTGGAACAACTGGAACAAAAGGTGGAGAAGGGAATGGGCTTATATTTGTGGAACAAATTGCCTACAAAACACTAAATACATTGTCTGTTTTTTCCCTTCAGCACCTCTTCGTTTGGATTGAGAATTGGCACAGCCATCTGCCATGTGCCTGGGACTACAGAAAGCGTTGACAAGTGCCCACCTACTAAGGCAGAGCATACACGAATGGTGTTTACAGATATAACGAGTATTATAAATCATAACTAAAAAGTGAGTATGCCTGCCATTTGTTCTTTAAGCCACTTTATTACAGAAGACGAGTAGTCAATCAGTGCTGAATCAATTCGTTCCAGAACAAGTGTTTTTGCAATAAGGTTCAGTTATCATGTTGTCCCCTTCTGATTACAGCTGAGAAGTTAACCTCACTTGTGAGAAAAAGTATACCTCAGAGCTTGTATTTTCAAAGGTTTCAAACACTTCTACTGTGATTTAAATCTCAACCTCCAAGAAATAAAATAACACATTGCTACTCTATTTGCCTGTGTTACAACCTTCCTGGGAGACTCTTGAGGATTCAAGACATTTTTCCTCACTGTGCTGTTGCACTCTGAGAAGCCTCTGTCTCCACCTAGTCACAGGAAGAAATCTCTCTGAACTACTCTTACATTATCAGCTCCATAATTAGGTTAGTGGAGAAGTGCTACCTAGGTACTGCAGTTCCAGGAGCTATAGTAGTTCTGTACCCCATTTTATCGCCTTGCCCTGCCTGTAAGAATGGAACACAAATCAGAACAATATTCAAGTCAAGAAGAAAGAACTAGTTTGCAATAGTTCACTTTGTAAAAATTCAGTTTCATTTTGGTAAAATGTCTGTACAAGTGTACAGGAAAATACAGTAATTTTCTAAGCATAACTGTATATAACTACTTATAACTACCTACACTTTACATCAGCTTTACTTCTTTACATATGTATCATTCAGCTAAAAGGATTTCAGAATCCAGCATTTAAACAGGTATCTTTGCCCTGGGTTTAACTTCATTGAAGAGGATTCAGATTTGGGTATATATTTTGACTCATGTAGTCTAAAAATTCAATTTAAATTCTATATTTGATATATACTAATGCCCCCTGCACGTGGCTAGGTGGACCTGTCTTCTCTCCAGGAAGTTCCAGACTGAGGCCTGGACAGCAGCTAACAGAAGCACCACAGCAATTACATATTTAAAAAATAATACAAACATTTCCTTTTGCTTAGAAAGGGGTGGGCAGAAATTAATATGCCATAGAAATACAGATGTACAAAGACAATATGAGCATAAATATTATCCTTCATAGCATTCAATACTAGAAACCAGACATTTTCTTAACTGTGTGTGTCAGAGTACGGAACCTTTAATGAAGACTTTAAAAAAGGATACCAGTTTTTAATTACAAAGTACCTCCTCCTCAGAAAGAAGAGAATTCAATGTTACCTTCATTCATACCTGTGCAGTGATCTCTGTGAGGTTTCACAAGCTGTAACTATGGACTTCAGGGCTTTATTTGTTGACCAGGCTGAATCAGAAGGGAAATACCGACATACCAGAACCGTTACGAGCAGTCTCTGTAAAGTCATCACATACCTGAGTTGTGAACAGCACTTATGCTTCCCTCTGGGTGGTGGACAGATTGGAGAAATTGTGGTTGTACTATCATATGATTTACATGGTCCATGAAGTTGGAGTTGGAGCTGTGTAGAATATTAACCTGGCACAAGAGAAAAATAAGAGAACAGATACTAAAAAGTGCTCTATAATTCCAAACCTGCTGGCTCCATACATTACATTAAACTATGAAATTCATCAGCTGATAGGAACATTATTATATAAATCTTAAAGGCCAAATTCACTTTTTTTATGCCAGTGAAAAATACACAGGTTAATATATTTCTCATTTCTAGCATTAAAAAATGCATTCTAACATTTCTAGCTGTAGACTATGAAGTGGCACAGAAAAGGATTTTTTTGGTTTACCTGTCTGGATAAGTAGTGACGTCTTTTTCGCTATACTACTCAGCTTATAGGTGTTCCCTGACAGTTAGTGGGAGATTTGTCAGTCTGAACACTGACAGAGAATGTATCAAACTCATTGTGTTTAAAACCAAAACAGTAAGAGAGAATTAAAAGAGGTTTCGGTTCTTCCTGCATCCTTACTTTCAGAGTGACTTTCTTTGAAGATACCATATCAGTTCTCTGTCCTACCGATAGTTATGTTATAAGCAAAAACCCTGAAGTCATTGTCAGGGCTGCAGAATGCTAAGGTGAAAAGAATTTTCAATACAATGTAAACATGTAAAAACTTATAGAACCCATTATTAAGTTTTAAGCCTATTGCTAAGAAGGTCCTGCCCTTTCCTGTAGTTACTTGGTACCCGGGTTTCTAGGCTGGATAAGTTGGTTCTTCAGAATAGGTTCATGATTCCTGCTGAGGTGCATCAGCAGTAATTCTCAGTCCCTGAGCCATTGTGCTGCACTGGACTTAGTACCAGCACACATAAGCTCAGGAGAGCTATCTAAATATCCCTGTGGTAACTGACCATGTCTAGGTAGTGGATCCAAGAGAATATGACAGATGAAGTCCATCCTATGCGTTCGTTACCTGTATACTGACTTTCCTCCTCAAAGAAATCTGAAATCATGTAAATTACCAGGAATGATCTCCATCTGATGAAGAACAAATTATAAAACTTATTGTAAGGGGGTAGTGCTTGGAGAAACTGAAAAGGTGAATGCTGCAGGAAAGAAAAGTATGTCAGGTTAAGTTAAAAAATAACTAATCTAAGAAAAATAATGAGGCTGTAATGATTTACTTTCGAGCAGGTATATAAATCTTCAAAAAGACCCGTAGGAGATTTTACGTCATAGAAAAACAATGATGATGACCTTAGCCTCCATTCTGCTTGAACAGGAGTAATTCTTTGTGTTAGTGGAGTTCTAAAGAAGGGACGTCATCTTACATATGCAGCAGAATAGAGCGACCCACACTGAGGAATGCCCACAGGAGAAGTCAACTTCCTGTTTGAATGGAACTTAGAATTTTTCCTCTATTTCATTACAGTTACCACAACATGTCAATCATTTTACATATTTTAAAGAAAACTTGATGTCGCTGAAGGTAAGGCTAGTGCTCAGCCTCAGTGCTGGAAAAGAAAACTTGACTAAATGATTGCTTACCTCCAAGTTAAATTCATTGCTAGTGTAACGTCCATTTAGCTCTGAGCACTTGACTCTGAACTTTCTGTCAAAGGTGGCAGAAGTGTACCAGTTACGATATCGAATCTGCCGAAGAACCTGTTCATAGTTGTGCATGCTGTCCACACCTGAAATGGTGGTAGAGCAGTAATAATCTCAAGGACATGCTATGTAACAAATGCTCTGTGCAGTACAGGAGAAATCAAATGTTCACAGAAAATACAAAATTTGGCAGAATGATCTGAAAATGGCAGCGCATCAAATATTCCCTGATAGAGCCTCTGGCTGATCCTAAATTATGTGAGAATAGTTTTTGGAAATGAATGTAGGTCCATAATGGAGAGGAACAAATGCAACAGCAAAGATTTAGAATAAAATATTTAGTAACCGAAAAAAATGGCCAGTGAGTTACCAGCACTGTGCAGGAGCACTGAGGAATCCCCTCATTCCCATGTTCCACTGTGGTGGTCCACCAGAACCCCCACATTTAAAGAAAGCAGTGTTGTTATTTTCCTTATTTGGGGAGTAGCAGGAGGTATGCTGAGATCAAGATAAAGCTGTGCTGCATTCCAAAGGATAAACACAGCACACCCAGAGATCAAGAAGTGACTATGCTTTTTGGGACACAGTCTCTCCTGGAATATTTTATGGCTAGCACATCACAAATTTCTGTCTAATTTCTTACAAATTAGTCCTTTCATTCCAATAATGTAATTGTTGGAATTGGGAATTGTATTGGGAAGAAACAAGGGAAAGCAAGGTCTATGAACATACCATAGATTGAATATCCTGCTGTGGAATTTGTGGCATCTAGATGTTTTCCTTGAAGCTCCACATGATCTAGTTCTAAACACTCTTTTTCAGGATCTAGTTCTGCGCCAATGACCAAAATATCACAGAAATCCAAGTTGTGGAGCATTTCCTCTAATACCACTGGCTTATTGGCTGTGAACACATGGCATATACCATGAAAAAAAGAAGAAAGAAACTAAGATAAATGATCACAGAACAGCTCAGTCATTTTATGTGCTTTGCATCAGGGCTTTCAATTTTTGCAAAGATGGCTGAATTGTTTTTTGCCGATATTAAACACAGCACACTTGTAGCAAATCAAAAGAGAAGTGTCTGGCCTGTTCAGGTGCTATGATGATGAAGGCCTACAAATACGTAGTGAGATAGAAAATATATCGCACTGTAATAAAAGGCATCCAAGAACAGCACTGGAAGTAGAAAACTGAAATTTGATTGTGGAAATAAATTCATGTAAACAAGTCTGTTTTTCAATACTGTATTGATACCAGGTTGGGATCACACATTCATTCTTTTCTCAAGGAAAACCGAACTGGAAAAATACATGTCAAATTTATCTATGCTTGGATGATTCTCTCAGTTACTCTATGGCCCATAAAGAACTTGCATGAGAAAGAACATGGCCGTCTTCCAAGAACATGGTATTATCATAAATGGCAAGATCCTGTGTTGTGTGACTTGGAGAAACTGAGTTGTAAACTGTAAACGTATCCTTCAGTACATATGATTAAAAAAAATAATTCTGTCGCTGGAAAAAGAGTAGCATATCAATTTAATATTTTAATTCTCTGGCTAACTTAGCACAGAGTCTCTGGCAAGACTGCTTAACCAGCTCCCTGAGGCTACTGTAGACGTGGAGACTGCTGTCTTGGAACTTTGTGCCCATTTTGCGGATTTCATTTTAGAGGGTGCATGGGGAAGAAAGGCACAGACAGAAAAGTCTTATGCCCTAGATTCCCAACTCCTGGTACAGTCAATTTGGGTATCTGAACTCTATGTACAAGTCTAACTTACTTATACAAAAATGCAGACCCAACTCAAATTTGCAGGATAGGCAAATCTGAATATTGCTAAGGCTGAAGAGCTGGACTATTTCATGGGAAGCTATGAGAGATAGGCAAGAGCTGGGCTGCAGAGCGAGGGAAAAGCCTGAACTGGTCAGCTTTGCTGCTCTGGCTGTCAGTGGGCAAACAGGAGAGGTAGGGGCAGCAATTTTAGCTATTGTCAGGGTCCCACTGCTTTCTTTACTGAGGCAGGACAAGCAGCAACATATTGGCATTCCGGGGGCCCTCTGCAGGAAAATAAGGCCTCAGAGCCATAGTCATGCTGCTGCCCGTGACAACTGCCTGATCTGCTTCTGATGAGAGACAGGATGAGAGACAGACCTAACTGGTCCTGGGACTGGGGAATACACGGTGACTAAATCAGCCTTCTCAGCCTTGCCATGTGCATCTCTGCTACAGTCATGATAATCAGGTTATGTAAATCCCCAATAAGCGGAAAAATAGCTATAGGTAGATATAGGTCAAGATTTATGGCTGTCTTTGCCTTTGTCACACAATATCTGGGCTGAAATCATGATTCAAGCTTATAATGCAGGAATTGAGACTTAGAATTCAATAATCTTTTGCAAAACACAGTTATTGCCAAAGCCAATTACTATCTATCCATTTTAACCCCTCTTAGTGGAAACAAACAAAAGATGGCACATTAGGAGGTACCTGACTTTCAAGGAATTAAACAGTAGTTTAAGAAATGCTGCTATGTTCCTTTTCAAGGTGAGACTCAGGCTTTTTAGGTTACAAGGTGCTACAACAGTAATTATGTCAATAATTGTATTGGGAAAAATTGGGATAGACGAAATTTATGAATTAAACTGGAGGGCAGTAGTTCCTAATTCACTGAACAGTTTTGAAGATGTCATAACATTTAGGGACATGGAGCGTCATACATGCATTGTGTCTTAAGTGACAGATAATGATCACTCTTTTCTATGCAAGAATTCTTTTTTTTACATACTGTAATTGTATGCAGTTGATATTATGATATGATAGACTTTCCAGCCTTCAGAGGACAGATGCGATTTCAGGCAAGTGATAAGCAGCATTGTTACAAAGCATGGCTTCAGGGAATCCATGCCCTACGCTTGCACATCATCAGCGATTTTATCTTTTCAAGAGATGTACATCTAGTTGCTGCTTATTCTAGTCCAACAAATATTGTTTAGAGTGATTCCTCAGATTACTAGGCTTTTTCATTTACCTTGCACACAAACATCCAAATGAAAGATTCCTTTATAGACAATTATTTTAAACCTTACTTATATTTTTGAACATTCACCTCGTGTCAAATAATACACACATTGCTCAGCATCAGAATAAACTGCCATCATTGAAAAAAATCTTTGCAAATTATTATATTTACATTATATAGATGGGGAACTGAGGCACAAGATTACTTTCTCAAGTATTGCCCACAAGTCAGTAGCAGAGCTGGAAATATAAGAACAGACTAAAACTCCAACTATTAGTCAATTACTGCTTTCCACTTTATCAGTACAATTAACAAAAATCTGTTACAAATAGAGAGATTCTAATGAAAATATGTTATTCAATGGAATATGTAAAGAAGAGTGGAAAGCAATTATTCTGAAGTAGGTGAGACACTAAATGGAAAAGCTGCTTTTTTTGAAGCGCATACTGATCTATCACTATTTGACATATTTTTCAATGTGTTCAATTGAATGTCTTCAGTACAGCATTACTGCTGCCTAACATTGCCTGAAGTAATCTGGGTGAAGTGACTTCCTTTGTTTGCGCTATCCTTTAAAAAAATGTGAGGGGTCATGTTACAGAGTAAGTAATAATATTTAAAAGAAATCCACAAACCTCTGTCATGTTCTTTTAAGTCCACTGGATGCTCCATTTTAGTGACCGTGCTGACAATCCTGATGTCAGGTAACAAAAGAACACCTCTTTCACTTTCGAATTGTGCAGCTGGTCTAGCAAAGTGGTCCATCCCACTTATTGTAATCTTGGGCTCATTGGCCTGAAACACCATTACATATGCATCTATGTCTGGGATACTAATGCAGACATCTTCACCAAAACATCTGAAAAATATATTAGTCATTAACTGCATGTAACACATTGCACATCAGAGGTGTGTAGCACTTGCACTGCCCAAAACCCACCTGATGGCTCTCATCCTTTTGTATTGTCTCAGATCCGTCTATTCCATACTTTGACACTGCCATACATAAGGACATGCATCTGTACCACCATGTACATAGGCCAGCAGTGACAGTAACAGCTCTGTTCCTCTCATCCCCTCCCACATTCACAACTACTGAAATTATGTAGGGACAGCTTAGCAAACAGATTCATGACAAGGTCAGTCTTCAGTAAGGTCACTGCGAGAATAATATTTTCATGTTTGACATTTCACAAAGTAGTGAACGGTTAAAAAAAATTAAAGTTAATTAGATGATAACAACTAACTTTAGTAAACCTAACATTAAATTCTCAAAGCGATATCTAATGAATATAATATGGCTATCTTGTCATGTGTGAATAAAAGGGCCTAATTATCCATTTAAATTGGACCCATCATGAACTCATTCTGGCACCCCCCAGTATTTACTGGGGACAAAAGGGGCCTGTATTAGCATTTCCATCTGAATCAGCACTGTGCTTTGGAAGTGACTCTCCTGACAAACTCTACCTGACTTCATCCAGGTACAAGGCTTGGGCCAGCCTTGGAGTGTGCAAACTGGACTGCCTCCAGCAAAACTACATCAGAAAATGCTCTCCAAACACTTAGTGTGGTCAGCCCACAGCACTAGGCTAAACCTAATACTTAGTAAGAACTGTGCGCGCAGTAGATGAGAGTTCGTAGAACTGACGTTTATTTTCACTCTAAAGATCTGCTTTCATGGCACTGTACAACTTGCTGTAACAGAGATGTACCCCAGGGGAGCTGAGGAGTGGCAGACAGCTCTTTGATTATGTAGAACTGCAAACATTATTGTGCAGGTTCTGTCACTATTGTTGCATGAAAATGGAAGGACACAGATTTCTGTTTAACACCCAACACCAGTACTTCAGTGATGACAGCCATATAAGGATACAGACAGACACAGACTATTTCAAGCATAGCTACTAATACTGTTCCTGCAGATACGTCGTCTGTTAGATGTAATAGGCCTTCTTTAAAAAGTCATGGCTCTAGCTATCTCAGAAGAAACTATAACTTTTTAAAATGAACAGTAAAATAAGAATGCAAGAAATGCAAGTAGTGTTCAGTCCAGACTGTATGCTCGAAACTATATACAGAATGCAAGTAAATTACATTAACAAAAAAAATTTCTTAAAAGGACAATATAAAAAGAAAACCACAACGTAAATCAGCATAACAGTAAATGAAATTAATCCTTTATGCTCAGTAACATAAAAGTATGATTTAGCGATGCAATTTAGCCAAAATTCTTCTTTTTACATGTCCAAAGAAAAAAGTAATTCATTAAAAATATTCCTAATCTAATCAGTTCAGCTGAAGTATAACTTACTGGACTTTAGATGAGACTTTGAGACGTCGTACGCCTGCAGTAGGAAACTGTCTAGAGTTGATGTATGAGACCTTTCGGAGAGCTTGATTTATATTCTCAATGTCATCTCCTTCCATGACAAGGACTGACTGGGAAGGGTTGAAGTGATACTAGGGGAAATGCATATAATTAGTATTTAAGGTACCAGGTACAGAGTACAAAATAAGACTTTTTTTTTTTTTTTAAGGAATGTTGCACAGATGTAAGTTTAAAATCTAATGATTTAAGAAAAAAAAATTCTTAGTAGCTATTGTTGGCTGAATCCACATGCTGTTCCCTAAAACAGGTACTCGTATCAGCCATCTATTTCATATCTGAATAACTACTGTTATAATTAACTAACTAATCCCAATTTGCTGTACTTTGCCCAGCCTGACCAACTTCGCTGATACTATTTCTGCAGCTGTAGAGTTCGAAAACCTTAACTTACTGTCATCATTATTATTACTATGTAATTTTTTTAGGTTAAACACATCTCCCATATAAAAATATTGGCTTAAACCAGAGTAGCATGCAGAAGCATATTTTTCCTGCTTTCTGTTTGGTTTTACCCTGGGCTATCTTTCTGAGATATATTTCAACATGAATGAACAAAACAATTATAACATTTGCCTCCTACATCTTCATTAACGTCAGACACAATAAAGGGGATTCTCCTTTCTGTCTCATGATCAATAAAGGTGTCATGACTTAAGACAGAGCTGCTACTTGCACAAAGCCAGCTGCTCATTTGAGCCAACAAACCTTGCAAAGTCAATGGCTATTCCTGTAGCCCTGGTCCTTCTCTAGTCCATTGCATTGAACGTGAAACAGTTTTGCTGACCAAGAAACTTTGCTACTATATTCACATAGCAAATGATTGATTCTGTCTTCATCGTAATTCATCCTGATTCCATTTTTTTGTCTGTTAATTGCTTCAGCAAACCATCTGCACTGCAGAGAAAACCAGACTAACCCCCTTGATTTTGCACCCTACTGTTGTCAGCACAAAACACAAAGAAATGCACCTTTCTCTCACATGCAGTCCCTTCCCAAAGCTGGATATTGATTATATGAACATGTTCTATTCTATACAGACAATGGTTGTCTACACTTCCTCACAATGAGAAAGTTTAAAAAGCAAAAGAGCAAAGAGACTGTGAAGAACAGAATGAAGCACAGGGTTCTCTGTCGAACAGAACACGGAGGACTGGGTTTAAAGCTTGTGCAGGAAGGTCATAACACAGAAGGGTATTTTCTAACAAAGAGAAGCACTAACATGAGCCACAGCCTGCATACACTTCTTTTTCCTTTCTGTAAGCTAGCAGTAGTAGAGAATAAAATTAGCAAAAAGGAGAGTCTAGCTACCTAGTTAGCTTAATAGCTCAGCTGCAAGAACAGCTGGAATGCTGCCAAAGGGACTGGAGAAAGCCCTAGTCTGAGCCATTTTTGTCTTTTTCATTAAAAAAGGCTAAAAATAGCGACAGTTTAGACAGTGTTTCCGAGAGCTGTTACAGATATCTGAAAATTAGGCTGCAGACAAAGAAAGTCCAACACTACTGTGTCAGAAACGATATTACAGCTGCATTGCTCTTTCTCAGGTGGCTAAAGGGTGAAGCTTCATGGGTCCAAAGTGTCCAGCAGAAACATCTTCCAACATCAGTTTGCCAACACTGAATCTGCTAAGCGCCATGTGAATAGCCACACAGAACCTATCATCTGTGCAACTGTCACACATGCTTGTCTGAGATCAGGTATGTTTGTTTTTGACACCAGAAACCCTTTCTCTTTATTAATCTTCTGTTCAAGGTCAGGTGCCAACTGTTCCGCTTTAATCTGAGCTTCTTTCTGTCAACCCCAATAAGAAACCCTACCACAATCTATCTCTGACTGCTCCTTTCATTTTTGCCTCCTGCTGTTGCACTGACTGTTGAGCTTGCTGAGTAAGTAAAAATGAAAAGAGTAACTTTAAAAAAACACTATGCCTCATCTGTATTTCGGAAAATGAAAATGTTTTGAAGTTTGGCAAAACAAAGAAAGAAAAGGCAGAAAACAATCCTTCATCTTTATTTTCCCCACCGCACTGCTAGTACAGTAAGGAAGCCAATCACCCATGCTGGAGCAGCAGAGGGTGGTATAACAGGGATTTTTCCAAGCCCATGAAACAAGACTACTCAAATATTGTCAAGTTACAGAGTGTTACAATAGGGGAGGAAGTATTATGCTTTTAAGCACCGTGGACCAACTGTACACTGCTTTAATTCATGTAAAATCCCAGCAAAGAACTTACTGGTAGGCATATACACTTGCATTCCAGAAAACCCTACCTGCCCTTTGTATGCATTGTCTTTTAAAAAGAGCTTTTACTCATAAGTGTGTCATTTTGCTGGGAGAAGCAACAATGTGAAATTCTTAATGATGTCCTTGGTAGGATGAAGAAAAAAAAATTCTTTGGGGTGCTTTGCTTATATGTAAAAGCTAGAGCTAGCAAAATTCCTCCTTACCTTTGCACTCTCAATTTTCATTTTTACCCTTGTCTTCAGAAAACGTATCGGTTATACTACACCACTGCAACTTATCACCTAGACAGACATTTGAGTGTGTTTCAGATCAGTCTTCTATCTTGTACAATGAAAAGTTTTAGCTACTAAAATGTAGTACATGGCACTTCCACTGCGTGCTCTAGATCAAGCGTGACAGCACCATCCTCCTTCCCACTGAAAACCAACACACTAAAAATCCACCTGTGCAGTTTCACAGGATGCACAGTCTGCAGCCAAAGTATCTTCCCAGTTTTAATTTGAAGTTCAGCTCCTTTGGAAGATGGTATTGTGATTTGTGTGCTAGGAAATCGCTTAACTCTGTGTTTACACGTTAGGCAGAAGAACACCTGTCATCTAATAATGGTATCAGTAAAGGCAAATGGACAAAGCATCTCATGTAAGCATTATAGAAGTTATAGTCAAGCTCCTACATATGTATCCAAAAGAACAGAATTTGTCTTAATGAACGCAAAGCAATCTGGCCACTATGTCAATTGAAACAGGATTTCCCTCTGTCTGTTGTTCTCCAATCGTAGAAAAAGTGTTACAATATCAGTAAAGATAGTCATATGCAGAATGAAGATGGATAATGATTTATATGCAAATGTAAAATTTTAATTTCTTGACTTCAGGCTTTTTTATTGTCCAATTTTCATGTCCCATAATGTTTTCCTCTTGGAACACACTTTGAAT
The DNA here is from genome assembly GCF_000699145.1 of Aptenodytes forsteri. Taxonomy (NCBI): domain Eukaryota; kingdom Metazoa; phylum Chordata; class Aves; order Sphenisciformes; family Spheniscidae; genus Aptenodytes; species Aptenodytes forsteri. Next base: position 1,513,813 of record NW_008794625.1, on the reverse strand, counting down.
TTTTCAATCCTACTGCACTGGGACTTCTTTCGGAGTTGCCTCTAGATGAAAGATATTCCACTTACATTTTTCATTGCTTTAAAGCTACTTGAGATCAAAATTCAATAATTCTTTGGAATCATGTTTATTTCTGTAAAACTACCAAAATAAGCATGAGAACACGACCTGGCAATTCTTATGGACTCTGAAATAGCAGCAGCGCCTTACTTTCTGAGCACCCAGATTTGCAATAATGGAAACATTTTTCTTTGCAGCATCACAGCTCTTTTACTGTTCCGCTTCCTCTCTGCATGACTTTATGGGAAATTACATTGCTTCTGGGAGTGCATTTGTACTGTGTGTACTCTACCTCGGGCTCTCCACTTCATAAATCAGCTCTAAATTTTTATCAAAGATGATGTCAGCTCATCCCTCACCTTTATTCCTTGGCCAAGACTCTCAAGAGAATTAATATCCAGACCTTCCTTGCAGGCCTGCAAACAGGAAATCACTTTCTGACTCTCAATTTTGCCTGGCCGGATAGTAAGACTGGCCAGGCTGCCATGGAAATACTGAGCAAATCTGGGCTTGGTGACTTCACCTCCTGCAAGAAAGAGAATATAAAATTATTATTGATACCAATACACAAACCAGACATCTAATAATTCATTTTATGTTTTAACACATTTAAAGAATTTATATCCATTTTAGCCAAGTATATTTGAGATCCCATTTATTGTGGTAAGTGGAATTGCTTTGTGGGTTGTTGGGTGGTACCTAGTAGCAGCCTGTCTTTAAGATTCTTGTCAGTGCTTTTCCAGTATTGTGTTCAGGTATTTATAAAGCTGTGATAACATACTCTGAGATGAAACATGGCTTCCCAAACCTGTGTGCAAGGAAGCACAGCATTTTTAAAAATTAATTGATGACATTATTGAAGTGCTCAAACACGAATTTAAAAAAATGTTTAACGACCAACGTTTGTTTATACAGAAACGGTATTTGCAAGTTTTCTATTACAAGATCACTTACACAGCCTTTGCCTTTCTCCTCCAAAAAACATACTACCTGAAGTTCTTAGATGTGCTAAGAGTCCTGGCTCTGTGTAAGCAAGCTGCCACACTCTCTACAAACGGTTGCCTCTAAAGATATGGTGTAAATTCACAGCAGTGAATGCAGGCCAATGCACAGCACTGTGCTAAAAGGCTGGTAGTGCTTCCCTTGCCCAGAGCAGCTCATTTTGTGCCAGATCAGGTCTCGTCACTGTATGTTGCATTAGGCCCTCTAGCTACACTCTATTCAGTTTCACTCTAGGCAGCTTCAAAGGAAGACTGATCTTTAGGAGTTGTCAATAAAATGTGATTACATACTGCCTGCACCAGTGATCATAGCATCTAAATTACTCTTGGGATATTTAGTGATTTACTCATCCTCCTCTAGGAGAGTTTTTAGACCTTCTCTTTCCTGCAAGTGGTAGCTATATCAATGCATGTGAATTACTGCCTACCTTGAGCCTGAGAGGACGAAGAGAGCCACGCAACAGTGAAGCCATGCAGACTAATTGGATTAACAGTTGATAAGCTGTTGTAATTGGTAGATAACTCATCTCTACAGTGTTTGTAGCTTTAGTGTCAAACAACCTACTTCTGCCAGGCAAGCTAGCTCAAGCTTGAACTTTAACTTGAAGATTTGTGTGTGGATTGGGGTTCGGATAGGGATGAAGTGGCAAATTTTCTTTAGGCTGATGTTGCTACCTAAAAGCCTGAAAGACATCACTTCTAGTCTGTGCAGTACGAGCACTATGAAGAAGACTCAAGTTATTTTATATAGCGAAGAAAATACACACTGATGTACTGAGAGAAAAGGTGGTGTCTAAGCAGGCTGTTTCTTCATAGAAGTAGACAGGTTGTTCTTTTTTGTTAACATTGCGGCACAAACTGCCTCTCTTTTTACCCCAAAGAAAGATCCTCAAGGAGAGATTGTTCTTCTCCACTCTTTCATTCATTTGTCCATTATACAGAAAACTTCTTCTGAGCAGAATTTTTTTGAGGTTTCATAGAAATGTTCATGTATGCAACAGCTAAAGTGCAGAATTAGTTTGTACTGTAATTTTGGCCTTTCTGATACTTACCAAGACAATTATTTGGTAAATAGAGAGTACATTACAGGGACATCAGCTTTTCAGCAAAAATGTTATACTTATCTGTTTACATTGTCTTTAAAAGTACACGTTGCCACTAATAGAGCAGCAATGTATCTGGACAGAAAAAGGGAAGCCAAATTAAAAAAAAAATAAAAAATGCAAACCTCTCCCTAAAAAGGAGACAAAGAGAGAAAACCAGGTAAGAACTTACAGAAGAAGGGAATCACATTGTGCTTTGAAGCTTCAAATTCTCATATCCCTAACAGAATTCTGAAGACAGCAAGTTCCAAGGCTAAGACACCAACACTAATCCTGGAGCTTTGAAATTTAGAAACCTACAGTAAGTCATAGAATCATTGAGGTTGGAAAAGACCTCTAAGATCATCGAGTCCAACCATCGACCCAACACCCCCATGCCCACTAAACCATGTCCCTAAGTGCCTCATCTACTCGTCTTTTAAATACTTCCAGGGATGGGGACTCAACCACTTCCCTGGGCAGCCTGTTCCAATGTTTAACCACTCAAGTCTGCCAGTAGATCTTAATAGCTCTGAGGAAATGCAAAATAAGAAGCTGTCTCAGATAAGCTAAAGTATTTAAATGTGAAACTAGCTCATTAAAATGTATAAAGGACTAGACAAGAAGCTAGAACAAAGAATTCAGTGCTGTGGCTATGCCTGACAGATACAAGCAGGATAAACCAGTTGAAGTAAAGCTACAGAGCAACATGACTGGTGCTTACATCCATGAATAGGAACTTCAGGGTTGGATTTTTTTTTTTTAATTTTTTTTTTGATTGGTTGTTCTTTCACTTTGGACTAGTTCTTCTCTGGTGTCATTGACAAAGCACTTACGATTACATTGCTAGGTCATTTACAATAATACAGTAATTGCACATAAACCATATTAAATATACAGAGTATTCTGGTGTACAAGGAGGCATTACCATCTTGGAGATGTATAATTCTTGTTTAAAGGCATCTGTCCTGTAAGTCATCTGCCTAGTCACAAACGTAAAAGCATGGAAGAGAATATGAGTGTTTCTAGGAATAAGCTTTTAAAATGCTTTGCAAATACAGGCACTATAAAAACAGTGAGTATTTGAAGAACAGGCTTACATACTTACCCTGTTCACAGGACTAAGGTTGGGTTTTGTGCTGATGTATAGATCGATTTTGGACTGTAAAGGAGGTGATGTAATCTTTGTTCTGGAGAGGCTATCAACTGCTATGTAAAAAAAGCAAGTATTTCAAGAAAATGTGAGTGAAAAATAGCTGGGACTCGCTAGTGTCATATTGTGTCAGCAGAGAAAACCTGCAAAACTATGCCCGTGGTTATGACAGGGTGATTCAGGCTGGGACAATTGCACTAGAACAACTGATAGGAGAGTCTGAAGGGACACTGAGGGATGATACAGTCTGTCCCCTAGCCCCAAGACAAGAACAGCTGTACTTAATCCCTTCTTGAGAATTGCCGGAGCTGTTCTAAACTCTTCTGAAGACAGAGGCTCCCCAAGCAATCCATTCTAATGACCACTGAGCCTTAGAGTTGGAAGTTTATTCCTAATAGGGAATGTGAGCTGTCAAAATATGGCTATGTCTTCCCTTTTCCTTTGCCAGGCTAAACAAGGCCTTTTCTTTACATCTTCTACCTAATGCTGTAGACTATGATCATCCCTGTTGCTTTTCCTGGAACTCCTGCTATTATCTGAAGTACTAACCATAACCTAGCGTTCTTCTCAACATTGTGCTTTACATAGGACATGCCTGTTAATCCAGGGCAGCGTGAATAGCTTTTTCCACACGAAAAAACATGAGCACTTAAAGAGAGAATATTATCTCACACTTTATTAGAAAAAATAGACTGCCAAATAAACCTTCCATAAGCACCTTTTACCAGAGTTAAAGACAAAATTATATACCTGCCAATTTTATCCTCGAAGGTGAACAGAAGTCATTATATCTGACTCTTATCACAGCTGCTTGTAATTGCAGCACGTTGACGGTTTGATATTCTTCTACCTCAGCATTTCAGCATCTTCTCAGCTCAGTGGGGTATGTTAGCTTGCTGATGTGTTTCAACTTGCAGTAATTATTAGATTGCAAATGGACAAAATCCAACGCAATAAAATCAGGAAGCAAAACCCAAAACTCTTGCTGAAATTGAAGGAATGGCCTAAAGCCAATCTATCTGCTACAATCCTGTATTCTAGCTTTGATAAAAGGGAATATAGTTTTTCAATCTCAAAAAATGTAAGAAGAAAAAATTGTCAGAATAAGTTGAAAATCGTCAGCAATTGGCTGTTATACTCCTGTTTGTATCAGCGTTTTATTCATGCTTGGTTCTACTATATTAGCATGTTTGAATGCTGTCTTTCCTTCTGCTTCTGCAACCTAATGTTCTTCAAGTATTTGACCTCAGCTTCTCAGTGGGTGCAAATTTAGCCCAGGATGGCCAATCTCCAAGTCCTAGTCACTCTAAATTCTTAGCTCCCAAGATTAGATGAGTATAAATATATTTAATCCAGCATGAAAATGGTAATTCTGTAGCATGTTAAAGCACAGTGCGTAATTGGAGCTAATGCTGGTAGTAACATTTTTACAGAATATTATCCAAATTCTTCTAAATACTGATCTTTTCAAATAGAGATCCTTTGACCCTGAACATGATACATTTCATGCCTGTGCAGGTCCACAAGCACCTGATAGGCAGCTCAGAGCCACTGACTTCACTAGGCAGGAGGAATGCTCAGTTCCAGTCTGAATTTGACTCATCACTGGAATTACCACATGCTAAGAAACAACTGAGGAAAAGGCATAATCTACTCCCAACAGCTCTTACTGCTCTAAGACACTTTGAACTTAACTATTGGTTCTGACACCAAACTGAGCCTAAGCAACAATATTTTTGAGATAATGAAGAAGACCTAAGTAGATTACACAAGCCTCTGGAGCAACAATCCAGAGAACAAAGTGGAGTTCCAGTGATGATGATCTTGAGGTAATCCAAGTGTCCTAAAATTTTTTCTACTTCCTAATGTCATGGTGCAGTGAAAAATAAAGTGTTCTGTAACACAGCATCTACCAGTTTCTATCCAGAGGTCAGGCCATCCAGTTAACTTAGATTGCCTCAACAAGTTTCATGGGATTTTTTGCTGTCAGGGTCTTTTTGCCCTTTCTAATGAGTGAGATATACAGCTCAGATACAGCTCACCTCCACAATGATGTTATAGCATCAAAACCTGAGAGAATAAGAAAACCTACTCCTCAACTGTGTTACATGTGTTTCACTCAGCTCTATGTTTATTGATTACTACAGATTAATATGCTGTGAGTGCTAATTCTTGGGGGGATAGTTAAGTAGTTAAGACTTAGCTGAATGATGGGACCAACAAAGGAAAACAGAACCTTCCCTATTGTCGGTCAGGGAATTAGACTGATGTCCGTAACACAAAAAAGGCTGAAACAACACTATAGCATCACTTATTCTCATACAGACCCTTGCATGACAAATTTTCGAAGCTACTGTTTTTTGTCCCTTCCTTAAATGTAAACGTTGCAGTCACCATCACAGTTGTGAGGCAACACAGGCCACAGTGTTATTCAGACCTTGTTGATAAAATTGTGCATTGCTTTTTCCACCTGACCCAGCACGCGCATCCACTCCCAAAGTCTGGCAGATACAGGAGGATGGATGTTGGCTTTTTGACATTAATTCAATCCTCATAATGGGAAGATGGTGTCAACAGACTGTGGGAGGCATGCAGAGGAACTGTTGACATACATAATTACTCACTATAATGCTGTTCACTCCTTAGTCATTGTCAAAGTAGTATGCATCACATTTTTCACTTGCTAAAATAGTAACTATTTTCTGGACTGGGATTCTTCTTTTTCTATGCTGGTTCTGATCTCTTCTGTCTGGAACTCTATGAATGCAGAGCAAGCAGGGCAGCTCAGGCAGAGGGGTCCCTCCCATCAGAACTTTATTCAGGGTCACCCTGAAAAAATCTTTCTGAGTTACTTTCCTCTTCTGCTAAGCGTGAATGCTGGTAGAGGTGAACAAGTACAGCACACACACTGACACCAAAACATACAGAAGAAGGGTCCTGCCCTGGCCTGCTGGGCTTCCCCCCAGATAAAACCACTATAGCAGACACTTGGGCTATGGTTCTGAGAAAGAGATAGCTAAGACATAAAATAGGCACAGGGCTCAGAGCGAGTTGCAAAAATAAAGTGCATGCTGCTACTGGAATTATCTAGATAACTAGAATTATCAGGGTCTACTAATGTCCCACGATATTAGTTGCAGCCTAGGGGTAGGGTTAGGCAGGGGCACCTCCTACACTAGGGTCAGGGTGTTCCCTCCTCACAAGACCTTTATAACCCTCTGACTACTTCTGAGTGTTACTTCCCTCCTGTGCTATTCACAGCTGGTGCCTGTGCTCACACCAAGCCCAGCACGACAGCACGCTGGAGCAGGACGCACAAGTCAGAGGATGCACACACCAGAAAAGGCAGTATGCTGCACCCACACAGCAGCCCTCAGTGGAGAGTGATCAAGCTGCCAATGAAAGCAAGACTTTACGATATCGCTGTGTTTAGCATATTCCTAGTCACAAGCACAGTTACAGCTGGTGCCTGAAATTTCAAACACAACAGATCAAATGCAGAATTAACCTACTTAATTTTAGATGAGTATGTTGCAGATGCCTGTCCTACTTGTGGGCAGATCGGTCAGGATGACTCCCTTATACACATGGAGGAAAACAAATGCTTCTAGTATACACGTCACCTTGTAAACAGCTAGAATCTCTCAGATGAATAACAATTTAGTGGGGTTAAGGACTGCCATTTAGCAAGCACCTTCTGATCCCAGCCATGAGGAGGTTCTGTTAGATATAACATTGGAGAGTCCAGGGGAAACTGAAGATTCTCAGGGTTCAGACTTCATGGGGTTAAGGCGCATTCATTAATGAAGCAGAGCCTATTTCCATGACACCGTTTTGTTTTGGGTTTTTTCTTTTTTAATTTCACATTGGGTTGATATAAAGTGTGACAGAACTTGATTACCATTGAATTTTACAGTTGTCTTGTTTTGACTTCAGAGAAGTAAAGTGCTGTTTGCATTCACTTACCAATCTCCGAAGAACGATCATGCCTTTTTGTCAAAACAAGTGACTTTATTGAGCTCGCAGATCTTCTTTTAGGCCTTTTGCCCTACCCTAATAGTGAGCAAGTAATTATCAGGGCAATCTAAGCACAATGAGGTTTTCACTGGAAATGATGAATCAAGAGAATTTCCAACTGAGATGTGATTCTTTTAAGACATTAAGACTCTGGTTATACTGAGCCAGATAAATAAGGAATGATCGATTATTCAGGTTCCCAACATAAAGATTGAAGTGAATCTAGAAGCAGTTGCAAGACATTCTAGCTCTGAAGTCCTCAGGTCCAAGCCCCAAAATTTATCCCATCTTTTTATTATGGCAGTTTAGGGAGCTGGGTTTAATTCCCTGACAAGTAGATTGGCTGTTAAACAGGATGAAACCTAACATAGGAGTAGTCTCAATTAGCGACTCGAGTTTTTATACTCCCAGAGCCTTTTAGCACAAAAAAGTTTTAGTGTTTTTTTTGTATCACGCAGACAAAAATTACTCAGAAAATTACTCATCAAACATGGCACTATTGAAATCTGCCCCTGTTCTTGGTAGATATCATAACCTGATGACCTCACACAGACAGCTTTAGGCTTTAAAGCATTATCTGAAATAAGTACAGAGAACACTAAGGGCTACCTGCTCTTAGGTATGCATATACTAACCTATCTCTGCGCAACAGATCAATAGATCAAAAGCGTTGTACAACACGCTATTTAAGATTTTTTTTTCTCGAGATAAGACAAACACTCTATAATCTCTCACAATTAAGCCAATACATTTTTGTTATTTCTAGTGGAACTGTGGGAAATTATGACAATCATGGAAAAATGTTACAATCATATATCTTAGAGTAGATCACAGTCCAAGTGATGTTAATGTTGCCCCAAAAACTATATTCCTATTCTCCAAATAACATTCTTGTGCTGGTGCATAGTCCCCAGTGCAGAAATTCAATTAAGTAAGGGACATATATCTATACCGAATTAGTGACAGATTTGAATGCAAATTCAGCTCTCCAAGAAAACACTCTCCTAAACTAACCTTCCACATAGGTTTGTATTTCTGCTACAGCTAAAATTCCAGCAAAGATCTGTGAAGTGTGTTGAAATCCATCTTGTTTTTGATGAGAAGGGCAATATAGAGAGAACTCTGCTGTACTAACAGAAGCATCAGTATACAGATACTCAGCATCACATTATGTTGAAATCTACCTCGGTGGCCTTGCATTAATTTGTTTGCTTGTATCACTCCACTGAGGCCTCAGGTTGGTGCAAGCTATGTCAGCCCCCAGGGCATGACCCACTGGTGTTAGAATGCACAGTAGGGGGTAATCTTTACCTGTTGAATATCTTAATTTCTGGGGGAAGTCCAAGGGTGACTGATACAGGCTGCTGCTGCTACGCTGCCCACAGTGTATCTGTCTCTCAGTGATCTGATCCCTCTCCAACTTTTAACTCGTACCATTCTTCTTGCCTTGAATAGTAAGTCAGTTCTCTGACTGCAACTTTGTGATTGATATGTCAGCAGAGTGCTGACATATAAGGTTAATAAGGTTAATCCACAGAAGGACTCTATAAAAAAAAGGTCTCCGGCCTAGGTTAAGGAAAGAGGAAAATGGCAGGAGAATACAAAAGAAAAATAGAATAGGAAACAGAAATTACTTAGAAAACAGGCACTACAATAGCATTCTGCTGTGAGACCACTGACGTGAACAAAAAAGGCCTCTTAAAGAAGTTAAAATTAAGTTATATCTTTAACCCTAAGTATCTGCAGAGAAAGCTGCCAAACTTTACCAGGGTGCATAAAGGCCTCATTTCAGGAACAGCTGTACTAGCACTCCAAACTGTTCATTTCCGCCGGCAGTTAGTTCACTAGGAGTCCAGTTTGCTTAGCTCTGCAGTCAGTGTTACCTTTTTCGAGGTCTAGTGTCACTGAAATCACAGCTAAGAAGTAAGTTAGGATTTGCCATGTATGAAGACTGGCACTCTGTGGGAGATGATAGGCTGCAACAGGGCAAGAAGTTTCTGTCTCCAGCTGTCACTGCTGTTAGGTCACATGTAACTGAATCAACACAAACAGTTTAGCCTAAAGATAATGCTTTAACTCCCACCCTCAAATAAACTACCCCCCCTAAAGTATAGCAGTATTAAACATGAACTACACAAAATAAAACCCAATTAACTCTATGCTCACCACTGTGATAGTACCCTAAATCAATGAGGTAGCTCTGCCTTCTAGGCTCCCTGAAGAAAGAACCGAGGTTTTTAAATTAAAAAAGGAAGATAATACTAGAGTAACACCCAGAATACCTAATTTTAAGTAGAGAAAAATTCATATTGAATATGCCAGAACAAAACGTAAAAAAGATTTTTTTATACAATTTTCCTCATGCCCAACCTGTCATTAAAGCTGGAAACTATCCCCCAGGCTTGGTTTTAGGTAATTGAGTGACTTCCTGGGTTGCAGTAAACTTTACTCAGTGCCTGACAGACCCCAGGAAGGTTCTCGTCTGTCACCATTAAAGCCTGGCTCTCTGCTCTCTCAGCCGTCTTCACTCTCTGCTTGTCTCCAGGCTGCCATCCATGCACTGGGACCTAACTTCTGCCTCCAGTACCCTCTTGCCCCCTAGACAAGACTCTGCTCTTAAGGAAAAGGCTCATTTTTCCTCCTTCTAGGACAGTCCTAGCACTCAACTCACATTATTTAAAGAAATATTGTGTAAAATCAGGAACAAACAAATCAGGCATGCTTTTTACCCTGCCGAGGCAAGGGTAAAGATGTAAGAGAGACTTGCCCATTACAACTGGAATGTTGATGTCAAAAAAAAAAAAAAAAAAAAAAGGCAAATGGTTTGATGCAAATGGGACAGTGAGCACATCATAGGCTAAAGTTTTATCAAGCCTGAGAGATTGCACATTTGGTTTGTTTTCATGTTAGATTCAGGAGAACAGCACTGAACTTAAACTGCTCTTATATTTCACTCAAACAGCTGAAGGTAGAAATAAAAACTAACCCAACTTTTCATAATGGATGCTATAAACAAGGCTATAAAAGTCAGAAAAGAGTTACTCTGGAATTGAAATATCAATAATAGGAAATATGAATCTCAAAGAAAAAAATTCTCTTTCTGTGCCGGAGACTCCTGCATGACATAACTCTGAGAAAGACAAGAAGGAGGTGCAAGCATAATACTTGCTACGTAACCTTAGGACAAGTACCGGTGTAAGTGATGAAAAGACCAGGGCTGAAAGAGTCACTTGTCTCATAACCTGGAGGATTGTCAGATTCCTAGAGAAACAGCAGAACAATTCCCAGTTTCCAGACCAGAACTGAAAATTGTCATATATGAAAAGGTAAATCCTTCATGGCAGTAGCAGATTTTCCTATCAGTGCTAACAGAGTAAATTACAATTCTTTTTGTTCTTGATTTTTCGCTTTGCCCTCTAAATACACTCTTCCTGCTCCCCACCAGTTCTTAAGTTGCCCCACAGTCATGATGACTTACTTTTTGCTGTGAGCAAATCAGAATTGGTGTGGTAAGAAAAAGGAATGTTATTTCTTCTGGTTCATTTAGTTGTCTGAGATTGTTTTTCAAATAATTTGACTTTGATAAATGGATACTGTGGACTCAGAACTATAAAATGGTTTAGTAAAGACAGAAAAAAAAGTCTTGTCCTTTCTGAAGGAAGAGGTTAGAGCTTGTGTTCTTATTCTGCCAATGCTTTGATGAAAAGGGGAGGAAACAGTCTGAGCAAACCAGAGCTAGAAACTCCTCATATCCTCTTAACAAGGACACCCCTGAATGGCTTAAGACACCAAAATCACTGCATATTTTTACTGAAATAAATTGTAGATGGTTGTAAAGCAGTTTTCTAATGCTTTGAAAATGTAAAGGTTTAGCCTAAGTAGATCCAGTTAACAGTTTCACTGAAACTATTTATAGTCAAATTGTTTGATAGATCCACTTTTTCTTGAAATACATGGACTTTGAAAATTAACATTTTGAACGGAATAGATTGGTTTTATATGTTGAATAATTACAATTCAACAGACTCAAATAGAGTGCTGAATCTTATTAATGAAGTGACTTTCTATACCATTCATTTAAAATAGTTTGAGGTGATCAAAACAAACTTATCAAAAGATAAGCTTTGCTAAGAGCAGTATCTTGAAATCTTGTTTCATTTAAGCATTAGAAGTTCACCTTTTTGCCTGACACATGATAGTGTATCAGAATCTTTAGCACACTATCTTAGCTAAATCTTGACATTTTCATGAGATGGAAAATTTGTTTATACTTTTGATGAGCTCCAATTCTCACACTATTAAAATAGCAAGAACATAATCTTGCAGTAAATATTGACAGCAGCAATAGGCAAAATTTCAGTAGTTTAAATCAGGTGCTTCACCAAAAAGGAAGAAGAATAATAATACCAGTTAGACAAAATTCAGCCTATACTTTTACAAATATATGGGATTAGCGTCATGCTGATTAGCTAGCTATGATAATATCTATCTCAGTGATCAATATCCAAAACTTATCAAATCTTGTTTTTAGGATTAGTGTGGCTTTATTCTGCATGTTGTCATCAAAGTAAAGATTGGATCTTTACTCCAAGGTGTTCAACAGCTGGATTTGCTTCTAATACTATTTACACTGAAGAGCTCTGCCATGCATAAGATGTCCAAATTTTGCAGATAACATATTGTAAATGAGCAGAGATCAAACTGGCAAACAAGGTAGTAACGGGAAGTGAGCCAACATTAAAGAGTGGGGAAGAAACACAATCATGTTTTTCCTAATTATACAGTTTGCTTCACTTCATACTTTGTCTTAAGTGAAAACAAGACATAGTGCATAAATAGAAAATCAACATGGAAGGGTAATGGAGACAACTTTACAAGAGCAGATGAGCAGAAAAAGAGGACTGCTTCAGGTGTAAGGCAGAGAACAGACAAAGAAACAGTGCCATAAGGACCAGGAAAAAAAAATGAGAAGAGCGGGATTATAAAGGGTAGAAAACAGGAAAAACTAATATTTAAGCAAAGGCCCATACAAGTATGGCTCTGGGGTTGTGACTTTTGGTTTTATTTTACTCTCACTTTTACATCTAGTCCATAACGGGGTGAACTGATAAATTAGTGGAATTACTGGTGATACACATCCAACTGAAGAGCGCAGGATCGGGCCATGAGTTGTGAAAGAAGTTTGACACAGAGACTGAAAGGAGATAACTGGAGTTCTTTAGAGTAATATTTAGATAGTTTGCTTAAAGCTGCAGAACAAGGGAAACAAAAGAAAGTGAAAACAAAAGATAAGGAAGACAATCTTCCACATTAAATACACAAACTGTATCGAACGCTTCTTTAGGTGATGGAAATGCAAAGCCTGTTAACGTGCCAACCCTTTTATCCTTGGCCTTGATTCATTATTAACTCTGGATTTACTTCTGATTTTATACCATCAACCTTCTAGTGATTTATTTACTATGCAGTCAGCGAGACAAGTAAGATTCTTTTTGGTCTGAATTCATAATTCTACTGTCTATTATTTGCTGTCCTATTACCTTGCCAACAAGCACCAACTGTCAGCTGCATGGCTATGTGCGAAGGGTGGATAGGCCAGTCATTGGTCACAAGGTAGGGTTCATATGTTGTTCCATCCATGTATAACGTAACAACAGGAAACTCAACATTGACAACGTAGTAATGCCATTCTTTATCACAAATCTGAAAGACAGAATGCAAGAGAAAAATATTAATTAGCACTTATTGTCAGGTGACTAATTTTTATATCCCATATGCTTTTTAAATTGTATTGTTTTCAAATTCTACTCATAGAAAAAAATACCATTATTGCAATTTATACATCACTAAAATTAATGAAAGTTAAAACAATGTTGATAAACACTTGTGGTATACTTGCAGAATATATTTGATAAATAGAGGCATCTTAAAACACTCTTTGAAAACAAGACATGGATAAAATAGAAAAATCAGACAATTTGGTATTTGCTCTATATTTTCACATTTGTTAATACATAATATTAGTTTCCTAATGTCTGTATCGACTTTTGAGAATACAAAACTGTATGTAAGAGATGCATACTTGGGATGTATCGGCATAGTTACTAGGGATCCCTATTAGCTTCAAATTAAGAAAACACATAGCACTTAAGTCCCTAGATTGATGAGTTATCAATGATTTGATTCAATTGTCATTATTAACTTATTGCAGTAGTACTTAGAAAGTCCTATGCAATGCATCAGGACCTCCATAGCACTAGAAGGACCCCTGTTGTGCTCTGTATACACACAGATGGACAAGTAGTCTGTGTCTACCTGATTTGGGCAGGAAACTCAAATCTTCTCCATGCTCCATCTTTTGCCCTTGAGCTTTTTCCCAGATAGTGGGCAAAATTAGGATCTATATAGTTTCACTGATATACATCAGCTTTGGAAAGCAACAGCCACAGTTACGATGTACTTTCAAGATGACAATATTAGTGTCAAATCTCATATGAATTTCTGAGCTGGACAACCAGGGATTACTGCAAGATGATCAAATTTGGTTTTAGTTCAGAAATGTACAGCTAGATGAATCAGTGCCTCTGAAGACAGAAGTCTAGCGTGTAAATATCAATGCCTGCCCAGTTCTTCTTTCCTTTGTTGTATCTTTCAGATTTAAAAGTTCAAAAGAATAAATCACAGCAATTGGTAGGATGGGTGGGCTGTTTTTAAAAATGAAGCAATAGTTACAATCATGCTACTTTCAATTCTGTAGAGATACTTGTTTTGATGTACTAAGAAATGGAAGTGCTTGAATGCAGATATCCTTGCTGTTTCATACAGGCAAGCAGAAAAGTAATGTTTAAACATAACACTTTGTCCTTGGCCAGGTTAAGTGCTATCTGCTGCAATATCTGCCCTTTGAAAGCAAAAGCTAATGTTTTGTTCCAGAAGACATTTCAACAAGAACTTAATCACTTCTATTTCAAACACATACATTTATTACTGCAGACATCATAGCCCCACAGCGAGAGATAAATGCAGCAAGGGGCTGCTAGAGCCTTCCTTTTGTAAGCAGTAGACAGCACAAATGTTTTCTGAAGGTTAAATGAACTGAAACCAAAATTGAAAGTAAATAAACTGGAAGACTGAAAACTTTATTGAACAAACAGCAATCACGAATAATATTATGCGTTCCTCCCTTTCAAGGAAAAACAGCTTGCCAAGTTTCCTGACCTGATCATTAGAATGTGATGCGTCACAGCCGCATGTGTCAGACATTTCATATAAAACAAAATTAATGACGTGCCTGAGTTTGAGACATCTTGCATGACAAAAACTACAGGCGTTAATACTTGACACTTTTGAGAGAACTGTTCCAGAGTATTTCTGTTTTGCAACCCTAAACTGCATCGCTTGGGATGCCCCAAGTGCTATTAAATGAGTGAGCAATCTTCCTCATATTTAACCAAAGCCAGAGCACTTTAATATAGCAAACCCAAACATTTTGGGATGTCATATACACAAAGAGCACGGTAACGTGTAGCTAGTCTGATTACTTTATTGACTGACCAATAGGGCAGTTACATTTTTCAAAGAAAATGTTTCTGGAAACAAAAGATTACATAAATTCCACAATTCAAGACTCCAGCAACTGGGCTCCAGTGCTTCCAAGAAAAATGCAGGTGTCCAACTGCAGATGTCCACACTAGACAGAGTACTTACTTACTAACCTTTATTTTTTCTGATACATTCTGGAACATAAGATAGTGCAAGTGTAGACAGCTTGGTGAAGTCCTCAAACCATCACTTGCCTGCTTTTCCTTAAATTCCAACACATAAACACATCAAGTTTTATTTTAAAGGGAATTTAGGCACTTAAAGTCCCAGCTCAGTGCTTCCTGAGATTTCAAAAGCACCCAAGTTGGTCAGGTGCTTAATTGTCATAGGATTTCAATACAGCTTAGGTACACAGACACATGTATATTCCACCAAATGATCTTTAATTATCTGTATTGGGTCCCAGTGTAAAAACAAATATTCTACAAGGAAACAATAACATTATTTAAAAACTCTGGAATACATCCCAGTCACTCAGTAGCAGGTAGTATTTCATGCCTGGCCATTTCACAGGCAACAAAATAATGAAATAAATAATTGTGGAGTGTAATTTGTTATGCTGTCGTTTCAGACACCTTCTTCACCTTCTTAACATAGGAAGCCAATTTTTTCCCTGCATGCATTCCACAGTGGCAATGGAATGTAATATGATTGCAGAGAAGCCATGAAAATAAAATCATAAGATCTACTAGTTCAGCAAATAAAGAAATTTTAATCATCTCAAGTAAGAACATTATTTTTAAAAATCTAATTTATAAAGCTATCCTAATGAGATAAAATTACAGATGAGTGAGCTTGGCTTTCAAAGATTGCTGGATGGCTAGGTTGCTCTAATCACTCTATCATGTCAGTCTGCCTCTAAAATGTTTTAAGCAAATCACAGTGAATTAACCAGCTTGAAGTCTTAGTGCTGATTACAAGCCATTGCATGGAATATGCTTTTATGAAATAGATGAAAACAGACTCAGTATAAATCTTATGAAGTAAGTTTCCCAAGACATTAAAGCTCTTAGCATCTTCTGATGAAGAATGTCAGAGATTTTTCTGTTTTATCTTGGAATGCTTAGGAACGGACTGAAACCAAAGTACTTTGGTCTGAGAAGCACATGGTGCTTAGAAACAGACTTTGTTGGTCTCAAAATGCCTCTTTTTATGGCTTTGTACATAAGGGCATGGCATGCACACATGAGAACAAGCACTTTACAGCTTATAGCTCTTCTAGCCTCACTTAGGTCAGCTGGGGCGTACTCATGCAAAATGGATCATTCACCTGTTTGGCTAGATACACAAAGAGAACTTGTACTTCGAGAAGCGTCCCAGTGCCTCAGTTCAATACTGAAGAGCCATGCATATTCACAACCCTCTGCCTAGCTTCCTGAAGTCCCTTAAGGGTTCAGCAGACCACTGAGTTTGACCACGCAAACAGCTCTGCACAACCTGTCAGTGCTACTCAGTGCACACGTTGAGTCTATCCCTTTAGAGCTGAGGAAGCAGATATTACTTCCATCTTTCTGGTTTGTGTGACTTTGCCGAGGAAGTGTTCTCAGCATACACTCAAACATCCACAAAAAGCAGTAAGAAGAAAGAAGAAAAGGAAGGCAAGGAAAGCTCTCTACTTACTATAAATAGCACTACTTAGCACAGGTATGGGACACAAACCCCTTTTTTCTGCCTAAGTGGTCTGAACCGTTATTTTCTACAGGTTGTTTGAAGAAAGCACCTTAAGCCATCTCTAAGAAGCAGAGCATGCCACTCCATTCACTTCTTGATGCCTTTTGTAGTGTCTCAACATGCTCTGAACCTCTCAACACCGCCCCCCTTACTCAGCATCCATTAGACCACATCTAGAATACTGTGCGTAGTTTTGGACCCTCGAATATGAGAAATACTTGGATAAACTGGAGTGAATTCAGTGGAGGGCCAACAAAATGGCCAGCTCTTGCCATGTGAGGAGAGGCTGAGGGGACTGGGCTTGTTTAGCCTGGAGAAAGGCAGCGTTATGGGGATGGTAACAGCAGCCTTCCAGTGCCTAGGGAGAAGTTACCAGGAAGACAGAAACAGGCTTTTCAAAGCGGTGCATGCTGTGGCAAAGAGACAATGGACATAAATTGAAACAAGACAGGTTCAGACTGGATATAAAGTAAGCCTTCATTTCACCATGTGGACAGTCAAGCAGTAGAGCAGGCTGCCCAGAGAGGTTGTGCCTCCATCCTTGGAGATTTTTCAAGACCTGTCTGGATAAAGGCCTGAGCAACCTGGTCCAAGCTCATAGCTGCCCCTGCTCGGAGGAGGAGGTTGGCCCAGACACTACCTGAGGTCTCTTCCCAGCTAAATTACAATTCTGATTCCATAAACACCATTGTACTGAAGGTGATAGAAGGGAAACAGCATCACTCTGATGTGGCATTCTTCTTAAAGATGGGAGACGTTCAGATCCTCTTAGCCACAGGAATTACAATTCAGGTTCGCCATCTTAAAGGTGACTGCTGTAACCAGCAGGCTATGAGGTACAGCAGCAACACTACCACAGTCTTCCTCTGGCCCTATTTTGAAAAGGAAAGACCAACCCCTCCAAAGTTCTTGAAAGGTGCATAAGCTGTCTCCATGCTCTGACGTGTGATGACTTTCTTACATAGACAGCTCCTACCATGACATATTTGGGGGAGGTTATGTGGACATTATTTCTATGTGCACAGTCCACCATTTTTTGAAAAACTGGATGTCACTTGTCATTGATGCTGACAACATGGAGGTTTATGAATCAGATCCTCTTTAAAGGATGACAAATATATATGGCTTTATTTTAAGTTTGCACTCCTTTCACATAAAGATTAGAAGATGTTCTATGTTTATACCAGCTTTGATGAGAAGTAAAAGTCTAGAGAGTCTAGAGAATAAAATCTGTGCATTCATTGCAGAACCACAACTACTGGCTACTCCAGTGGACTGCACAAAGTGTACATACTCTAGTATGGAGGTGTTTGTAACTACATAACATGAATGCAAGTCCTCTTCCAGATTAGCTTCAAGCTTTTGGAAAAGCTATACCTTGGTGGAGGCAGAACAAATTCTGGCTAAGCAAGGCCTCTTTGAAAACTTGCTATGCCCTGCGCCACAGACATTGTCGCTTCCTTTGTTCCACTCCTGCTTACCTAGTGCCAGCTTCACAATACTTCTCTTAATTGCTGACTGTTAATGTGAACTGGGAGGCTCACAAGAATAACAACAGAACTCCTTTGCAAAACAGATTTTTAAAATTCCCTTTTAGAAATAAGCCACCACAAATCCTAAATTCTCTGTGGAAAAAATATCCCAAATTATTGGTTTTCATCGGTCACGACATTTCATTGTAAACATACTTCAGACATAAAAGAGAAAATAAAAAAAACACAAACCCAACCAAACAACAAGGTGAAGGTAGATACTGTAACAATTTCATCTGAAAATGCTAAAATGCTTTCAACCGAACTGGAGTGCTCTTTTCCATCTTTTCTTTCATTGTGATTTGGCTATTATCAGCAGAGTGGTAAACACTTTGAGTTAAGCTAAGTTTTCTTTTCTGAAAGAATTTTCCGTTTCAAGTATTTGCAAGCAGCAATAGAGGAATTTATCCTCTAGGTAACTGTCTCATTCTTATATCCCTCTGATACACAGCCCTCCCGTCCGTCTTTCAGATATTTTTTTTTCCAGTACCTCTGTCAGTCTTTCCCCTTGCTATGAGTTTTAACATTTTACCTTTTCAACTACAGCATTTAATCTATTATAGCACCTTAAATATTAATTGATATCAAAACAATAAATTCAATACCATTGGACCTTTTTTTTTATTCTGGTCCTTTTCCCCCCTTGCTGTTTTGTTTTTGTTAAAATACGTTGCTAACAAACTGGTCAGCTGACTGGGTCACATTCTTTCACTAACTCTCATGCAAATTAGGCTTAATTCCAGTCTTATTAACTGATTCAAATTTAAATAGTTGCACATGAGAAGAAATTGTCTAGTATCATCCGCAAAAATAATCCTAAACTAGGTGAGAATGTCAGCTGTGCTGCGGTGGTGCTCATGCCCACAGGTCAAGTGCCAGAGGAAATGCTAATGGGGCTAGTGCATCTCCTCAGAGAGACACTCTCTGTGTTCTTGGGCTGAAGAAGAGACTGACTAAGTTACGTGCTAAAAACTTGAAAATACAGTGGTTTATTAAGAAGAGTGTAGTAGTCATTGCAAATAGCTGGGCTGGTGAGGCCAACCTGACCAATACTTTCATTTCTGTCACAGACTAGAGGTGTTTTAAATCTGCAAACACAGAGCTTAACTTTTTGAAAGTGAATAAAAGATACACGCAGAAATAGCGAAGGTGTTCAAATCTCCTCCTCTCTGTTCCTTTTTATGGAAAAATTCTAAGTATGATTTCCATTAAACATTGACATTGAATGAATTAATTCACTTCTACAATTGAATTCTTATCAACAGAGGTGACTTAAATTGAAAAAAGAATGTGCACTTCTGTTTGTTCAACCTAACTTTACAGAATATAAATCATCCTGCCTGAACTGATGCGCATTTGCCGGAATGTCACTCCAAGATGAACTGGCCTTTACAGAACTGTAACTGTTTTTAAGACCATGGAGCACTTCAGTAGCAGTCTTTTCTTCATGGCAGTTGAATTCTGTGTCCTCTCAATAAATCTATTTTCTGCTGTTCGGTAGTATTTCAATAAGTAAAACATTTAGGCCACTCTATAATCAAGACTATAGCAGAGAAGGCTATTACATTCATTTATAGCAAAATGGGATCATTAATGATGGAAGAACCACATTCACATAGGGATTACAATACCCAAGCAGCTAGAATACTGATGCTTACCTCTGCTTGCAAGGAGGTCAGGAGTACTCTTGGGATTATAAATTGCGTATTTTCGTAAAGTAGCATAATAGAAAATTAGTCATACTTAGTGTGTCACTGTTTCTGTACAAAAATGTCCTCTCCAATGGTTGTGCATGTCTAGAAAAATGCAAAGTCTACAGAAGGTGCAGGCGGCACTGTTTCCACTAACAAAGAGTTGCAGCGCATCATATCTTCATTAAGAAGTTGAATTATTATCACGCTTCTTAATTAATAGTTAATATTATTAATCATTGTTATGCTCTTATTAACAGCAACACTTTCTCTTTGGTTGTACATTCACTACATTTATAAATCCGCAAGTCCTTCAGCAAGCAAAACATTTACCTCAAGTCCTTTGTATGCTCCTGTTCAGAATATGTACAGTGCTTATACAAAAACCTTAACAATGGAAATAGTTTCCTTATTTGCAAGCACGTCTCGATAGAGCTGATGGAGGCAATCATTGTGAAAACTTTGTAAACATGCAGAGACAACTCAGGCTCTGCATTTTTATCTCACTTCAGTAAAGACGACAACAAATGCAGGGAATCTCCCTTTGATCTTATGCTTAAAGGCATTAGCATTATCCACTCAGTTACAGCACCCAGATCAAACCCTCTGCCCTGTTCTGAAAGCAGCCACATGCTTTGTAAATCTGCTTCAAAGCATGGCACCCACTACCCTTGTTCAGAGTACAGAACACAGATGATATTTGGATGGGGATAGGGATATTATTTTGAGTTTAAAAAATACCACTTTCTCCTTCCATCTCCAAAATAGTCCTTTCTGAAAGAGCTTTGTAAAAATTTACAAATTTTGGCATTGTTCTTTTCTGTTGGCAACACTAAATAGACATTTAAATGGTTGCAATATATTTTGACAGAAATGTTTTAATGTTTTGATATATCAAAATATTTTATTATATATTTTTGATATATTTTTATAACACTGAGAGAAAGCACTGCACTGCAAACAAACAGGGAGCTCAAAGGCAACAGACTTAAAGGTTCTGACAGACAGTTTCATTGCACCTTTAATAGGGACCTAAGGAATACTGCCACTGTAAGAAAGCAAGCCTGAAAAAGATATTAATTTGGAAACATTTGGCAGTGGATTTCAAGTAAAAGTGAAAAAGTTACATATATTTGCAATTTTTTAAAGCAAAATGTTGTATATTTACATATACAAAATAAAAATAACATTTCTTAAGAGTTTTAGGCAGTGTAGTCATTATGCACAAGACCGATGAGTTTCTGCACGAAGGCAATCCAAAGGTAAGCATAGAAAAGGCTTTCTCCTGCCCCACTCTGGGGTTTATAGCTGTTGTCTCTGATGAATGGGAACTTCAAAGATGTTGTTGAATGAGCTTTTATCTGTTACTTTAGAAACTCATTTAGTATCTTAATTGTTTTCCTATTGTCAGTTCTCATCCACAGACTTCTACAATTAAGGCATGTTAGTTTAAAAAAAGAAAAGAATAGACCTTAGGGCATGGCTTTTGCTGTAACTCTGCTGCTTTCTTTTGAGTTCTAATGAATCTTTGCCTTAAATTTCAGTAGCTGAGCTACCTGCAAAAGCTGATTAATTGATATAGGGAAATAAGTTACACAGCCGACTTTTTATCTCTTTTTCTCATTGGCTATAAGCACCTTATGATTTCTTTGTGTTTTTTTTTTTTAATTATCCCATCACCACCAAGAACAAAAGATATACTGCTGAAATTGTCCTAGTGTAGACTGCAAGTATGTGATTCAGTATGCAGATACTCAGTATTGAGGATGTGCTTACTTCATTCAATACCTGGGTTACCTAGTGCATTTCTGTTTTCTAATAGAATGACCAAAAATATATTTCTGCTGTGAATATGCAGACTTTATAGTAAAAAATTGCTTTTGTGAGAATCAACAGATACGCACTTCAAGTTGGCTTTGTGTTACAGTATAATCCGCCAGCATATTCATTTTGGGGAAGAGCTATTGAAAATAAACAAAAGCAAAGTGCAAACACAGACTAATCAAATTAATCCAGTAATATAAATTGTTATGTCTTGTAGCATTATCTATTCTACCTCAGTTATAGGCTCTGTGCATTAGAACAGATATTTGCCACGTGTGTTGGCTTTACTTAATCTTAAGCATTGCTGAAACTGAAAAGGATTAAAACATTTGTGGCAAAAAAGTATGTCCCCAGTATCTCCACAACCTCTTCAGAAAAATTCACGTAAAGCTCTAAAATATTCATATTGTGTACTGGGTTTTTTAAAAAAAATCTCTTTGGGTTTTCCTTTATACATTTATCCTTTAGCAGCTCCCTCACATGACACGTTTTTCCCTGTCTGTAAAATTAATATGCCCTGCCTCTGAAGTGGCAATAAATACAGTTTGTATGTAGTAATTAAGGCAGGCTGGAAGAAAAATACACTGTATATGGGAAAAGAAGGAATCAATATACTCCCTCCAGTTAAATTAACGGGTGATACATTGAAAAGTGTCATCACAATCTACAAGTTCAGTGCTTTTTCCATACGAATACTGTTGCACACTTAACCTCCACATAAAACTTGTAGGTTGAACCTTAGCTTGCATAGCGCTGCTTGAATTTGATCACAAAGTCTCTCTGAGCAAGTTCCTGAATTCTGACAGCTGATGGCAGGCTATGAAGGGAAAAAAACCCCAACCAACCAGCTTGCTTTGCTCTGGACCAATGCTTTTATGCTTATGAGACTAGAGCATCACCACCTTTCCAATTGTTAGCTACATGGAGTAATTTGTACTCCTTTGTGAGGAAGCTTTTCCATAGCTACTCTCTGTATCAGAACTTGAATTTCTCTAATACATATGCTGATGTTATGTCAGCTTCATATATGGGGAGGGAATTTGGAAAATTAAATATTCTTCTATACTTGTGTTTTAAATTTATTTCTTTTAAAACTAGCCTTCAAAGACCTTAAAGCAGCGTATCTTCTGATCCGTGCATTTTATTGCCATGTAATTCTGCAGTTGTAAAGGAACGTGCATGCTCAGTCCTAGAATAAGGGAGATGGAACATTGTGCAAATTAATCCCTTCTTTCTGGAACCTCAATTAAGTATCAGAAGAACATTAACCAGAGAAGGAAGCAAAAGAGAGACTTGCCTGCTCCTTATGCAACTCTTAAGTAAGTTACTGCTTCCTCACAGGACTACCGGTGAGGAAACTAGAAACACAGCTCGTGTTCCCTACCTCAGGTTGCATGCACAAAAGGAAGAGAAACCTCTCGGGACTGTGTTAAGGTGGGCGAGAGCCACAGGAATCTCATTCTCAAGGCTCTACTGACAGTGGAGCAAGTCCGAGCTCCTAAATGAGGTACCAGTTACATGCCCATAGACAGCCAATGTGAAACCCTGACAACAATGGCCCTAAAACTCTCTTCAGACATCACTATATTGACACCTTATTTAGGAAGCTAAGCAAAGCAGAAGACATTTTCCATCACAGTACATTTTGAAACAGAGGAACTGGAGGTGAAGTAGGGAGGCACTTCTTTGCCCTTATAATCTCACTAATTGAAAAGATAATGCAGTTTAATGCTGATTGTTTTAAAACTATATTTTGTATACCTTATAAAACAAGTATTTCAATATAAACTATTCAGTACAACGTATTGAGTATAAAACTAATGGATTTTCTCACATACCTCACTCAGGTAAATGCTATATGCAAATAAGTACATACCGAATCACAGTCCTTCCAAACTGATATTTTCAATGTTTACTCACTGTCTAGTCCATGTTTTTTCTTCCACTTAATGTTTATACAATTTAGACATTTACTTTCACTTAAAAAAACAAATTTTCACAGACTGTTTAGGAAACAGCCCTAAGATTTATTTGGTATTCTTAAGAAAATATAGGTAGAATATGTTATTAGAATACCCTGAGTTCTGATATTTATTATGCAGTATGGTTTATTTAACATGTCAAACAGTAGTGTGGGTGTCCATTAAATCATTCAGAAAATTTGGTGAGGGAAGTACCATCTTTTAGCAATTTTCTTCTCTTGAGAAATACCCCAAGAATACCAATTGGTCTAAAACTAATTCCTGAAAATACATTTATATAGCATGCTTGCCAAGTGTACTTCTTTATAGCTACTGATGTTCCCATAGGAAATGCCTTGCTGCATTTTATCTGAAATGCCTATTTACCTTGTAGTGACAAAAAAGCGCAATCCTTTCTCTCTCTCCTCATCCCTTTTCCCTCCATGTACATTAAAATGAATGTAGAAGGAAGAGCAAGCACCTAAAAGAGGTGAGTCTGCACTTAGTACCAGACTTACAGATGTGAGACATGTTTTGATCTTTGATTTTCCTGAGATAAAAAACTGAATCTCGCAGAGCTCTGTAGTGTATTTGATTTTGAGGTTGACTGACATAGCAAATGTCTTTCATCTCAAAGAAGAGGGTGAACAAAGACACTGCAGTCACCCTGTGGCAACTGGGGCAAATGTTTTATTACTGTGAGTTAGTTTTAATCTGATTTGTGTATCATCCTCGGTTTAAAAGAGCTAAGTATATAGATCTGACTCTGAGTTTTCCAAGATTTATTATCTGTTTTTGCCTAAACTACCTGCCCCATATGCTGGAGAGAGGATGTTAATTGTAGCATTGACCTCCCTGCTAGATAGATTCTCCTAGTCTCCCTTGTGCTGTTGGCATTCTGCCAGGCAGAGTAGATCACTGTCTTTCATCACAGTATTCTGTGCCCTCTTTTGTAATCACAATATCCACTCTATTACTCCATCATTTAATGAAGTCAACTTTATTCCAACCACATATGACATCTGAGTCATCTGCAAACCAACCTTCAGAGTATAAGAACTGAAAAGAATTAAAAAATCTAATGGTAAACCTCTATTCATTAACTGCAGAAAAAGAGAGGAGGAGGAGAAAAAAAAATAACCAAAGACATCTCTTAGCTTTTCATTTTGCAGTCCCCTGATAAGATCTTGCATGATATTACTGCTGGCCCTTTTCCATCAGAAACCATTCTATTTTGAAATATATCCGGCTATTCACCTGGACAGATTTTTCTCCTGTCTTACCCTTAGAAGAGACTAGTCTACTCTGTACCGTACCTAAGGACTTTTACATTACTGTAAGATTGAGAGATGAGTGGGTGGGGAAGGATGCATTAAAAACAATTCAGTGGTTCCAAACTTTCTAGCTTTTAGTTGTACATATACATGTACAAACGTATACTATATATAAATATGCATGCATACATACACACACAGACTTTGTTTTTTCTTATTACAACCTAGAGTGAAATAAATTTGAAAACAGGTTTGCAGAACAGTTATGGATTTCCAGTGTTTTAAAATAAAAAGGGAACATTCAAAATGTCAACACGGTATAATCACTAAAATGAATAAACCCCAAACAGCTCCTATCAATGTGAATATTTTCTTAGACCAATTTGTACTATTCTACCAGTTGTGAGTCTCGTATTCTAGTTGTAAAGACTCCAGGGTACTTTCATAGCTTCTATCACAACAAAGCGATTTAAACAGTGTTTTAAAATAAAAAGGGAACATTCAAAATGTCAACACGGTATAATCACTAAAATGAATAAACCCCAAACAGCTCCTATCAATGTGAATATTTTCTTAGACCAATTTGTACTATTCTACCAGTTGTGAGTCTCGTATTCTAGTTGTAAAGACTCCAGGGTACTTTCATAGCTTCTATCACAACAAAGCGATTTAAAAACTGCTAAAAGAAGAGAAATTATCAGAGCATCCAAAGTCCAAAATTATATAAAACATTTTCAGAAACTAAATATTTAATAGCTGAGTTGGACTGAAATTGAAACTAAACTATTGACGTGAAACATAGCTAACAGAAAACTGATAACTGTTAACTATACTATTAAATAAAACTATTATTGACATTCCTTCAGCTACCTAATAACAAAGTCGTGGTAGGTAATATAAGGTAAAAAAATTAGTATAAACTGTTATAGTGATCCCATAAAGAAACAGTCATGGGATTAGGAAGTAACATGTTGATTATTCTTCATCAGTAAGGAAATTTTTCCTGGTCATTAAACTCTCTCTTTCCCTCAAGTAAATAAGCCTAGTGAACATCATTTGAACATGGTGTTCTGCATTGGGCCAACCCCCTGTCCAGGCTTTCTAGGCTGAGGGGTGGTATTTAAATGAGTATATAATGGGTGCAGTTGAAGTGGCACCCTGTTTCAGAAGCAATATTCCCTTCTCATAGGGCTGTCAGAAACTGATGCGCAATGAAGGAGGCAGCACTGATTTCAGCAGGAGTTAGAAAGCCAGGAGGTAAGTAGACCAGTTAAATAAGCAGTTAGCAACTTCCTCTCTTGTCTAAATAATAATGAAAAAAAAAAAAAGGTTTCCATTTTGGCTGCTCTTTGTTCTTATAATACTCGTTACCTCTAACAGAAAGCTTTTCTGAACAGTAACTCATACTGGTAGTGTTATTTTACTTTTTTCCTTTTTTTTC
This sequence comes from Aptenodytes forsteri, assembly GCF_000699145.1. Taxonomy (NCBI): domain Eukaryota; kingdom Metazoa; phylum Chordata; class Aves; order Sphenisciformes; family Spheniscidae; genus Aptenodytes; species Aptenodytes forsteri. The sequence goes on along the minus strand of NW_008794625.1, from coordinate 1,487,507 downwards.
TTTCCTATTTTTCTATTAATTAACACCACTTGATCATGAACTAACAAAAGGCAGAAAAGTACCCCGATGTAAAGTCAAACAGCACTTAGTAGTCCAACTGTTTATCTGAATTAGTGATCTCAAAGGAGCATTAGATAACTGGTTTTTTTTCAGCCGTCTTAAGGAAGAAGAGTCTACTAGGTATCAGAAAATGTTCATTGTATGAAAAAAACCCACAGTCATCAGACTTTCTTCTTAGCATTTTGTAAAATATTCCTTTAGCAGTGGCTAAAAAAATTCAAAATCTTCATTAGGACAAATACAACTCTTCCATAAATTCATTCAATTCCATGTGCATTCTACACAGAAGTCCCCAAAACAAAATAAAATATAACATGGTAGAAAATGAAAACAAAAGAAGCCACAGTAAATGCTCAGTATCACAACAAGGTGTGAGTTCAAACTCAATTTTGCAGCATAATTATGCACGCTGGCTTTTCCTTCAAACTAGTTTTCCAAAAGTTACACAGCGTACATTTGAGGCTTAGACAGCATCCCGTTGAAGTTTTATGCCTGATGTTCCTGATATCACAGAACTGTAAATCTCAAAAGAACTATTCAAAATTTGTCAATAGATCACGAGCTCACTGAATCTCTTAAAATCCTGCGTCCTTACTAAACCAAAACATTTTTCTTTAAGAGTTCTCAGGTGAGTATTTCTGAATGGCACATTCATTCATCAACAGAGTAGCAGGAAATTAAAAGGTAAGTAAACTATATATATAGCAGTGTTTATCGGAAGTAGATAACCCTATATCGCCCATGCCTAAAGTAGGCAATTTCTGCTTAGCTTTTCACACTCAACTAACCATAACCAATTATGACCAGTTACGTGCTTTCCGATCTCTTTGACTGAGTGATGATATTTTTGACCCACACACTTTATAGCTCCTTCTCTCTTGTCTTTATGGATTATAAAAATAAATATACAGGCCACAAGCCACCTGGGGCTAGAGGAAGGGGCAATCTAATTTAGGTGTTAACGTTGGATGTGCATTTTAAGCGTGTCTCCTCTTCATAAAACAGGTAGCTAAATTCCCTGTAGAGTCAACAGAAAAAGTTATATTACTTTGAAGACTTTCAAAGACACCTCCGGTCTCCTCAGGTTTCATCAACAGAAAATCTTCAAAAACTCATTTAGTGACAACATTAAGCAGTTAAAATGGAGGTAAAAATTTAGTGTCTTGAGCGAGGCTGAGGTGACCCCAACCTGACCTCACCTCTTGAAAACAAGCACACAGGATGACTGTAAAAAAAGCATTTACCATCGGTTTACATTCATTGTACAATAACAAAAGTTCAACTTCAGAGTTAACGTAGCTGTATACAGCATTAAACCATTATAAAATGTAATTATACAATTACATTTCAGCAAAATGGAAAAAATAAAGCCCTGCATTACCTAAGTAGACCATGTGCAGTCCTAAACAATAACAAGCAGCTTTCTCAGCTTTTCACTCTAATATAATGCTTATCGCAATTTTTCAAACTAGACACGTCTTAGTCAAATGCCAAAAGATAGCTTAAGTGTGGCACTCCCGTATTTGTAGCATTACTACTGGGAAAAGTCACTTAATGCTTTCAGGTTAGAGAAGGCTAAAAGGTCTATTCGTCATTACACAGGAACTCTATACATACTGAAAAAACCTAAATATATACTAACAGTATGAGACCACATAACATTTCCTCTGAAATTCCTGCTCAAAAATACACCAAATAAGCAGATAAAGAGTTCTGGCAAATGCCTTACAGAAACAAATATTTTGTATATTTCAGGAGATAATATACTAAATGGATGCCACTAAACTTAGGAGAACAAAGACCCATTTGAAATACTACATACTATAAAGGTTATTACTAAGGCTCATAAATCTGTATTAAAAAAAAAACCAAATAATTTCTAAAATGAATACTCACCAAATTTTAAATCTCATTCACATTATTTGCTTTTAGCTAATTTGTCAGTAATAAAAAATAAAAATACATATACAGGAACCACCAAATTCATTGCTACCCTATATGTCCATGCTCTACCATTACCACCTTCTTCACATCAGTGAGTAATACAAGCTACAGCCTAAAATTAATTTTAACAAGTGCTTAAATAATGCTAAAACAAGAATGAGGAATGCTAACCTCATGTCGTTTTCAAATAAGCCATCAACTTCCCTTTTACCCCTTTTTAATTTTTTGGAAAAGGTTAAAGTACACTTGAAAAATCAGTATTAGCACAAGAAGATGTACTCTTTGTAAAATGGTATTTGGCCAGTGGAAGCTCCTCCTATTACCAAAGCCAGAAGATGATCTAGAAAAGCAATCTATGTGGTTTTTAAAAAACGACTAGCATTTGATCAGTTCCTGTACATGTAATATTTCTGGATGGAAATAATTATAATATCCCAGTTCTATTAGTGTGGGAACTTGAATTATGCTCTTTGTCAATTTTATTCAAAAGATCATCCTACCCATTCATGCCTTTTTAGCAGACAAACTAAAAGCAGCGTTCTGTTGGACACGCTCACTGCTTCCCAAACGTTTCCCATTCTAAAGGGGACAGTTATGCTGACCGTCTTTGTCAGGTGCTCGAGATCTAACAGTTAATATGATGGTTACTGCTGTTTATTTGCAAACCATACCAACATTCCACAAATGAGTTACCTGCACATATAAAAGAATAAATAAAACTATTATGGATAATGCAAAGAACTTTGCTTCGGAAATGCAGCGTGGCCACTGTCAGCATGGATTTGCCCTTTGAAATCTGCTGCTGCAGAGAGCGGGAAAAGAAAGGGACGAAAGCGACATTATACCTCCCACCATGAAATGCTGCAGCTTGTCAGGCTCAATAAAGAATTCCCTTGGTCCTATCAGGGTGGCAAACAGCTTCTTTCTAAATTGAAAGAATGATCAATATTCTGAGATGAATGCACGTTCTACCTAATAATGAAACAGGGTAATATTTTTTTAAATCAAGTTGAATCAACCCTTATCTAACTGAATCTGAGGAATAAAAAGAACAACCAAAAGCTTAGCCAGAGTAAATATTACAAGCTTAATTTTCTGCCTCCAACTTTAAAGGAATTATATGATTCTTTTATTTATTTATATGCCAGATATTGACCTACACTATGATTTGTCAGTATAAATATTCTGTTAAACATCTCTTTAAATGACAGACACTACTATAAATGTTATATATCCAAATGTCTATATACATGATCAGAGATTAAAAAAAGCAAAGACCTAGAGAGATAATGTCTTTGAGAATTATTCACAAATTGAACTCATTATTGCCACTTAGCAAATAAGAATAACATTAAGGAAAAAAAATGAAAACCACCAGATCCTTTGACCTCCTACCTAACTGAAGTAGCCCAAATACCTCATTTGTTTCACAGTCTGAGACCTAAAATCTGATTGACATTATTTTATTGAAGTTTTCAATTAAATCTTTGAATTTTGACTATTAATTCTTTTACAAAGCATGAAACTTTTATTTCCCAAAGGTACACATTATTATCATGAATACATCAATGAGAAGTGACCAAATAGATTAGGGATAACGTTTTCATGTACATTGAGGCACAAATTGTGTTAGTCTTACATTCTTGCATTATTAATGTCCTTTCTAAAATTGATGTATAACCAAAATTGAAAAGAAGTGGGGGCTTTTGAGCAAATTACCTTCGAAGATAGCTGAAATGAGGTTTTGGTCTGTGAGTTTATACCCACCTCAAGACAGCATATGTAGAATTCTACTTTATTTCACTCATGAGGCCTCATCATTCATCTTTGAATCTTATCTGGAATTTAAAACACTGTCTCTGATCTCCGCGATCTGCCTTCTGCTCTGATGATAGGTGCAGGGATTCTGCCTGTTAGGTATTTCTATTAGGAGATTTGCAATGAACTTACTTTTTACTCTTTGGGGGGTTCAGTAATATGTATGGTCTGAAAATGGAGTTCTGGTCATAAACTAAATGAAATACTTGTTTAACTAGCTTCCTGAAACATGTATTATTTGCTAGAAAACCAAGGAAATACTTTTCAGTGTGCTGATAATAATTTAAAAAAAGACTATGAAAGTTAATGCAAAACAAGCCCTCCTATCCTTTGCAATTACCTTTCAAGTATTAATATACTGGTTCTTTTCAGTTTGCTTTCTAAATACCTGACTGAAATACTAATACTCAAATGTTAAAGGTTACATTTAAGTCAGGCATCTTGACTGCCTGCTGCTCCAAGGACTGAGATTTCAGGCAGCTGAGAAGTCTGGCCGTACTCCTGAAGGGTATTCAATAACTGAGCATTTTTTTCTCTCCGAGCATAAGGAGGTTGTACTAAGAAAAAGGAGGTTGTCACTGTTCCAAATAGGATGATATATCCTTCCCTTGCTGTTGGGTGTCTGAACAAATATAATGCCTGTTTCAGTCAGTTATTTAGACATGTTATGAAGGTGCAGAGAGTGTGATTAATGCAAACTAGACTCCAGAGACAAAGCAAACAGACTAGTTGTGGCTTGTTTGCTTTTGAGGGGAAACACTTGGGCTCAGCTCTGAAAACTGGATTCTGAAGAGACCTCCTCTCTCCTCCTCCTCCTCCTCCCTCTGACACATTACCACCTACACACATCACTCACCTTGTACTAGACTCCCCTTATCTGTTCAAGTCCCACAGGACGTGCTATGTGCTATTTTTCATTCATGAAATAAATATCCAGTCTTGATACCTCCGTTCTCACCTACCAGCTGGAAAATACCGGGATTCCTGGGTTGGGTAGTCTGCACACAGAAGCAAGCTCACCAGAATACTCCCCTGAGCTAATGACCTCTCTGATGCTGAAAATGGTACTGCTGCCTCTTTGAAGGCTTTCCATCACCTGGCAAATCCCCCTTCAAAGGCTTGCTGTCTCTGAAGGAAGTGTTGACTCTGCTTGCAAGGGTTGCTTTCAACATACTCAGCAAAGGAAGATAGAGCTGACACAGGCATTAAACACCCTTTCACGATTTCCACATTTTGGGAAAGGTGATTTACTTGAAAGATATTTGCTGTGTTGAAGGTGCACAATGCAAATCGGAGATAAAAGAATTCCTGCTCTTACACAACTCTCACATTACATTGAGAGGATATCTCCAGAGAATCACTTAGTGTTATTCATGTGGGAGCCCACTACTATAATATTTTTGAATATTGCTGTAGTCTGAGATGGAGGTAGCTATAACTGCAGAAAGACACAGAAGAAATAGACGCTCCTTCCCCACACAGATTAGTGTTGTTTTTACTGCCGTTCCAGCAGGTAATTAGGACATAATGCACAGAAAAGCAAATGCTATTTTGTTTTTATTGCAGATAAAAGGTGGCAATGAGTCATATTTGGCTACCTTAATAATTTCTGTAAAGTGAAGAATGGTTGTATATCCATGCTTCCATATTTATACTCAAAGATAAGTCAGGAAATTACACAACCCAAATATTATGCATAGTCTCTTTACTGAAACGGTAACTGCTGGGCTTTTAATTACATAGCTGGCATTTTGCAGACAGGCTGATTATATGTTACATACCATACAGAGGTAATTAGGTATCAGCTATATTTGTGACTTTGCCAGAGAATGTTGTTATTTAGTCAGTATATAGCTTGCTTTCAGTACTAATCACAATCATGTTCTTAGTGCTTTTATGGGAAGAAATGAGTCAGCATTAAGGGCCTGCATCCCAGAATAGTCCTGGGTTGACATTAGGGATATGAAACAAATAGACTGTGGGAAGAAATGTTCAATATCAGTGTTGCACAAACCCTAAAAGTTTTATGGATATCATTAAAGTAATTATCTAAATGTTCGAACATTTATTCACAGTTGAGCTGGCTGAAATTTTCCCTGTGAAGCACTGTTTTGCTGACTGGAAAATGGCTGCTGGATTACAGATATCTTCCTAAGATAAAATTACTATTGCTAGAAATGGGACAACTGGTTCTTCAGGAAAAAAACCAACACTGAAAAATACGCCTTTTTATGTTTGCCAAAATGTAGCAAAAATGGTTCAGGTGTTTTCAAAATTGTGTATCACTTTTTTAAAACAAAAAGAGGAAAACAAAATCTGAATATTGAGGACAAAAAGTCCAATATGATCCCCTAAAGTATATTATAATAGACCCAAACCAATTCATATGGAACAAGAGCAGATATTCCCTCTTAACATCCCTAGAACCTTTGGCAGGGTCAGAAGGTAATTTGGAATGAAAACTCTGTCCCTCACAGCAGAATTTTGAAAATAAAATAATCCTCAAAATGTAACTACCTTTCCAATACTTCTTTTTGATTTGTTCAATGCCAAAAAGAAATAAGGGCTTATTTATCTGCAGTTTTGTTCCTTCTCATTTTGCTGTGATTCTGCTGATGGCAACTTCACAATTAAGAGAAGGAATGGCAGATATCAAGTGATTCAGTTTTCCTCAGGCATCTCAGCAGTACAGTTTGCTTCCCCCAAAATAATATCATGTGATTCTTCAGTAAAAATTTATTCTTTGGAAACAAAGCACAGACTTTCGTATGGCAGCATCAACCTCTCTCCTCTCCGCTTTCTGTACTCATTTTCTCCTTCTTCCTATCCATGGTCATCCTCTTCCTCCCTTGTCTCTTTACCTCATCCCCCTGCCCAGTAGTTGTTTTATTTTTATGTTTTCATAGCAAGAACTAAAGCTCTGTCTGTATTTCTCTCTTGTACCATTCAGAGATCCTCATATTCAACATATCCTGTTGCTTCACTGCTACTTTTCTCCCTTCTGACACTCTCAGTCAGACCCAGGAGCCAGCTTTATGCTTTTTTGAAAGGCACTACTCGTGGAGAGGATAGATTGAATTTGCATTGCTGCTTTTGTAAAGTACTCATCAATTCATGATTGACAACAGCATTTTAGTGTTTGCTGCTACTTTCCACCCAGGGACTGGAAATCACTTGTGCCCTATTCAAAGATAGTGTGCTGAACCCGCTGAACAGATTAAGCACGCATAGGGATAAGGGAAAAAAAAGGCTATGAAGTGATCACACACCAATAAGCATACTTCAGATTACATATTAAAAAGCAATTATGACCATACAGAGGTAAGCCAAATCAATAGTAAAAGTAACTCTGGTCAACTGTTTCCCTCTGTACCATAACATGAACGTACATCTAATATACCAAAACGTCCCAAAGAATTCTGATTTAGCCTATCCATTGTGACCAAGACCATAAATCCCATAAATTGTTATAAACGTAGGTAACTCCAAAAGATAAGTGGAAACACACAAGGTCCAATTCCAATCTGTTGTCATTCCCTATAAACTACAGCTATTAAAATTAGGAATTTTGCATGCATGAGACATTTTCAGTTGTATGACCTTTTCTCTTCCTTCTAAACAACGAAACTGAGATCAGACATAATCATACATTATGTATGTACAGCATGACATATAGGTAGATTACACTCAGCAACTGAAGAATATTTGAAATATTAATGAATGACACCCATGTATCATTCCAGTACTATCTCAGAATTTACTTTACTTGCCCAAGGCTAGTGATTGCTCTACTTGGTTTGTTATTAATATCCACCGTAGCACCACCAAGCCTGAGCTAATTATACCATTGCACAGGAAATATGTGGACTCATGTTCTTTTTGAAACCTAACTTCTATGCTGTGAAGAAAAATTATGTGAAATGGCTGAGTTTTTTGATAAATTTGTACAGAAAACTTTATGGAAATTAAGTTCTCATAAAAATGCCTCCCTCTCCCTTTTACTCAGATAAGTAGCAGACTTACAGATATTAATGGATGGCGAACGAAACCATTACTATAAAGTAAGACTTTGCTTTTTTAAAAAAAATATTCTCATGTTTTTCTTTTATGAAAAAAATAATTTGAAATCTCAATAATATATGCGAAATATATATTTTGATATGTAACCCTGTATCTCTTGGCTATCTGTACCTGGAGGTGTGTAGAGGAGATCTGTATCTCCTTTTGAGATTTCTTTTTTCTCTAGTATTTACTCTTACTCTTGAAGTGTGACAAAGCATCTTCTGAATTATAAGCTTTAAGTATTATTTTTTCATTTAACACTTTTTATCCTCTCACGTTTTAGCTCTACGAGAAAAGATTCTGAAGCTCCTGAAAGGGCTTGTATATCAAGTGTTTCCTGAAGATGACTAAACATGTCTGAAGGGTGTGAAGACAGGATGCACTCAGCATGAGAAATCACGTTTACACTGTACCTGTCATACGAAAATCACAGCTGAAAGCATAGCTAATTTATTGTCAAAGAAAAGGTAATTCTCTGGGGCAGCCAACTATGAAAGTGAATCTGTGAGAGCATTGAACAGCGTGGGGCTGTGTGCTCCCCTCAAGCGCACAGCAAGCATACACCCACCCGTCCCTTGGTGCACAGGAATCGCTAATTTTTATGTAGCATTCCCGTTGCTGATTAGGTTAAGAGGACAGCACCACTGGCTGAAGAAATATTTGCATTTCTTCTGGCCACTAAAAAAGACTTGTTTGTATTCTGATTTTCAAATTACGGGCATGAGGTTAAGACACCATTAATGCATGAAGTCATGCAGGTTTCATACTCTGTTACTCTAGACATAACCTTCATTCCCAATGCACACGAATACATACGACACATCAACAGACTGTGTGCGTAATCCAATGTAGTAAAGCTTTCATTTAGTGTTCTGAGCTGATAATTAAAATAACCAGCTGTACTGAAATTTGGAAATGATAAAATGAAAACTTTTTGAGTTTTCGATGACCTAGTCTATTTCAAAATGACCTATTCTATTTCAAAATAAAACTGTGAAAAATACCTTGTGTGCCTTCAGCACAGATAGAGACACTCTGCAACTGACTGTGCAGCACATATCTGTCCTATTAAACTACTGTTTCAGTTTAAAATAAATAATTATTGTAAGATGCCCTTAAACTGTAAGTACCTGAATATTTTTGCTGTTAGCAGAGGTATCATGAAATTGGAAACTGATAGACAAGATTTTTGAAGGCATGAAATTCAAGGGAGATGTTTTTCATCGAAGTTGTATCAATAGCAGTCAGCGATACACACAGTTTTTCATACCAAAGCTTAAAAGTAGCACTTCCACAACTTGGAACTCAGGCATTTCTAGCAGAACCCAATATATTTAGTGTGCAAATTTCAGGAAATATTGAATTATTGATCTTTTCTTTCAAATTTCCAAGCAAATGTTATTTCATATAAAGCCAACAAAACTTAGGAATTAAAGCAGGAAGGAATAAGGTACTGGAGTCTACATCATTTTAAAGGATAAAGGGTTTTTTGGTGGATGATCATAAGTCCATGTATATACATCAAGAACTGATTCATTGGCTTGAAGGATTGCAGAAGGCTTTCAAATGCTGAAAAGATGGCTAGTCACCCAACTGTCAAGGTCATTAGGAAAGAGGCACATACTTCAACCGGTGGAACCTTAAAAGTTTTTCAACATTTCTGACAAAAAAGTTCAAGAGCTTGTAAGAAATCAGAGGATTACTTGATTTCCTGAGCCTTTACGAGAAGCTGTGTGGTGAGCAATTAAACAGGCTTTATTCTTTTCCTGAAAACTTCCAAGGCAAGCAATTAAAGGCTTTGCAGAAAACCGTCTCTTGTAGCACTCTACCAGCCTGAATGTGTTTCCGTAAGTCCAAGCCACTGCTATGTGTAACACAAAACTGAAAGGTGGGTGAGAAAGGCATGGCTGTGTTTTAATTAGCTGGTGATTAACGTAGGTGCAGATTTATTTCTGGGCTGACTTTTGATGCCTAAATTCCTAAACAAAACAAACTGCTTAACATGTATGAAAATTGCAATTGAAACTTCAAATTAGAATGGCTCTTACACGTAAGCACGTGGATAGTTTAATGAAAAGCACTATAACTGCTTAAATAGTTAGATGAGGCGCTTAGGGACATGGTTTAGTGGGCATGGTGGTGTTGGGTTGACGGTTGGACTCGATGATCTTAGAGGTCTTTTCCAACCTCAATGATTCTATGATTCTATGATTCTATGATTCTAAATGCTTAAAGATAAGTCCACAGGTAAATGGTATGCCAGCTCAGGGCTGTGCATTTCTGAAATCAAAACACAAGTAGTCCACTTGAACTAGAAAGTGACAGTCAAGGAAGGGAAGAACAGTACTGCAAGGAAGCCAAGTACGACATTCAGAAAGGTCTCTTAAAGCAGTTATCTGAAGAAAACCGGACGTTTCCTGTTACCTCTGCATACAAAGTAGTATGGTCTCCTATTGCATACACACTAGAGTTAGATTAATAACATCATTTTCTGTTTGAATTGTAATACACTTAACTGTGATCCCAATTATTCTTCTATTTACTTTAGCTGAGCGCTGGGCAATAAGTTACCGCAAGAATCTTCATTAAATCAGCCACATTCAGTTGAATATTCAGAACACAGAAAATGAAGACTGAATTTGAAATGAGGGTCTCTGTGCCGGCCATGAAGCATTGCAGCAAACCCTTACTCAGGAGTGCATCCAAATCCAATGATGTCAGCAGAGGTGCCTCAGTGAGAGAGAACTTGAGCCCACTTACGCAAAGAATAAAAAATGCCATCCAGGCTGTGTATCCAATTACAACAACGACAGTAAATTGCTCTGAACAAATTCGAGTCCAGAGGTTAATTGGAGTAAACAAATTGAAAGGGAAAAGGCTGAATTTGTAATAAAACAATCATTGTAAGATTGGAAAATAACTTAGCAAGACCCTGAACTCTGACTAACTGCTTGAAAAAATGCAGTAAAACTCTTCAGTGTCTTGAATACCATTAATTGTCCGTTTGGAAGAATACCAGCTCAGGGTTTGGAAGATCTGTGCACTATCAGCCTGCAGCTTTTCATCTATTTTTGAGCAGGTGTGAAAAAATTAGGAATAGGCACTTAACTGGCTGCTGTGAGGATACTTTAAAACTTGGAAGGTATGCTATAATATGATAGTAGAACTTTGTGCAACAGATATGTCATAGTGATGTTTCTTTTTGGAAATTTACTTGCTGATGTAGGATTTTTATGACTTATGCAAATACTAAAAAAAAAAAAGTAATACGAATAAAAATATTACAGCTATCAATAACAATACTAAAGCATGTCAGTAATTTTCCTGAAATTATAGAATCATAGAATCATAGAATCATTGAGGTTGGAAAAGACCTCCAAGATCATCGAGTCCAACCATCGACCCACCACCACCATGCCCACTAAACCATGTCCCTAAGCGCCTCATCTACACGTCTTTTAAATACCTCCAGGGATGGGGACTCAACCACTTCCCTGGGCAGCCTGTTCCAATGTTTCACCACTCTTTCAGTAAAGAAATTTTTCTTCACGTCCAATCTAAACCTCCCCTGCCGCAACTTGAGGCCATTTCCTCTCGTCCTATCACTTGTTACTTGGGAGAAGAGACCGACCCCCACCTCGCTACAACCTCCTTTCAGGTGGTTGTAGAGAGCGATGAGGTCTCCCCTCAGCCTCCTCCTCTCCAGGCTAAACAACCCCAGTTCCCTCAGCCGCTCCTCATCAGACTTGTTCTCCAGACCCCTCACCAGCCTCCTTGCCCTTCTCTGGACACGCTCCAGCACCCCGACGTCCTTCTTGTAGTGAGGGGCCCAAAACTGAACACAGTACTCGAGGTGCGGCCTCACCAGTGCCGAGTACAGGGGCACGATCACTCCCCTACTCCTGCTGGCCACACCATTTCTGATACAGGCCAGGATGCCATTGGCCTTCTTGGCCGCCTGGGCACGCTGCCGGCTCATGTTCAGCCGGCTGTCGACCAACACCCCCAGGTCCTTTTCCGCCAGGCAGCTTTCCAGCCACTCTTCCCCAAGCCTGTAGCGCTGCATGGGGTTGTTGTGGCCGAAGTGCAGGACCCAGCACTTGGCCTTGTTGAACCTCATCCAGTTGGCCTGGGCCCATCGATCCAGCCTGTCCAGGTCCCTCTGCAGAGCCTTCCTACCCTCGAGCAGATCAACACTGCCGCCCAACTTGGTGTCGCCTGCAAATTTACTGAGGGTGCACTCGATCCCCTCATCCAGATCATCAATAAAGATACTGAACAAAATCTTATGATTCAATAAAGTTGCAATTTTTAACATTAAAGTTGCACTTAGAAATGTTCAGCTTCCAGTTTCATTGGAAAACAATTTCTGCTAAGGGAAAATTCAAGTGAGGATCCTGCTTTCGCCTGCCTGGGAAGCTTCTGTAGGGTTCATTTCCTGCTTACAAAGAATATGCGACTCTAAAGTAAAAAATGCTTTTAAGACATGAAATCATTCATAAGGATTTCCATTTTCTAGCCAGCACTAATAATACTACTAAACTATAAATGGATTCACAATTATTTGTAACATAATCAGGGCTGAGATGCTGGTTAATGTTAAGTTTTGAAGAAATCCTGGCTCTGTCACGCTCTGGCAAAGCTCACGGATCCGAGCACATTTTGAAGAGTTCATTTCTAACTGGTGGCATTGAATTAAAAAACTGCACAGTTATCCTGACCTTATTTAAAAGCTGCTGACATTCCCTTTACTCTTACAGAGCGTGTATTTGTTTGGTAAGAAAGCAAAGGTTTAGATTCTCAGCCAGTGCAGTAGCAGTTGCATTGAGAACGGGGCAGATTTACACCGGTGGAGGCACTGGCTTATAAGCTTTGCAGGTGCTTAATGCAGCCCTCAGGGATTTTTTACTTTCTGCAGCAAATAAGCCCACTAATATCATAATAGTTCAATATGGCCAGTAGATATCAATTCTCCTGAAAGTCTGGTGATACAAAAAGTGTTTTTGAAATCTATGTCTTAACATAGTCAATATCTTAAAAAAGTAGAGCTCTTTGTGAAAAGTGAAATTGATCTTTCTTCAAAATCACGTAAATCATAAACGTTTGGTTTACCCACCACAGTCATTCCTAATACATCCCAAGAGTTCTGTAAATAAGAAAATTGGTTTTGATGATCTAGGGAGGTGGTATAGTGAGAACTGACAAATCCATACTAAAGCTAAATGTCTCCTACAGTCTTAGGTGTGGAGTTGTTAATATGGTCACTTTCACATGATGAATTACTGATAAAAGTTTTATTAAACCATTAGCAACCATAATAATGTATTTTTATAATATTAGGCATTAATTAGAGAGTCACACATAACAAGGCAGGAAGGAATTGTAAGAGGACATATAAAGTCCATCTCTCTCTGCCAAGGTTGCACAAAGTACATCCACTACAATCTGAATAATATACACAAGAAAATAAAATTTAATGGGTAAAATATAAAAAGGGAAGATTAGTAGATCAAGTTCTAGTTCCATTTTAATGCACGTTTCAGTAGCAATGAATTCGATTTCTGTAAGCTTCAGTTTCCTAGTCTAATAACAAGCTGGATTTACGGACAACAATACAATGGGAAGATTTCCATTCAGTTTGCTAAGCGTGGTAGACTGAGTTCACTGGAATCGGACCATAATGTGATCTACCATTTTATTTCATTTGCCAGAATTTCACGTTATTAATATTATGCTCCTCTCAAACCAGCACCTGTTCTTGAGCTGGGCCAGAAAAGTTTTCCCTGTAAGACCGTGCTATTTCCTGCTGTCTGCCAACCTCTATTCCATAACCTCAGAGAAATGCACGCCCCGAGGTGTCTTTCACACATCGTCACCAAGCTGGCTGTATAACCAGCCGCATGCCCTGCGGCCTAATGGACTTCAATAATCAGTGATGAGCTTCATGAAACCCTCATGTGTCACACCCAGCATTCCCACAGCACAATGAAAAAAATCCTGGAACGAGGATTTTTTTTCTTGTCTTATTTGGTGCAAGAAAATAACTGCATTAGAAAATAAGGTATTCAGCTTTCAAATAAGGACCTTTCTATAAAATGTATATTCACTGCTGCACTGTGACGACACTGCAGTGAAGCATACGAGTTTGCAAACTAACGTGCACGCAAGCTGTGAGCTGCTTTTGTAGCCTTGAAACTTGTAATGTGTAATACTTATTTTCACAATAGGTTTCAAAAATATGGATGGCTTAATTACAGCTTTAAATAATGAAATTGCTTAATCATACTGACAGATAAAGCACCTGAAAGCCCTGATTATATACTGTAGTTGCAGCATGTCTTTGTGCTGTCATGCTGTAACTTCAATGTGTCTTAGTAAATTAGATCCATAGTTCGTTCATGATGAAATAATTCTATTATAATCCACCTTTCTTGCTGCTAAATTGCATCAAGCAAGCATGTCAGTTCAGTAACGCTTGATGACTACAGTTAGGCAGCACACTATATTTTTTAACTGTGTAACTAGAAAGCTGCTCAGTTGTGCATTTTTACATAATTGTTCATCACGTGCTTAAACATACGCATTTCTAGGCTTTGCTATTGCCAAGAGACTATCCAGATGTGGAAAGTAAATCAATGGAAAAACAACACCATACTTTCTTCCTGAACTGCGGACATCCAGAAACCTGGATTAAACAGCTGGAATAAACAGCTCATGTACATCGATAAATGAATTTCTATTTATTGATAACACACGCTATTTATCGCCTAACCTGCGTTTGGAAGGATAAAGATGTCAGTCCTACCTTTGTGAAATCCTTCAAAGACCACCTGAATACTCCAAAGCCAACCTGCTTTTCTTGAAAGATAAACAACATAGAGGCCCTAGGAAATTGCCCAAGTAACAGATCTTGCTCTTCAGCAACGTTTTCAAAACAGTTTGTGCATGTTTTGTACAAACTCTGGTGGCATAACGGAAAAATCAGGGACGGTGTAAAATATAAATATTAAAAATAGCCAATAAATAAGGAAACAAATGTGACTATTCACCTGCACATGCATAGCTTGATTGGGAATTTCTGTTCTAGGCTTTATATTTCTAGAGTCCCCAGAGTACTGTAGAAACAAGGCAAGTTAACAGACACTTTAATCCAGCTTATTTAGGCATATTAATAACTCCATACCGAGATATTCTCTATGTAAGAAATGAAATTGATTTGGGGGCCTTCCCACAGTAAGCTTTAAGAGCGTAATACTTCTCATTATTTCATGGTGCTATAGCCAGTTTTAAATTCTTTTTCATGCCATACAGAATTTCTTTCCTCTTTTTTTTTTTTCTCTTCTTTGATTTGAGCGAAAAAATGGGTGTCTCAGGGTCTAAAGGGCTTGCTGGTTGCAACAGTTCTAACTTCTAACTTCCCTAGGTAACGAGCATAACTACGTATGTGAGTAACAGTTTCTCATGTAAGAGCTGAAAGACAACACATAATAGGTATCATTTTCAGAAGAGTTGACCTAGCTCATCTTAAGTCTTTGGGAACAGTAGGCCAGCACGAACAGGTTTGAAAATCCTATACCATTATAATAAAACCATCACAGTCAGAAAAATGAGAAAACCGCAAAATGCAGAATACAAATACACAGAAACATGTCCAAATAATTTCAAGTAAATGCAAATAGAGAAATTATAAATTATTTTCTGCAGGCAGCTTGGTTGCTCCTTAAGGGTCATAGAAGTTTTACAGAAGTGCACAACAGTCACTGCATTTCACACTGGTCTGGACTGCAGAAATCACAAACGCCCAAAACCAGGCCAATTTACAGGGAATACTTCAGAGCTGGCCCAAAGGAAATTTTGTATGTCATAAAGCAAGTTCTTGCCAGCCACTGTGATTTTTTTGTCAAGATTTTGTTATTAGCAGTGATATTGCAGTTGCATTAAAAATATATATTAAACAAGCTTCTTTCAGTTGGAGTCTCAAAGAATATTTTCAGCATTTGTCAGCACTGCTGACTCATCCTTGTGCTAGCAAAAAATATTTTGAAGCAAGATGCTGAATAAAAAATTTATCAAAATAGCATTTAAAGATGGAAACTGGTAAATAATCTGTGTCAGAACAGACAGGGCTATCATGTAAGATACGTGGGGTGTCGTGGATGCTGCAAAGACTTTTTAAGTCCTGGAATTACTTCATCTCTGTTGCAGGACTAGCATGATTCCATTTATCATTTGTCTCTTACTGGCTCTGTAGGCAAACACCTGACTTACATCTTTATGTAGTTTTATTAAAGATGTATGCATAGGGCAGTGCAGGTCTGCATACCAATTTGTAAAGTAAATGATTAAGAGCATAAGAAACTCTTCTGAGCTTCAAGGAAAAATGAACAACTAAACTCCATCATAAAAAAAAAGTTAACTTTCAATAGGGCATCATGTTGGAAAGTACGGGACTGACAAGCCTGAGGCCTTTTATCTAGAGGTGAAACTCAGTGCATAGAGATGATGAAAGCTTGCGCCATCCTATCATCTCCTCCGTGTACCCTTAACCTCTAGGACTGAGAATACTAGGTACTTTCCATAAATATCCACTCGTTTTCTTCCTCTCTGAGCCTCTCAAGAAGGAGGCCACTAGGGCTTTCATAATGTGAATGATTGTCTTCTCAAAACTGGGTGCACTCAACTAACCAATTTCTAAAATTCCAGCAGAGAAGAACAACTTTTGCTCATAAATGCTGTAATTTAATGGAAAAAGCTAATTTAACTAAGAAAAGGTCCAGATACCAAATCCCTTTCATTTTGCCCTCTTACCATGTAACATACATTTCTTCAAAAGTCCTGCTCTATCATGTCCTTGCACAGTAGCTTATTTTAAAAAGTAAATGGGAATGAAGAGCTTGACTGGACAAGACTGCCTTCTACAGGCAGAAGACCCTATTGTGTGTGGTCAGTGAAGTGGTTAAATGAAAATGGAGGCCCTGCCTTGATCCTTCATCATCTATGTGCACACACAGAGATAGAATGCATCATATTCAGATTTATCTAAACCTCTTTCTCTGGTTCCTATTATGAAAGTAATTGTTTGGGGCTTTTCCACAATGAAAAGCACTGCAGGCTTATTTTGGATTATTCAGAGCAATTTATCTCATCTTAGAAAAGAAACAATAACTTTCTGCATGTTTATCTATTTTTTGCTGGCTTAGAATGACTCCAGATCATGCAGTGCGTTCCCTGTTTTTAAGGGGATCAATACCAATTTTGCCTGTTGGCTGGAAGACTGTTTTCAGGGTGATAACATGGGTATAAAACAGAAAATAATTTCTCATTGTGAATAAAAACAAGTACACGAAAAAAATGTTCATCCCTGGCTAAGATCCCTTCTCCCACTCAAAAAGTGTTCCTCTTCTGTTGATTTAGGGGGAGGAAAAATACCTCTTGGCTTGACTATCCTCAATATTAGTATGAGAAATGTAATATCCATAACGAACAGAGTGTGAAATACACCGTGCATTGTCCTATTTAATGTTACGTTTTCCACTGTCACCAAAGGCTTGAATGCCTCGGTTCATTATTCAAACTATTATTTTGATTTGGTTCTGTGTGGGCTATAGAAAACAACAGTTAAAATGGACAGAAATTGAGGGAGAGAGTTCTCATTATATTAACCAGAAATGGGGAACACACAAGAAATGTCACTTCTTATAGCAGAAATTCGAGGATCAAAGAGGTTTTTCCTGCAGATGACAATGAGAGGAAGGGGCACTAGTTTGAACCTTTAGAACAGAGTTTCTAACAGAGCCCGCTGAAGTGCTTTTGGAAATATCTTTGCGTTGAAAGAAAATGAAGTGAGAAGACTTGATTTTTATTTTTTTTTAACATCTCTAGCGTGAAATTCTGCCCTTGTTAAAATCAATGAACACTTTCCCACTGATTTCAAGAGAACTCCATTTCTAATACACATAACCTTATGAGGAACTGATCTCTTTTGCAGTCCTGGTACACTTGCATCAAGGAATTTGACAAGGCTGGACACAGCACCAGCGGCTGAAGGGAAACATGACCGGAGATGTAAGTTAGGAAGTTCACCAACTCCCAAGTCTCCAAGGGTACTTTTGTGCCGTATGGAGCTCAGGAAGCTCAGGCCCCTACCACGCCCATTCCACATGCAGTCATTCCCTGTGAGCAAGAGGAGGCTGTACAATCTGATCATTTTCTTAAAACCAGTCATGTGTCCATAAGATGAGCATATAGGCATATGATATCCCTTCCCAACAGAGGGGAACCCTAACATAAATCATCACCGCTTTCTAAGAAAAACAAACAGTTTTTATATTTCATATGTTATTTTCAGATGGCCCAAATTTATATTTGGCTGCCTAAATCATTCACTTAAAACCACATCTGTGTTCCTATCCATGTGAGACAATTGGATGATGATTTAGGTGCCTTTTACTGACTTTGGTGACAAAACTTTTTGTAATAAGTGTTCAGGTTTAAAGAGTGTCTTATAGTTAAGTATGAGAAAATAAATGATAAAAAAGTTGACAAACACATCATGATACTCAATTTAAACCTTTGCATTGGAAACTCAGAAAAAAGGTCACGATTCTGAAACAAAGGAAACACCTGCACTTCCAAAGAAATGGGAATAAGTAAAAGGAAGGAACCACCTCTAATCGGGCAGCTATTGCGGTTGTTTGGGAAAAAAAAAAAGGAAGAACCCACCTCTAATCGGGCAGCTATTGCGGTTGTTTGGGAAAACCATGCAGTTTTTATTTTTATAAATATTTTTATAAATATTTTTATTTTTATACCCAGCATGCATTAGAGACTGGACACTGATTTTCTTTAACACGGTTCTTTCCATACCTTTTCTTCCGGATTGCTATTAATGGATTCTTTCACAACTCAGATGGTTAATTTCCAAAACAACAAAAGTGGGGGAAAAAACCAAACTATATACATTTCTTTTTTTCCTGTGTTTCCTATAAGCAACAAGGATACCTTCAGTTTAAAGCCTCTTACCTCTGATCGTTAGCACTTTTACAGATATACTCATCTCGTGTTAGCAGTTCAATACTAAAGGGACATATGCCCAGGGTTATGGCACTTGAGGTCATGCATCCTCAGCACATGAGGTCATGCATCCTCAGCACAATAAGCAAAAAATTAGCCTAGCAAAGTCCATTAATTTTAATGTAACAGGGCTAAATACACTGAACACCATACTGAAAATAAATCCTTAGGTCTATGAACTCAAAGACACAATCTTCCCAGAGCTAACTTGGCAGCCACTACTATGTGGAGGTTTCAGATGCTTGCTATGCATGACAGCTACGATGGCTGCATTGTATCGCAAGGCTTCGGATGCACTGCTCAGGTGTAGCTATATAAAATGTTACGTGACTCCTTGGGTTCAGCCAAGAACGGAGGCTGCAACTAAGATGTGTGCCACACCCACCCGCCACAGAAACGAGATCTAGAGAATTAAATTAAATTTGGAATGACAATACCAAGAATACCACATTCTTGGTCAGTGCCTTGAAAGAATGAGTAGTCTTGTGGACTAGGTAGAGCTCAAAGCAGCTGGTATAATAAATTTTACTACTCTGCAGTAAGAATGATAAACAATTTCACTAGTTTATGCTTCACCGTATTCCAAGGTCACCGCATTCCTCTCAGCAAAAACAAGCTACGGATTGTTGTCGCAATCATAAAGCAGGCTCAGCAATAAAGTACTCTGCCACATTGTACTCTGCTATGGCTGTGCTTGGTACCAACCCTTGAACTGTCTTCCAGAGTCACATATGCAATACCGTCTACAGCATCCCGTATCATAGTGCAATGCAGATGGTGAGAAACCGAGCAACCGTTAGGTACAGCTTAATTCCCATGCTTTTCTTAAAAAAACAAGGACTCTGAGGATATGCCACTACAGAACGAACAGTTCTGAAGGTGAGATTTCCAGAGGTATTTCAGTATCTAAGTACGCAAATAATCACTTGGTAGGATTTTCAGAAGTGTCTAGAGCACTTAATCTACTTCTGAAAATCTAGCCCTAGCTTCTTTTCATACCGAGATCCAGAGGAGTTTGTAGTGGGATGCTAACTTGCTTTTTGATGTAGTTTTAAAGTATCCTGTGCTTTCTAAGGTAGACCATTCTAGGTAGATAGTTAGAAGCTGGCATAATTTTACTACTTTGAAGTGAAAATTTCTGACTGCCTTGTCTTTGAAAACATGCAAGTTCCTTACCAGCCCATTATTCACATATGTTTTATTTTCAGTTTCTTTTAATTTACTCTACCATATAGGGCAGATGGGAGCACTGAAGAAGAGGTAAAGAAGCAATCTTTACCAGGTCTCTTCATGACAAAACTTACAACAGTATCACCGTGACAATAAAAATTAATCATCATGGAAGTCTGGCCACACAACCCATAACAAACGTTATTTATACTTTAATCTTACATTATTTTTCAGCTAGAAAGAGCAGTTGAAAATATACTGTGGGAATCAATTGATAGTAGCTGAATGAAAGGAAGTGAATGATGTGACCTAAAAAATCTTTCCTGTCTCTAGTTTCCATCGTATGGGAGTTTTCAATAGTAGTTAGGAAGGTGCTCCCTTCAGTGCCCAACTGCAGCTCAACTTTTCTGTGGTGCTACAATTTGGGAGCATATTTTAGATTACACAAATGACTATTGGCAGACAATGAAATATACAGTTTAGAACCAAACAGTAGGAATGAAAAGAGTTAATGTGTCAAGCACTACTTTGGAATGCCTTTAGTATATGCTCTTGCTGAGATGGCTTCAACAAAATAACTTCTCTCCAGAAACAACTCAGAGTACAATTGATTGAATCCCAAAATATCCCCGAGGACTTTTTCAGTCATCCCTAGTTGAAATCTTGGGTTCCTCTAGGATTTACATCACAAACAATGAGTTCCTGTCACCAGATATTTGGGATTCTACTTAAATGTCAGCTGAAGATGTGAGAAGTTGTCTGCTGGTGCAAATCCCCTAGGTTTATTAATTTCAGACAAAATCCGTAGACTTGCCCAAGGTGTTCTTTATCCCTTGTTAGAGGAAAAATAGCACTTGTACTTAACTAGTTAGATACACACATTCTTAGCATGTTGTTTTGAAACAATGCATCCCCAAATTCACACAAATTTCCCAAATCAACAAATCATCCAGATGTAGATTTCTGAGATGATCAGCATGTTCTGCAAGGAAATAATGCTGTCAAAACAGAAATATAAAGAGTACATGTTGCTCATCAATAACATGGATGCTAACCAAATTCCAGTGCAAGGCTAATCACAGACAAAAATTTGCTTGATATGAAAAAACAGTAGTTCAGGATACACTGTCTTTTTTGTGATATAAGAAAGAAAAAAAAATCGGGAAGATGTTAGCATTCCTGTACTTCCCAGTTTATGCCATTTTTTCCTGTCTATTTTCAAAAGTATGGAAATGATGTGGAGAAAGTAGAGTAAGAATAAAGTAATTGTAGACGGCAACAGAGACAAAGAAGTTCTTTCACACAATCAAATACATCCCCCGTCAATGGAAAATTACCTTTGACAGTGCATTTTTCCAGTATTTTGTCATGGCTAAGTTACAAGAGTTACACACAAATTTCATTTATTGAGAGGACATTGGTCCTTTCTCATTGTAAGGATATAGAAGAGAAGTTGATTGCATTCAACTTTCAGAGACAAAATACTTTACCTAAACTTTGTATTATCATTAATTTAGATGCTTAATATACAGTTCAGAAATACAAATCCATCTCCAGCACTCAGAACAGCATTATCTGAGGTGACATCCATTACTCATGACTTGCAATCTTCAATACGATTTAATGTAAATTTACCCCTTTCTAGACACTGTAAGATTTCATATCAAGTACAGCAGAAACTGATTCCAAACTGGTTAATGGAAATGAAAAGCAAGTGCTATGATCATCACATGGTTTCTTACCACATTCATCTGATAATCACGACAAAGATAGTCTTTTTATATGCATTTTGAAGGTGAATTAGGAAAGTAACCGTTCCTATATCTACATCTTCAATACCATAGTTTGGACTCAAAGACATGAAGAAACTTGCTGTGAGAAAATACTACTTTGCTGGAGTCTGTTTTCTTTCATCTAAATGATTCTTATCCTGCTTAGAATTAATAAATCTATGAAAGGCAACTCATCTCTTTTATGATAATTTCCTTCCGATATACTCTTCATAATAAGGAGAAATTACATAAGCACAGCAGATGAAAGTAAAAGTCTACAGATTAGATTTACAATATATTATAAATGCCTTTCTGTGTGTCAGCATACCCTTTATTGAAAAGGTTTCCATCACTTCCATTGTGCTGATAAAGTAGATTTTTTTTTAATGATAAATGGAAAACTTTTAGGGAACTATATACAATGTCATGTCTCTATCCACTGCCAAAGGATATAAACCTCTACTTACCGTTTAAAATGACTCAATTAAAAAACCTACTGTATTAAATGACTCAACTAAGTTAACTTGTCCATCCATTTTTATGTGGATCCCAATTAGAGCCATAACAGTTACAAGTTGCAACATAATTGCAATAGACTTCCGATTTCCCAAAGCAGTTACGCTAGAACTTGGGTTGTTCTCTATCATTTCTGAAGGGGATGAAGAGAAGGATGGGTCACAGATAAGAGAAAACCACAGGTACCTGATCCAGTTTCCAGTGGAACTCCGCAGGACGAAAGGTGTCAGCCTGATCAAAGTCTTTGCGCAACAGAAATACTAACCGGCAGTTGTGCACGTACAGGGCATAGTGATGGCGGTTCATCTCTGAAAGGAGGGACCAAAAAGATCAGTGATCTGAACTGTCATCAACACTTTTGTTTAGGTGAATGTGTTTGAAAGCAATATACACCTAAAAGACAAAACCCAACCAAATAAAAAGCCCCAAAAGAACTGACTTTTCTCAATATCATGGATCATTATGGTTCTCAGGGAAGCCACATATGGTAAGCATCTTCCCAAATTACGCCGTATTAGTTTCGTTTATGGAAGCGGTATGTCCAAACTAATAAATAAAATCCAAATCAATATTTCGTCTAACTAGTTTCAGTGAAGAATTAGAACTGTTTTTCCCAATCTAAATAATAAAAAAATTAAACTTAATTTAATTATTTTATCAACCAATTCTTATAAATTCCTACAGATGTGTTCACAGAGATTATCCAAGAAGAGAACCAGTGCTTGAAACTTAGGTAGACGCCAGTCCCCTCAATAAGCCATCAAGTCAGCAATGCTTAGAGTGGCACCACCCCAGCTTAGTAACGTTTTTTTCAGACCAAATTAACTGAGGAGAGATGGT
Organism: Aptenodytes forsteri; assembly: GCF_000699145.1. NCBI lineage: Eukaryota > Metazoa > Chordata > Aves > Sphenisciformes > Spheniscidae > Aptenodytes > Aptenodytes forsteri. The sequence continues at coordinate 1,464,252 of NW_008794625.1, read as the reverse complement.
AACACTCTACTAACTTTGTTACGCCCTTTGCCAAACATTTCTTAATACACAGACTCGCCTGTCTTGTCAGAGTTGCAGAGAATAGTCTCTTTCTCAGCTCTTAATCCTGGACTAGGTCCATGTTTCATCCACAGAGTGATGGTGAATTGATCTGTTAAATTCTTTGGGACTATTCCATCTGGGATTTTGGCTCCTTGCTTTCCATCAAATTTAAAAATCATGTCATTGTTATCCATGAGAAGCCCAGCTGTCCAGTTAGCTGTTGCGCTGGGAGACGGTAACAGGTCAATGGCACCTGAGGAAGCTCCTGCAAATGATATATAATGAATAACGTGATGAGAGACTAACGAAAAAGCTGTGAAGATTAATTTAATATAGGCCAGTGATCTGATTCACACTCTTTAGATTATTTTTACTACCCAAATGGGTAGTAGCTTCACTGTTAAATCACATACATTATATAATACCAACCATAGTAAGCCAGTAAGAATTCTCTAGCTTTAATGTATTGCACAGAAAACTACAGAAATAAAGTTATCTTTCTTGAAGCTTCTCATTATTTTCTAAAATTCATTAACGGCATTTCTTCAGTTATTTCAAGAACTCCTAAGACTAAAACCAAATTCTCCACATCCAGCTGGGAAGCTTTACCTCTTCCCTCCCTGACAGCATGGAGATATATGGTGTGTGGGGATGATGTGTTGCAAAATACAGTACAGTGGGGATGAATGTAGGACAAGTCTCCTAATGTCCAGTAGATAGCCATGGATATTCACAACAACGTTGGTATGAATGTCAATACATACAGAGTATTCACCCTAAAAGAGATAATATCACTTTAATGCCAGCTTCTGGCAGATACATGATGGTTGTAACTCCATGTGTTCTTGCCCAATGATAGATCTAAGACTTTTAAGTGGTACTCACAATTCGGACTAGCCACCCCTCCACACCCAAAGGTAAATCATTAGCAAAGTGGCCCCCAGCTACACAGTATTTGTTTGTTAGAATTAATTGGAAAAAAAAACCAGAAGTGGAAAACACTGTGGTGCCAAGATCTGATAAAATAGCACAATTCTTTATAGCTCTGTGTTTTCTTACAGCTTAACAACTGTCAGACACTTTTAAAAACATGCAATGAGCTACCCAGAGCCTTTACTTAGCTGGTGAAAGACAGCATTTAGCAGAAAGCATGCTTGCCAGAGTAAAAAGCACAAACAATCTTTGTATTCTTGTTGATGATTTGTCAAGTAAGAATATGGTGAACAAACCACAACTGAATAAAAAATCCCAAACTTGTAAGATATCCCACCCTCCTTCAGCGTCCACAGAGAGAAAAAGATCCCAACTCTCTGCAGGAGTATAGAATTTTAAGCCAAGAAAGTGTGGAATTGTATCCTATGGATTTTTAAAAATGTATTATAATAATGATATGAAAACATTCATATCATTCAGTAACTGAATTTCTTAGACAATTCTCCAAAATGTATTACTGTAAAATGAGGTTATTTTGAAGTGAGAGTAATATCAAACCTAACACCTATATGTTTAGAATTGGAGCACAGAGACAAAGTGTATTTATTTTATAAATTCTAATTCTGGATAATACACCACACTGCATTGCTTAATACACAGATGTTATCAACGGGAATACATCAAACTCAATTTGTCCAGATGGCACAATTTGTGATAAATTTTCTTTTTTTTTTTTTTTTTTTTAATTCAAGCCACTAAAAAATAAAATTACTTGCACAGGACACAAGTAAACCCATAATTTTCTCAATCAATTTCCTTTTGTGTTAATTTTTATTGTCATTTTTTAAACTTACAGAAGGAACAGAAATTGCTTGCACCATGGTGTATATCAAAGGAAACAGGCTTTTAAATGGGCACATGCTTATATTAGGTAAATTATGGGCTCAGAGAAGCAGCTTCATCCCTCACTCACTCTATCTACTCTGGCCATAAAAATTTGGAAAGATCTATTTTTTCCACTAGAATGAATCTGTGGGAAAACTCCAGAATGGAAGCCTCATATTGCTTGTTAAACTCTGATTCAGCAAGGTGCTTAAGTAAACTACCTTAGTTTCCCAACTTGAGGTCAGGCTTGTGTAAGAGCAGTTGGGTAATCAGTACCAAGCTCAACAGGTTCTACTTTATCTGCCCATCTTTTTATGGAGATTTATGGGTTACTTTGGATTTTTCCTAATAAATCCAACCAGCATCCGAAGCTGCTCAGGCATGTACAAACACAGACCTGGAGCAATACAAACAGGATGTATCTGGAGGTGTTCCCAGGAGAGTCTTACCACGCTACTGGATCAGTGCCCTTCCAAAATGTAGGGGCTGATGCCCTTTTCTTCGAAAATGCTTCCAGAATAATGCAGGAGCCACTGCATAAAGCACGGGTTTGGACCCCTGCGGTACCCCTTGCATATTAAAGTGCTTGTTTTCACAAGCAACTTACAGAGTTGGCCCCACCTCCTCTCCCCACCCTTCATGTTCGTACTGCAAACTTTGTGCCAGGTTAAGCACGTACTGATGCTGCTTGCTGAATTGGACCAGATTGTTGGCTTAGCTGGAAGCTAACCGTCCAAATAAAACCAAGCGCAAATTATTACTTTTCAGTCAGATCAACAACTTTTTTTGAGCCTCCTGCAAAGCTGCACAACCCAGGATAAAGGAGAGAGGGCAGGATCTACCCTCTTAGCTGGAGCATGGCCTTGAATCTGATACTCAGCGTTTCCGTACTTCAGTTTCCCGTTTGCCCTATGTGAAAATTAGCAATCCCATTATTTTCTATTTTATCTACATTTAGAGGGAAAGAAGACAGCACCATAGTCATCTTTCCACCATATTCTAGGCCCCTTAACATTATTTTTTTTTAGTGAGATTTACTCTGGATATGTTTTTGCAGCCCAAATTGTGTCTTTCACACATTCTTTATTTTTTATTATTGTCGGATGACAAGGTGAAAAAATGCTTACTAAAATGCTTTGAGGCGCAACACTAATAACTCCCTGACTTTAAAATGACTGAAGTGTAATTTAATCATTTAAACTGCCCACCTTGACCGCCAAAGTGAGTACAAATCACTGGGTTATTGAAAGACAGACTTAAACCATCAGTCGTATAAAAAATGAATTTTAATGCACTGTCCTTAGCATCTGAATTCTTTAGATTTCCAACAGATAAATGAAGAAATGAGCACAGGATTTATAAACTGGATCCTTTATTATAGAGAGAGCATCTTGCCTTTTATACGGCACACAAGAATATTTGTCTGTGATTGCTCAGTTCTGCACTCTGCAATCGCACAGTACTTTACTGGTAGAAAAAGATTCAGGGTTTTCTTCCTTTTCAAAGAATTTGTTCATCCAACCATTAGATACAATAACGTCATTTCTGGGAGAAAACTGATTTCCAGAAATAATTTAACCTGCTTTCATAAGAGTTCTCTCTACATTAAGGGTGGTAATAAATACTAAATACCAAAGTGCAAGCTAGTCCAAATGCAATTCTGATGTAAAGTTCATTTTAATTTACAAGCTTTTTATCTAAGTCCTATTACAAGTTTCTACCCTACCTGTTCTTCTCTATGAAGATATGGAAACCTTGGACAAAAAAAATACTCTTTCAGCAGTGAGAATCTTTCCCCCATTTCCATATACTTTTTACATTCTATCTATTTTCTCAAGTGCTTTACATTCTGTTCCCTCACGGACGTGCTGAGTAAAAACTGGAAGTTCAGCAGTAGTGTTAGACAGTACATCTGCCGACCTGTTCAAAGGCTGCCTGCAACGACTACAATGGCATTGACAGGCCTGCTGAAATGTTTTTGATCATTCTGCTTTTCACCAGCTTAGGCCTACACATGGTGCAGGCAATGAATTAAGATTGGACTAGTACTGGGAAACATCTAGTTTACTGAGGAGAAAAAGAGAAAGACTCGAAAGACTCTTTTCTACTGCTTAAGTGTCAGCAGGTAAGGTAGTCAAGCCACACTCCGCGAACTGAACCCCTTAGACTTTGCACAACCTTCCTCAACTAAGGAATTTTACACCAGCAGAAGGAACCTACTTTCGGTCCTACACTTAAAATGATAATATTGTCGGATATAGTTGCTATTAGTGTTTTATGTCAATGTAATCGTTTGGTGGTTTAGATCTTGTATAGTGATCTGCTCTGAATGATTGTGCCATTTGCAGTTCAGGTCTATAACAGGCATAAAGCAATGTTCTTTTTGCTGCCAATACAGGTTCTTAGAGGAGGTAAAAGTACTTGACTTTAGCTATAACGTATTTATTTTTATTCAAATGCTAGTATTTTATGAAATCAAGTCCCCGATAGGTCACACAGCCTTGCTCAACCTCTCAGGTTTAATGTCATTAACATGATAAAGATGCATACTGTTGGCAGATGGGTTTTCTCCTGCTTTTCCATGATCCCAGTCACTTGGATAAAGATACAGGATTAAAATTATGATTGTTTCTGTAATCTTAACTAAGCAATTTTCAGGTTGAAAATATTCAGATTTTATGAGAATGCTACTACTCCCACTCACCTTTACCTCACTTTCCCAATCTCCACAGGTAATCGGTAATCGTTACTGCAAACTATTTTTCCCTGGGAATTGGCTCTCCATTTTTAATAATTTAGTAACACTGGCTGAAAATTTTCCTTTACCAAATTATTTCTTAAAGGTTAGTGTATTGATCTTAATGTATCTGCAATGCTGTTGTGTGGTTATCAAAGCAAATGTAAGCCATACAGCAGAGCACCACAAACCAAAATCCATGCATTTAAATGGAAAAAAAATGTACATTTGCTACTGTAGCTTGGACAGGAGCCAGGTAAATAGACATTTTGGAGAAGATGAAAATCAATGTTCCACACCATCAGGGCTTCAGATGAGGATTCTAAGAAGACAGGATTTTAGAGGAGGAGGAGAGGCTGCAGATCTCAAAAGGCAAAAGACAAGTGGCTTAATGTGTGGCCATTGCTTTGCCATACACATAATCTTAAAGTCACGAAAAAACAGCAGTGTTCAAGTATTTAATCTACCTTTCAAAATTAATTTGTATCTTTTAGACCAAGTTATCAAAAAGCAGAAAAGGGAAGAAAATAATTAGGAAACCTTTCTCCACCAGGACACCTCTTCTCTGAAGTTCATGTTTCTTAAATATTTTTGCTCAAATGATTGGCCCAAATGTTCCTTTACTTTTGTTTGGTTTTACTCTGGCACAGTACTTAGCAGCATAACAGAAAGCTGAGTCAGGAAGACTGAAACACAAGATGGAGATTCAATTCTCATCAAATCCTATGGCCTTCCTACGATGGCAAATCTATACCTGAAATCTCATTACACTGTCACACCAGTATTAGTAGCAGAGGGAAGAAAGAGTGAGAAAGAGGTGGAATGAGGAAAGAGAGAAAATAGAGAAGGGAAGAGGAGCAAGGGAGAAAAAAATTAAAATTAAGCAGGGAGAAGGTATGAAAAAGAGTGAAAACAAATGGAAAAGAAGAATGGAGCACCAGTCAAATATTGCTACTCCCTTCATTTTCATTGCTACAATCCAAAATGAACCAGGCTGAGCTAAATCCACGTATTGCATGCTTACAGGTCACAAGGAACTGGTGCTTTATCTGGAAAAATATTATATTAACTGAAAGCCATATCCATACCACATAATTTCTGCAGAGATTTTTCCGAGTATGTTTCACGATCACAGCCCTTTCCAATGTAATTGGTCTGTAATTCAATGGTGGTATGTATTGAGGAAACTGGTCCATCACACGTTTCTAGATGAATGCTGGGAAACAAAGGTATGCTGCCAGCACCGGGCTTGTATTCAATCCGTTTGTTCCAGTCTGGAAAAAAACAACAACAAAAAGATCCAAGAGTGATTACAAAAGGGAAAGGAGTTATATAATTTTAAATGACATATTGTTCTCAAAGGTCACCGTCTAAGACAAAAATAAAAGTTCTTGAACTTGGCATCAAGAAGTTACTGTCCTAAAAAGATTGGGTTTTGCCCCTCTTCGTAAAGGAGTGTCAGGCTCAATTAAGTACTACTGCTGCTGCTAGAGTCACACAAGCACGGGGTACAGACATATCCTGACAAGAAGTGCTAATGGGTGTCAGTTTGGATCTCCAATGTCCATGTCCCTGTGACAGACTACAAGCTAGCTCTACAGGGATGAGGCTGTTGGCTGCGCTGAATTTGGTCAGATTTCATAGTTTTGTGATACAGAACAAATAACTCCAAGGACCAGGCTATATACATCAGTCTCACTGGACTGTGACCAAAAGCTAATATAACACATCTGTAGTGCCACTTCTTGTCTTCAAATGTCTTACTAATTTTGTGAAGTATTAATGACAGAAAGTTACAGCTGAAAGGACTACTCACGCTTTCAGTCAGATCTGACTAATCTGTGGTTTTGCATATGCAGTTGTCTCTCAGCCCACAACATTTAAACTATCACCTGCTTTAGGCAGCCATCCGGACATGCCATACATACCACTATGCTTCTCAACTGAAGCATTTAATTTTTAAATCCAATTAATTATGGTGTTTGCAACCTGCTTCAGAGAAAACCCAAACAATCAGCATTAATTAAAAACGTATTTCAGCTATCTTTACAGTTCGTATTTTCACAGAATCATAGAATGGTTTGGGTTTGAAGGGACCTTCAAAGACCACTTAGGCCAACCCCCCTGCCATAGGCAGGGACATCTTTGACTAGATCAGGTTGCTCAAGGCCCCATCCAATATGACCTTGAAGACTTGCAGTGACGGGGCATCCACACCTTCTCTGGGCAACCTGTTCCAGTGTCTCACCATCCTTATAGCAAAGAATATCTTCCTTATATCCAATCTAAATCTACCCTGTTTCAGTTTAAAACTGTTACCTCTTGTCCTGTCACTATAGGCCTCAGTAAAAAGTTTCTCTCTGTCTTTCTTACAAGCCCACTTTAAGTACTGAAAGGCCACAGTAAGGTCTCCCCGAAGCCTTCTCTTCTCTAGGCTGAACAACCCCAACTCCCTCAGCTTTTCTTCACAGGAGAGGTGTTCCAGCCCTTTGGCCATTTTCGTGGCCTCCTCTGGACCTGCTCCAACAGGTTCGTATCTTTCTCATACATTTTAGCCCACTCCAGCCAAGTTACCACGCAACATAAGTAAGAATGCCACATTAATAGAGAGATGCAAATAGTTAATTATTTTGAAGTCACAGAACTATTCACCTCTGCTACCTAATGTGTACATCTGTGTATCTGTAAAATTTGTCAAAAGAAGTACTCTTGTACACACAGCTGAAGTTTCACTGACTTTGTTTAGTCCTAGGTAAAAGAGGACTCCACAACTGGAAAAATTCTAGGTCCTGGCAGTCAATGAAATCTCTTAAAGTAAATGGACAGACATTCTAAGTATCAGTGGAAGGAAAAGTAATTTTTTAAATATATATATGCATTTAGTAGGTGAAGGAGTTTGGTGGTTTTCAACAGAGCTCATTTTCAGAAAGCTTGAAAAAAGGTGCTCTCTCCCACTGTCTTAAATTGGATTAAAAATTTACAAGAAAATCTGAAGCAAACATTTTGAAACATAGAGCAATCATTAATCCAGAGTCCAGACAAAGGGGATAGGATGCTGGCAGTCACTGGTCTGCATTTCAAAATTCTCAGATTTTCTTCATGACTTTTAATCCAAATGGTCATCATGTAGCATTTTGTTCTCAAGAGGAAGCTGAGACTTCATAGAACATTCTGAAAGTGTGTTTAGTATCTATTTTTACTAAAAACTTTAGGACTTGTACATCACTGACTAAAAGATAACTATGACTGCTTTATTGCCTGTGCACACATCAGCTGAGTTGCTATTTTAGTAGTAATTTTCAGGTAGTATTATTCATCCCATTCATTCCATATTTAGTTAGATTTGATCTGCAGTATTGCATAATTTGTCTGCAATTGTCAGCTTAAACAGTTCCCTTAGAATTTCAAGTACCATATAAGGTACATCATTACAATAACAGATTTCTGTCCATTCCAGAAACTCGAGGTTAACATTTTTCCAATCAAACAAGAGCAGCAAATTCTTTCAGACACTTAAGGTAAAAATAGAATAATTTGCTGGTTTGTATACATGCTAGTAATATATGAATTATTGATCTTTATACTCTCTTATTCACCAGTTAAAACATTATATTCCTCTACCCAAAAGGAAAAATAAAGAGGGTCTCGTATGTATTGAAATATTTCAGAGTATCTCAACAGCTTTCAGGTTTCAGCCACATTTTCATTTCTCAGCTATATCAAATTAACTGGCACTCATGCAAAATACTCATTAGCATATGTGAGATGTGACTGAATTATTAACTGTAACATATCTGCAACAGCACACTCGCCTCTAGTTATATGAAGAATGTCTTATAAAAAACACGCTATATAAAATGCCACTACGCTATATAAAATGCCACTGCTCACAAGGAAGAATAATGGAAGACCTCTGTTTCTGCCACATGAATGTCCCCTGGATTGGAAGAGGTGTTTCATTTCACAGTATTGCCTTTCAACGTGGCAAAAACAGTAATTTGTACCCAGAGATCATAAACCCTGAACGTTCTAAATCATCCGCATTTATCTCAGCTCTAAATTGTAAAACATCAACTAGATTTGAACTAGTGTCTTTGTACCTTGGTCCCCTGCAGCGTCATAGACCAATCCTCATCCTAAATCCCACTTCTTTCACTGACTTAGTGCAGATTTAGGAAGTCTGCCAAGGAGTCCCTCTCTGTGCAGAAGGCGTTGCCAGGCAGGCACGAGGCAATACTGGAGTATGATACAACCCTGTGATAGCAGGACAGTCCTTAAAGGTAGCAATAGCTCTGATACAAATCAACTGGCTTATTTATATAGTACCTGCCCCCACAGCATTTCAGCATCCCAGAGGTGTTGAAGCTGAGGCCAACACCCTCTGTATCTCACCACCAGTAAAGTTAGTAATGTTGGAAAGTGCACAGAGTTAGAACAAGCAACAAGAAGTGGTGACAGTGTGAGGAGCTTATTGTGCGAAAAACCCGTATCTTTCATTTAATCTTGAATGTGGTGAAGATGGTTATTTTTCTTTCTCCCAGAATAACATCCTGTATTGGACACATTCAAAAGATCAGCATCTTCCCCTCAGGAATGTGGTGACACTTTTTCGATTCCTCTAGAACTGACTCAGAGGACGAGTCTTACGTAACCTGAGTCTACAAAAGCCTCTGAATTTCAGCTATTTGAAAACTGCATCTTAAAATGTGACTCATGCCTAGGGTTATGCAAACAGTCAAAAGATATATAATCCCATCTGAAATGGTAGGTTGCACTAGATTAGCTAAACTCAGCCAACAAGGTTCCTCCTTTGACACGAACTGTCATGCGACAACACGACATTACAGTGCAAACTTACAAAGGTAAGCACTGTCTCCCCAGTAGCGGGGGGAAGACTAATCCCATGGGAAAAGCTTGAATAAAACTAGCCCTGTTTAGTCCTGCAGAAGACAGCCTTTCTTTGGATTTTTTTAATTCAACAGGCTTTTGCTTGCCAATTGTGGTATAAAGCTCTTCCAGGCAATATAAGACACCCCCAGCTGGATTATACCAACAACATTAGAGGGTAAATATCACAATGTCAGGTTTGTGGTTCAGATTTCATCAATTATAAAACAACTATGTAAACACAGATCTCGATCTCTGAGATACTCAAACTATTCCAAGATCAACATGGATCAAGCTTCAATGACAGTTTGAGCCTTTAAAAGTAAATCCCAATGCACTGAATAAATTTTCCTTTTAACAGAAGGATAATGTAAAGACTTTCCTTGATCTCTACGCTTAACAGTTTTGTACATGACTCTCTTTCCTTGTGATCCATGTATTATATTTTAATTCAATTCTAATGCTTGATGACACTAAGAATGATTTAATCTCATTTTTCCTTGAAGGAGTACGGCACTCGCATGTGCGGAGGAGGTATGACCTGATTCATGTGTCCTCCTACATGTGTGTGGCCATAAATTCTGATTCCACATCATGACATTAAAAATGACAGCAAGGTAATTAAAGACAATTTCAACACAACTCCTACCATGCCAGTGAAATGCAAAACTTCTCTGGTGTTCGACTGAAGATGCATCCTGGCAGCTAAATGTAAGATAAAATTTATGTAGTGCTATTAGTGAGTCTCTGCAGCATCTCTACGTAATAGCTGGAACACAAGGTTCCTAGAGCAATGTAATCGGTAGATCTGTTTCCTCTACAGCATCTTCGCATCTGTCCTGTCTATGTAGGCTGGATACTTGGCTAAAGGTTATTCTGCTTCTTTTTTTTTTTAAAACTTATACATTTCACAGCTTTGCCGAAGTATTTTTTTTATTAAACATTTTTCTCTCTATTAATTTGAAAATCTGAAACAATCTAGAATAAGTAAAAATATCAGTATACACAAAGCATTTCAAACAAGATCAGAAATGTCGCTGTAGTTTTGCCAAAAGTACACTTATTTTCATGATTTATGAAACTCCCTGTATCTTAAAAGCAGCAGCCAGGCAGCTCTAGATGCTGTACAATGATATTTGGAAGAGCAGTGCACTGTCCTCACAAAACTACAATTTTCTTTCAACGCCATGAATTTACTGGAAAGTGCACGTTGCCAGAATATCATATGCTGCAGCCACCTCAATAAATACCTGCTGTACAGTTAGGCATTCTCCACATGTGAAAGTTAAATGGCCATAAGACATTTCCAAAATGTACACACTTTGGTACTTGAATTTCTACTTTGAACTAAAGAGAAAGGATTTTTTAGCAAGACAGACACAGTTCCTGCATATTTTCTTTTGGGCAGCATTCTCTCTATATTTATGGACTTATAAATTGTGCCAATCTAAAAAAAAAAATACATTTCAAAGGATTTTCATTTCCCAATTGGAAAAAAAACAACCCAAGACACACAAAGCAATCACCTTATATGTTCCACTCCCCCATTTCCTGAGTAACCCTCCTCAAACCTTCTGAAAAAGAAAAATTTTTACTTGCAAAAAAGGAAATCTCAGCCTTGCAACAGACCTTTCAAGAAATTCTGAATGCTGTTTCTTGACACAGATTACAGGTGAACAAAATTGAGTTAACATTATTATTTTAATTTTAAAGTATATCATTGATGTTAAAATGGATCGTCTGCTATGCCCCATCATCTCAGAAGGAAAGTTAGAAAAAAGACTGGTAGTGCATGTATGCCTGGCCCTTTCTTAAATACCTTTGTTTCTGTGAAGATACTGAACTACTTAAAATAACCAGGTCTGTTCAGATTGTCTAAGCAGTTTCCCATTCGTGAAATTGATCATTTTACAAAGGAGACAATTTGGTAGGATGTCCCCTAGTTAACTGGCCACAAATCAGCTAGTAAGCATCAGCAGAATGCTCCTTCCAGGATCCATCAATGTCACTGTGTGCTGCCCAGAATATAATTTTCTAAGTTTTAAAGGGTCAAGCAGTCACCACTGACAGAAAAAAAATGCTTTTTCTCTTGGGATCCAAGTATGGAGCTTTACAACAGTTGCCACAACTCCTACCACTGCTAGCAGACATGTATTGTGCTAGGAAGGTCTGGTAGAAAGTATGCCAGAAAAGAAACGAGATCTAATTATCAGCTAGGATCATGCTTCTTGTGTGTGTTTAATAACACACATAAATACCATTTAGGATTTTTTTTATTGAACGATATTTCCCCCCATTTTTAAATTGACATAAATATGTGTATAATATACGTATATACATACATATACATGAATACACGTATACATATACATGAATACACGTATACATACACATACATACATATGCATGTATACATAAAATACGAATGTTTTTAACCAACACTGCAAAACAATCTTTAAAGTTCTGTTCATCTTTTTTAAGGGAGAAAAGATCATTTTGCATCCAGCACCACTAGTCATACAACAGAATAAAAGAAAACCCTAATAAACTTTTCTACGTTTGACAGCTAATCTACAAGCTAGTAACGTACAAATGACAGGACTGCTAAATCTGATGTCACACACAAATCTAAGCATGTTAAATATGATGAGTGATTTGTTAAGGAAATGATAATCAGAAAGTCTGACCCAGTTAAAGCTTCTCCATAGCAAAAAGAAGACTCAGACTCACTTCCAAAGCCCTGCTAAGGCACCATGGTTTGCTAAGAGATTTGAATGCAGATCTCATAAGCATAAAGAAACATCCATATACACCTTTTCTTTCTGCAGCATGCTGATAGTTTAAGAAACAACAAAAAAGAGAGAGACAGAAATTTGGACTACTGTGGGATAGTGGTAAAGTCTGCTGTTGCAGGACTTAGTGAACCATAATGGAACAGCAGTTGTGCCTGAATTAGTGACACTGAATACTCCATCGAGTGATAAAACCCCAAGCCCTAATAGTACCTAATTATGCAAAATAAACATATAAGAATTTAAAAACTAGGAAACAACAGCATAGGTTAAACTATTATTTGTTGAGAGACTGCATTTGAATAATAATACGTATTTCCTGCAGTGAACTGGGTGTCAGAGCCCCAAGTGCACTAATAAGCCCTAACGAGCCTCCATAAGCTTCACCTGCAGCTTCCATTCACGCCCATGGGCCAGGATCTCTATTTAAGCTCAGCCCCAGCACTTCAGTCCTGGTCTGACCTGTGATGCTTGTAGGGGTGTTGGTCTCTAGCTCAGCCACAGCTCTGGCCATAGGGTCCCTTTATCCAGAAGTCAACCCGTGGACTGGCTTTCTGGCTTGACAGCCTGGCCTCATCACTATGGATCTGCCCAGTGACCTGATCCTAACTCTCATCTATGGATTGACTTCCCGGGATCTGCCTCCTCACCATGAAACATGCCTGAGGATCTGGGCTCTTGGCTGAACCTGGCCCCCATCTCTGGGTCTGCCCTGCTCCCCTCAGTTGGGTGAGGGGTTGGCCCTTGGTGACGAAGGCTCTGCCAGCTCTGTTATTACAATTGGCTCCAGGCTTGCCTTCCTTTAGGCAGTAGCCCTGCTCTTGCTGCTTCTTGATACCAGGTTTAGATGTGGTTAGAGACTTCTAATGCTTTCAGAAGGACAAACTACCACAAAAAGATGTCATTATGGGAAGAGGCAGCTTTCTAGTTATCCTGGAGAACAAGGGCTGTGACTGGTGTTTGGATCCTGGTATTCCAAGGGATTTCTCTACTGAGGAGTATACAAAGAGCTTCTCAAATTCCAAAAGATGGACTCTGAAACACTACATGGACTAGTTACTGAAATCAATTGAATTGAGCATGTCAAAACTTACGTGAAAAGTCTGCAATTTTTAAGCCTGTGGTGCAAGAATGTGTGGAAGTCTTTACATGCAGAGGAAAAAATCATAGGGAAAAGCTTCAAACCTAACTGGATATCCTGTCGTGCTTTAACTTTTGAGCAGAGGAAACGTTAATGGAACCACCAGCTGTCAGCTACATCTCAGAGGTAAGAAATTTCTCAATTAAATGATAATTGTCCCAGTGAAGCTCATGGAGATCTTGCAGTGAAAGTTAAAACAAAGGAAAGACTTTTTTATTGTAGTTGTAAATGCAAAAAGGTGAACAAAGGAGTGAACTTCCACAGAGGTACATGGAAATAAGAATCCAGTTAAATAGGTCTAAAAGGAATGGTTTCTTGCATCAGTTAAGATGGAAAAGACAGGCTTTAGTATTTCAATTGTAACATATATACAGAACTGCCTAAAGAGAGGGCAATACTGGGTTACTCTGAAAATGTAAAGTTCACGGTACACAGGGAAGTAACTAGTAAGGATCCCTGTGAATCTGCATTGGGGTTGTTATTTGATATTTCCATTAATGGTCTTGGCACAAAACCAGGACTGTGTTAATTACTTCTGCTAGTGACAAAACTGGAAGGCAATTCTACATTGGAAGTCAACATAGAAAGAGGATATCCCAAGCACAGAATAAGATGACCTTGAGAACTGGTGCGTAGAAATATTGCTTTGTAGTAATGACACAAAGTGCCAGTTCATGCTCAGGAACTTCAGCAAACTGGTGAGTCATCACTGAAAAATGACACATGGAAAAAGAGCTGATTCCATTAAGTCAGTAACAGCATGTCCATGAGCCACCAGTCTGATACAGCCAGGCAAAAGAAAGGTAGTCTTGGAATACATAAAGCACTCTTTCCAGTAAGAGGCTACGGTGAGAAGAAACCTGTCAAAACACCTTACCTGGAGTATTCAAGAAAGAGGTATTTAGCTGTAATACATGCACAGAATTTCCTGAGGAAAGGAGAGCATATCTTAAAAATTAGATTGAAACAGGTATGACTGCTTTCTCTAAATATGTCTGGTAGTCAAACAGAAGAAAAGATAATGCTGATACAAGTACATAAACAAGTCTGAACTTATGTAAACTTTGAGCTCAAAAATCAAATGTACTCTGAAGTTCAATTAATTTTCAAATGTCTGAAATGGGTATTTAAAGAGTGGGTATTCTACTAAAGTGGTGCCATTCAAGTTAATAACTGAATGTAAGCATTTCGTTATGATTACTCTGTTTTAAGGATGTATGGCTAATGCATACACAGCAGCTCCAAGACTAGACTGGCACAAAGGCTCCCTGCTTTGCAATAAATTTCATTTTAAAAAATATGGGTAAATATCTTATAGCTAAGACAACACAAGCATTGCATTTTAAACTGCTAGGTATGTACACAAGAAGAATAGAATTTGATTTATATTTATTGGAGAAAATATTTGGGCTTGTGAAGTTGTTCCTGAAGACTAGGAATATTGTTCTTGTAAGCAAGGTTTCTGTACTTGACCACTCTCCTCCAAATAACCAATTACTTTAGTAATCATACTGCTCCTTGTTAAAAGCACTGACAGCTCAAAAGCCAATACAATTTTGGTTTTCCTCTGTAGTTAGATTTTACTAGAAAGCCTGATGAATACCATTGTAAAATCACTCTGCATTACTGCCAATAGCATCTATGAAGTATGTTGATTCAGAAGTGATCTAAGATCACTCTGCTACTAAAAGAGAAGGTCCTGCCCTTCTCTGAACAAAAGAAAGATTACATTTCAGCAGGCAAAGCGAGCTGATCTGACCCATACATGGCCTCTGAATGACTATTCAACATTAAAGGCGTGGTAAGAATGTGCCTTTTGGTGGTAGCGAAGCCCTAGGTCACCTTAGTGAGTCCTACATGCCTTAAAGAAGTAGTAACATGCACTATCTTTGATATGTTAACTACTCATTAATATTTTTATGGTCTATTAGGTAAATAAACAAAGCAGCTTTTATTTCAAAACTATTTTTAAGCAAACACTAAGTGGAAAGTCATTGAATTTTTAAGGAACTTTTTTTAAGATGAGTTTTTAAGGAACTTCTACTTTACATTGTTACCTCAGGTGATCAGGTTAAGTGTGTATATGGGTTCATAGGACATAATGATAAGTAAGTGTAGGAAATCTTTTCAAGTTAGTAAAACACTTCAGGCTGGATGCTGTGAAATCCTGTTTTCTAATCAGAGTCCTAATTTTCTGTTAAATTGGAGGTTAGTGAGCATTGCTTATGCAAGGGCCACATTAAATTTGGCAGAAAAAAATTAAGTCCTCTTTTACTTATCTCCCCAAGAAACACATTCAGTCTTCTCCATTTGTTTCAGAAAAGGCGGAGTCCTCTGATATTTATTGGGGTGTTCAGCTGATTGGTTTAGAGGAGCTTTTTTGGTTTATGCCTTAACTGCTTCCTGTCTAAAGTCAACTGCATTTTAGGGAACAACCTGATGTTCGGTTTAATTGTCAATAGTTGCGCAGACCTCTAGCAGTCTCAAAACATTAAGTTTTTGGTAACATGATTCTGCCCTTCATTTTTTTTTTGAGGCTAAACTCTTTATTTTCTCCCCATGTAGTACATCATTCACCAGAGAGCTTGGTACAGGAATAATCGTTTTCAACTTTCTGCTATCTTGCATCTTTTGGGACATTGTTTTATATTTTATTTCCAGTTGTTATCCCACTAGGGGGGACAGTAACTTCTTCAGTTTTATGAAGACTGTTCCTAAAAGTAGCAGAAATGAGAAAAGACAAATTATGGTACCATAAATGAGCTACAGGAAACATGGTCTAGATTACAGGTTTTTGACTCTTTCTTATTTCACCTCATGTTTTTTAATGAAAATACTATATTGATATTTAGTACTGTGTTGTCACAAGTCTGTCTACCCTGCTTTGAATAAAGCAGAAGTAACTACAGAAATCAATATTTGTGACATTAAAACTACTGTAGTGAAAAGGACCATGCTGGAAGTGAGTCTACAGGAAAAAGTGTAGTGTCTGCTCTGTGTCCATAGAACTGAAACAAAGGCAGAGCCCTGGAGGAATGGACAGAACCTCGGGGAATGTGCTGAAGATAATAGGGTTTTTCTTAGTATGGAAACCCACTAATGGTGTTTAAAAAAAATTGTAAACAAAAAATGCAAATAACTTCAACTGCAAATCTACCCATTATGGTGTCAGAAATACTATCATCTAGCTTTTCTTTATAATGTAGTCTCCTTACTTACCTGGCACTAAGTGATCACTTCATTGTTTGAAAATCATGGACATTAACACACAGATAACATGAAGAGAATTTGTAGTATAGCTGTAAAAGTTAGTTGACAAAACTCACTAATGAGAATTTCCAACTAAAATAACTGATTAGGAATTAATTCAGTTCATTGATTTACGTTTTTAGCTTGCTTACAATACTAATAACATTTCAGAGTGGTCTGCTCAGAATGGTTTGATGTCAGTTTGGGTTAAGTTTATTTCTAAAGTAGCCTCTTAATAGAGTGGAGACTTGTTGTTTGCTGAAAATGTCTGCATGGGAATGCTTGCTGATTGTATATTAATGTCCATCTTCAAAGAGTAGGGAAGTAGCTCCTAGATTTAATAAAGACTTAAATGCTATTAGCCCAAGGGAATATTGTTTAACGGATAGTACCTTGGCTTGTTGAGTCTCATTTGCTCTGCTATACATGTCAGTTGTGGAGTTGGCCTCTAGAAACAGGAATAATTTTGTATATTGTTTTACGTAAACTTATTCTTCCCTGTCCCACCCCTACACAATGGAGGCTATTTGAAGGGCATCTGCATTGAAATTTATTGCACTGAAATTTTTAACACTGAATTTGCATTAGACTACTACAATCTCTATTCACAATAGTCACAGAAAGAACTGCACAATATTTCGGATTACTAAAGCCAGCAACTTTTAAGAACTAACTGCCAATGCTATAAATTGAAATTCCAAGTATTTCTGTTCAAGCTAACACTGAAGAACAAGAAAAAAATCATATATCATATTTTGGCAACTCTTATAATCAAAGGCTCAGAATATTCATCTTTTCTGTTAAGCAAAGCATTATTGTACCTCCCTTAGCCATGCAATCTTTTCAATTATATCATTATTTCAAAGAAGGTGGAGCATACCTGCTGTCTGCCTCTTTGTGGGGAAGTCACAGAGTGACAGACACAGGGAAGAAAGAACACTATAAAGATCCTCCATTTCCAGTCTCCAGATTTCCTCTTTAGCTACTGGAAATACTATTAGTAAGTTTTGCTTATTTGATTTTTTCCCTAGCAACAGTTAATTTTTACATGTATTGGCTCAAAGTGGAAAACAACATCACCTGTGTGATTTTCACCTTGAAAAGTAAGTAGGAATAAAAAAAATCTCATTAAGAGAAACGTAGAAATTTCTGGAAGTATTATGTTGCAGCTCATTTCAAATTATAATTAATGACTTGGTAATTAAGAACTAAAGTCATATCTACCCAGTTGTTTACCTAAAGACCTTATACTCTGACTAGGTAAACACTATCCACTTGCACTTTGTGCTGTTTGACCTGGAGACATGCCACTGGAGTGAAGCAGTCACCTGTTTGACAGACGGAAAGGTACAATTCCACATGGATAGCATGGAATATGCTAGAGCAGAACATAGTGAGCTATTTCATATTTTTACCTTGCCTATGATAAAGACCCATCATAAAACTTTATCAGATCAGAAGGGAGAAAGAATATTTGTGCCAAATTGCCACAGAAATAAACAAAAAGCCCAAATTGAAGCATAATGCTATCAAGGCATACCCTTTCCTATCTGAGATGCTTTAGACAAGCTGCTTTAAACTTTCTTATGATGTATTGCATTCTTTTTTTGAGTTGTTGCTTTATATATGCTGTTTTCTCTGTCTATTTTCTCACCATCACACTAAAAATAACAAGCTGGCAGCTGGTCATGTTAATACCTAGTGTTAACCAAACCATCCGCCACATACAGCTCTGACTTGTAGAAGAGAAGAAAATAAATTTTGCATGCATAAAATAACAATACTTGAATTCAGCTTTTCATTAAAAACTTAAATACCTTGTAAACACTTCACATAATCTAAGATGAACAAAGCATAAAAAAATAAAACAAGCCTTATTTGAGGTTTTCTATTACTCATAATGCTATCAAGGCATACCCTTTCCTATCTGAGATGCTTTAGACAAGCTGCTTTAAACTTTCTTATGATGTATTGCATTCTTTTTTTGAGTTGTTGCTTTATATATGCTGTTTTCTCTGTCTATTTTCTCACCATCACACTAAAAATAACAAGCTGGCAGCTGGTCATGTTAATACCTAGTGTTAACCAAACCATCCGCCACATACAGCTCTGACTTGTAGAAGAGAAGAAAATAAATTTTGCATGCATAAAATAACAATACTTGAATTCAGCTTTTCATTAAAAACTTAAATACCTTGTAAACACTTCACATAATCTAAGATGAACAAAGCATAAAAAAATAAAACAAGCCTTATTTGAGGTTGTTTCTATTACTTTTATTGGCTACCTGCTGTCTATACCCACCTGATGGGACCAGCAATGACCATCTGTCCTATAATTGATGCTTGAACTATGAAATAAGTATGACAATATTGGGCAATATAAACACACCATTAAAGGTATCTTTGCAAAAATTATTCAGTCAATAAAATACCTAAATGGAAATAATATGGAAATTAAAAAAAAATCAATTGCACCCATTTTAATACAAGTTCCAAGCTAGAATTTGGGAGTATTTAATTTACTTGAGATGACTCCATAAAATGGAAACAGAACATTTCTACAGTGTAAAGAGACCATATTAGTTTTCTAGAATAAATCATGGGGTTTTGAACAATAAGATCAGTTAGAAAATGTTGAAATAGTTCATAGGTATTCTATTTTCTTTAATAAAAATGCTCTTCAAAATACTTGAGTGGGTGGGGAACTAGTACATACCTGAAAAATTAAAATGTGGTTCTCCTCTAAGTGAGGACTGTGAAAATGAAATCATGATATTCCACAATTCTTTCATTACAAGGTCCTCTAGACCAGGGCTTCTCATTTTACAAAGGAAACTTTTTTCCTTCTAAATGTCAGTCTGCAAATTTACCTTCAAGTACAACAGCAAAACTGATTTTTTTGCCTTCTCAATCATTCTCTTTAAAAATTACAATTATGAATGTCAGGTTAGTCCTGAATGACATCTGCATAATGTAGTTACATCCAGTTGGTTTGCCCCTAATCCAGCCCTCATTTTCATCTTAATTCCTTATAATTTGTGGCATATCTATCTTCCTGGTACATTACCAGCTGGGTTTTTCTCCATTTTAGACAGAGTAGACCGTAGATCCTTACAACCTTTTTAGAAAATCAATTCCTACTGAAATGTTTCAATATGAAGACAGTAATCAGGATTAAAAAAATGCATTTCATTCCTACTGCCAGCTGAGTGTGCCTTGATGCATGCATGCACATGAAAGCCAATTCTGTACCTGGAACATGATAATCTGAACAACTCTGGCACACATGGGAAAAGTACCTTGTCATGGTGTCTTCAAAAGTTTTATTTAAAGGAGTAGTAGGAGAAAGGCAAATCAGAAGCACTTTTTTAACATTTCAATATATTCAGACTGAATCATAAAATAGCTTATTAGAATAGAAATTTGTCTTTTTTTTTCTGTTCTTTGTTCTGACTAGGGAAGAAACATGGCAAATGTAAACAAATATGGGAATATTATCCACTTTGTTAACAGGCTTGGAATGAAGTAAGCATAAGAAATAGCAAGAGTTTTCCATACCACTTCAATAAGCACCTTGGTTTCCTTACTGTGAGGTAGGGGGAAAACACCAAAGAGATTAAAATATATAAACTATTAAACCTTACCTTGCCAGCCTGGTTTGCACACTGGTTTGACATTAACTCGTACTAAGACATCTTCTGTTGCATGTTTTTGCCCACAGTCAAAAGCTGTTACCATTATCTCATACTGGTGCTGTTTATCATAGTTCAGTTTCTCGGTGTTTCTGATGTTACCTACAGATTCAATATAAGATAACATTCAGAATTACTTGGCTAAGCATATACAGACTGTAACATTTGGGTCCTGATTAAGTCCTTTGTGACCAGAAAGCTCTCTGAAGCACATGGGACATCCACAGGCAGGTCAGTTATGAGGAATGGGAAGTACTTATTTCTCTGGATTGAAATAAAATTAGTTCTTAGGCAAATATAAGATGCTAGGGGTATAATATGGGCATGTCTATATTAGAAAACATCTGCTCAACAACTTTCTAAAGTAGGACTGTAAGACTAATTAGCTGTTACATCTTGAAATGTAAAGTATGAGTAGGTGCAACCTCATTTTCCACTTCTTCACAGAATACACTGCTTTAATATGGCAGTGACATTCCTGAGATCCACTGCTGAACATCTCCCCAGCCTCAGTATCTTCCTTTTTTCCCCCCCTAAAGCTATCACCCTTTAGGTGAGAGAGATTTTTAGCCCTTTAACACCTTTCCCTGGGTTTTAAAAATAGGAAAAAAAAAAAAACAGAATGACCTTCTACGTTAGAGTGCTTAGCAGTATTTGATATGGCAGCACAGTTATCACACAGAAAATAAAATTCAGCAACAACAGAGATTATCTGCTGAACCTGACACACATAAAGGCAACAAATTACCTGGTTTGGGAACACAGACATTACAACTTTCACAAGGAAAGGGAAAGATCTTTCTCGGAGTACTTCCTGCAGGATTGGAAGATTACTGTGCAGAATGTATGGTTTTGTAATTAATGAGTTCAGCATTTTAATTCTGTCCATTTCCACTGAAATGCACTTCTTGCTCAAATTGAAACTTGAGACTGTTTAATATGTTTCACACTTTTGCTCAGGCCTGTTGGTTATACCATCACTTTGAATGATAATGTTTGTTCTAGAATTCAAGAAACAAAATTACTCTGGATCAATGCTACATATAACTGCTTTCAAGCATGGATCTGCAAAATCAAGTTGTTTGGGCTAAATTTGGAATAGGGAGCACCCAAATCCTGGAATTTAGTCAAATACAGTTATCTGATTCCCATAGGTGCTGGTCATAGTATCTGTTGTTAAGCATGCTGGCATTTTGGGGGGTTTTGGGTGTGGGGTTTTCTATTCATTCAAATGAATGAGAGGCGAAAGCAGACAAATGAAACTTCTTAAATAAGTCTTTCAGTAAACCTCCATTAGTTTGACAAGTAAAGACTTTTAGCAGGTGTCTCTCTCTGATGTACACTCCTTATCTTGTCAGAGCCCAATGCTTTTCTGACTACTACTACATTAAAGCCAACTTTAGTAGTTTAATTGAAACTGATGCAAACCTTCTCAGGTCAGGCCTGAAGGAAGGCTGCTTATGCAATTATCACTGTCTTCTGGTTCAAAATTTGTAGTTTAAAAAGGCCCTTACATCTGCAGCTATAAAATCAAGCCCAATACCTCACTTTCTGTTGACTTCGAGTCTTTACGCCTCCCTTCCTGAGCAGGGCACAGAGAGGAACAAGCCCTATCACTATTTTCATTTCAAATGGAGAAGCAGAATGACCTGCTGAAGGCTAATATGGAAGCAGTACTGTGTCCTACAGCTTCCTTGGTTCTCTCTCTCAGGCACCTCACCTTGCCAGGCGTTTTCAAGTCTGCCATGTAGATAGCTCTTCCCATCACAAAAGCAACTGCAATAACGATATCAACTACTACATTATTTTTGAGTTAGTAATTGGCAAAACAATTTACCCATTTTACTGTCTTGAGTTGCTTGATTAGTACCTTCCTAAGAGGGCTTGATGAAAAATTGCCACTGTATAATTAATTGTTCCTTTAATACCTGCTCAGCTGTTCTTTCCTTTCTGCACTATATTATTTCTTACGTGAATCTTTATACTTCCCTATTTGGTTCTCCTTGGTATTATTGTAGTCCATGATCAGCAGAGATAATTCTCAAGAAACCAAAAGTGTCTGAATCTACCTTAGCAGACTGCTAGAACTTGTGTGGCACGCTAACTGTCCTCTAAGATTTATAAATCATTACAACATATTTGCATTTCATGAAACCTATCTTCTGGGGGGTTTTGGGTGTGGGGTTTTCTATTCATTCAAATGAATGAGAGGCGAAAGCAGACAAATGAAACTTCTTAAATAAGTCTTTCAGTAAACCTCCATTAGTTTGACAAGTAAAGACTTTTAGCAGGTGTCTCTCTCTGATGTACACTCCTTATCTTGTCAGAGCCCAATGCTTTTCTGACTACTACTACATTAAAGCCAACTTTAGTAGTTTAATTGAAACTGATGCAAACCTTCTCAGGTCAGGCCTGAAGGAAGGCTGCTTATGCAATTATCACTGTCTTCTGGTTCAAAATTTGTAGTTTAAAAAGGCCCTTACATCTGCAGCTATAAAATCAAGCCCAATACCTCACTTTCTGTTGACTTCGAGTCTTTACGCCTCCCTTCCTGAGCAGGGCACAGAGAGGAACAAGCCCTATCACTATTTTCATTTCAAATGGAGAAGCAGAATGACCTGCTGAAGGCTAATATGGAAGCAGTACTGTGTCCTACAGCTTCCTTGGTTCTCTCTCTCAGGCACCTCACCTTGCCAGGCGTTTTCAAGTCTGCCATGTAGATAGCTCTTCCCATCACAAAAGCAACTGCAATAACGATATCAACTACTACATTATTTTTGAGTTAGTAATTGGCAAAACAATTTACCCATTTTACTGTCTTGAGTTGCTTGATTAGTACCTTCCTAAGAGGGCTTGATGAAAAATTGCCACTGTATAATTAATTGTTCCTTTAATACCTGCTCAGCTGTTCTTTCCTTTCTGCACTATATTATTTCTTACGTGAATCTTTATACTTCCCTATTTGGTTCTCCTTGGTATTATTGTAGTCCATGATCAGCAGAGATAATTCTCAAGAAACCAAAAGTGTCTGAATCTACCTTAGCAGACTGCTAGAACTTGTGTGGCACGCTAACTGTCCTCTAAGATTTATAAATCATTACAACATATTTGCATTTCATGAAACCTATCTTCCAAAATTTGTATTTCATTATGGTCTTTTAAGATTTGGACTACAAAGATTCTGACTATTAGGTGTTATTCTGGAAGGTCATTTGGATGTCTTGCAGATGTTACCCAAGAGTTTATTGATTTCCTAATTATTCTATTTTTCTGTTACCTCTGCTTTATGCTTATTTGTTATTTTACAATTTAATCGATATGATTAAGAAGTGGACACAGAAGGGAAGCACTATAAATACAGACTAATTAAAGTTTTAGAGACAATAGACTGAGAATTTCTATTTACATCTCACCCATAAACAAAAAGGTAATCAATAACATTAAAAAAAGAAAATTTTAATGGGAGAAGTAAGTACTTTTCTACACAGTTCACAGTTAGGCCATAAAATTCTTTTTTTTTTTTTCTCAGGCTTTCTAAATCTCTTCCTGGAAGTACCCAGAGCTTTAAGAGATTTAAAAAACACAAAACAGATAAGTGATAACAGGAGTATAAAAATTCCTGCCTGAGGACACACATATTTACACCTCTGTTTCTTTAGGGTCGGTTTTGGGGATAGTTTGATACAAACTTCCCTCTTTTATGGCTGTCTTTCATCTTATTTTGGAGCAGTCACAAGAATGGGGAAAGGCTTGACTAGTTTACTATGGCAATTCCCTCTTAAATTCCATACTTGCTTCCTGCGTGTATAAGAAGTATAAAACTGAATCTCCTAACTCTTACAAGAGATGAGGGCTGGCGTTGTGTTACATGAGTGGCCTCTGACTTCAGTCTGCTCATAACAGTGGCAGCTCAACATTCCCAGCTGCCAAGAGCCACCAGGAGCTGTATTCGACTGTAAGTCAATTGAAGGGTTAGAATTGCTTCTTGTCAAAAAGATGCACTTTTCAATGATAGTGGAGAGAAATTGTGGTTTAATAAATAAATATCACATGCAAATGCTTAACTATAATGTTTCACTACTTTTCTGAGAAGATGAAGTTGGCATAGCTCCTAACACAGATCTCAGTGCTGTAAAGGATGAGCTTGGGAGATCCTGTCCATGTGTATTTGCTAAGATATGTAAGTTGATAGAACCTGTAGTGACTGGACAGATAAGTCAGTAACTCATCTTCATATTGAACAATCTGAATATGTATTTGTGAAGTGCTTCCCAGCGGTGGGTGGCAAATATAGTTATCCCCATTTTAGGGATGAGAGTAGGTCAGAGCCATGACAGAATTTGTATCTATATCTGAATTCTCTTATCTGACCATGACCCCTGACAAATGAAGGCAGAAAATGCATAAAAATGTTGTTCTGCTGGCATTGCAACAGATCTGTGCACTGTGGTTTAATTTTTTTTACCTGAAAAAAGTCTACACAACATTGATACGACAACTGACTTGATTGGGATTCTCTGCTAAGAAGACAACTAGACTAAACTGCATGCAAAAGTCTCTTAAAACATATTATACCTTTAGTTCCAGTTCTTTGCATAGCAAAACATAAATTTGTCCTTTGCCTTTACATGATTGTATTTCATGACCAAGAGTTCATTACCTTCCAAGTTAGGCTCATCATATACAAAAGTCAATTTTATTAGTGTTACAGTTTCATAACACAATGTAATTTTATTCACAAAGAATTGCATACCAAGGGTCAAAGTTGCCAAATGTAAATGGGAAGCTTTACATTACCCACCTTTAGGTGCCTAACTTACAAAGACCTACAAGAACTACACCAGAGCTGAATGCTGCTTCCTGTGCCAGTGCTGGGTGCCTATCCACTTACGCCTCTCACAATTTGGTGATGTGAAGTAGACTGTGCACTGCTACAGTCTGGAGCGTTCTCTCTTCTTTTCTGCAAATGTTCCCCAATGCATAACAATTTTTCAGGACAAAATGCTCCCTGGATTGATCTAGATACAAGAAATAAGTTTTGCCTAAAAAGACAATGATCTACCAAAAGACAAAAGCTGCTGGAATAGCATGTTCATCTTTCTAAAGGCCTGTGTTTGTGGTTAGTTTCATAGGTTGGTGGTGAAAAAATCTACCATCTGGGTCTGATAATGGCATGTTTTCCTCACACACCCCCTCCTTTTGGGGTCCTCTACAATATTTAGATTTGATTTTAAGCATCTGGTTAGATATTCTTTCTGGGCAACGAAATTCCACACTTAACGTTACTGAAAAGCAGATAAAATCATAACTTGCAGAACACACAAGAACCTAGATTTGTTTTTCCACAATGGGTAAAACCCCTATAAACAAAATCCTAATTAGCACAGTATTAACAGACAGTCCCAGGCATCTCATACATCTATTTTAATCATCCTATAGGTAACAAAAATGGGCACAATGCCAAAGAATTTGCACCAGAGAAAGGTGGCACAGAGACATTCTCAGCAGTGAAATGTGTTGGAACTAAGCAACATATTTCTGTCACAAAATAAAAGTGCAACCATCTATTCTAACTCTGTCTCTAATCCCAGTGGGTTTAAGCAATTACCATTATCTAAAAAAATTGCAAATTAGACTGGAATTACTGTTGATTGTGGCAGGGCTGTTCTTTTTGTAAAAAAAAAAATAAAAAAAAAGAAGAAAGATACTGTTGATTGTGGATGGGCTGTTCTTTTAGTGAACAAATAGATCAAAAAATATTAATTGAATTCATGACCAAGAAACTGCAAGTATTACAACCTTATACCAATTATTCACTGCAGGCTTTAAAGTCATGTGTAAATCAATGATTTTCTCATTGCCTTTGCTAAACAGCAGGTCGCAGGCACATGAGGACAAAGATGTAACCAAGGATTCCTGAAACTTCACATGCTTTTGATCATGCCTCAGACTGTAAGAAACCCATGATCACTCATGAGCCAGCTGCACTGTGTGATAGGAGCCGAAAAGGCATAAGGAGTAGAAATGCCTGCTCTGTATCATACAAATCTCAGCGTATCCATATCCATGATACCTGTCACAAACCTGGTATGAAATTATGAAACCACCTGTGACTCATGTAAGTAACCAGCCCCATGCTGGCAAGTCATGTGGAGCTCTGGAAAAATAATGGTTTCAAACAGAAATATGGAGAACTTCCTTTTATGACAATGTGGGAAATCTCAAAATTAGAAAAAAATCCATAAAGACGAAAAGCTTCTAGGGAATTGCACACAAATGTCTACTCCCAAATGCCCACTTCCTGTAAAAAATTCTTTGTGCAAATGCTCTGGCAAAAGACTACTGTGCCAGCTGACCTCATTTACTTAAACACAAACATACTCATTATTATTATATCTCCTATATAGTATACTTGCCTCCCAATGTATTATAAGAAGATGGCTTTTTTCCCCAATGTCATTTACAATTTATTGATGCTAACAGGTTATTATCTTTTGATGCTCAGCTGTGCATTGTGCAACAACTGCAGAAATAAAGATAAATAATTTTTTAATAGGGGAAAGGGTTTTTATAAAACATCTCAACATGAAAATGACTGCTTAGAGAAAACAGTAGCTCCATGCATGCTTTCAATTTCCAGTTTGGCCAAAAATCAGATTTAACTTACAAAGAGCATTCTCCTCCTACATACAACATGGATTAAATGCTTCTGTTAGGAAAGATAAATCAGAGCACTGCTGGGCATTCACACAGGGTGCTTGTTCTGGGGAAACAAGTTCTGTGAGCACAGGCATTTCCATTTTGAACTTCTACACAAGTGTGCACATGTGAATATCAATAACAAGGACTCTTATCTACAAAGTCAATCCAATATGGGACTGCTGAAGTACTCGAAAGACAGAGCTACTATTTTGTATTGTCTGAAGCAAGCAGAGAATGGGAGGGAGAATCTTCAACACATTTTTAATGCAGCCCAGCCACCTCTCCCAAACTCAGTGTCAAGTTTTGTACTTTTCCCTGGTGAGAATTTGACTGGGAAAAGCAGGAAGCTGACAGACAGGGCCGCCAAGGCCAAAAATTGCTGCATGTGGAAAACTTAATATGGTTTATTAGTTTTCCTATAATATTAGACACATTAGAAAAACAACTAAAATCAAGAACCATAAAAATGATACTACTTCTCCAAAGCATATTTTCTTCCATACTGCAGAATAATGGATCTGCTTCAGGAAGCACCTCAAATGGGTAGATCTCTGGACCCACACCCTGAAAGTTTCAACTGTCGATAAACATATCCAGAATATTGTCGATTCTACATTTAGACTCTGCTCCAGAAAGTTCAGAAGAATGGGACTAGCTATAAACCAGTGAATAAACTCTATTAGGTAGGGCTACACGCTTCATTAGGAAATGTCATCACTTGGATGGGAAACTAGATCTGAGACAATTAAGAGAATGAACTGAGTGACAGAGAAACATATTGCTCATCTAAAACTGGGGTTTAAATTTCCACAGTAAATTACTGTGGCACTTTCTGACCAAATCTTACACAAAAGGGATGGGATTTCCTAGTGTAACGGTTCCTTCATTCTCAGAGATGAGAACAGGATTACTCTCTTGAGTTAAAACTCAAGCCAGGTTACCAGCTAGTATCAATAAGTAATTACACCATCTACAGAAATTACTGCTCTCTGTCCCAGAACTTACAACTGCTCCTTCTCCATACTCACCATTTCTGTCAATGGCAAAAGGAACATCAGTTGTGACAATTTCATAATTGCAGATCTGGCTATACTGTGGGGAACAGTCCTCGTCTATGGCTTCTACCTGCAGTATGCTGTCATAGATCTTTCCCTCCGTCACGGTGGTCTTATACACACTCTCCTTGAAAGCTGGTGAAAACTCATTGACATCCTTTACCTGGATATGGACCACTGCCCTAAAATAGGTAAAGAAAAACATCAAAGAGAAAAAATAACTTATCATGACACATCACTAACAGTTTGTTTTCAAAACACTTGAAAAGACTAACAAAACAGATCTAGAAAATATGTAAACATCTGCTAAAATGAGATATTATTGAATTTCTATGTTTAATTTGCCCAATTTAATATCTTAATGTGGCACTAGGTAAAAACCTATTGCCACAGCTTGTAGGGAGAGGGCTTCACAGTGCTCCCTATTAAAATCAGTCTGCCTCTTAAAATGGACCCCAACAGAAAGTCAATGCTATCATTCCAGTGTAAAATGGGTTAGTAAGAAAAAAAGAGGAAGAGAACTACAGTAGTGTTACATTTTCACTACCTAAAAATGGTCAGCTTAGGAACATTCTTCGATATTAAAAAAAGGCTCTCACCTTCTGCTGATTGTAATTATCTAATCCTTTAATTAGTTACAACACTGTACATGTTTTTTGAGGGTCAAAAATAACGGGCCTTTAGTACTTAATGAGCAAACTCTAAAGACCTTCCTTTGAAAGAATTTGTGATCTGGTTTGATAGGCAAGGTAACAGAGGGACAGAAAAGCAAAGGGACTTTCTAGATCAGTGGCAGAGCCAGTAGTAAAGGTTGGGACCCCAGACAGCCTAGCTTAGCCTGTGGTTTACTATACAACCACCGTGAGGAAGTGTGACAAAGTCTGGTCCCGATGGGTCTGCTTTCATTTGGTCAGGATTAGACCAAAATTTTCCACAGGTGGAACGTACCAGCTTGTTACTGACATGTGAGGGAAAAACATCATAAAGTGTAACAATATGAAGCAAAAACTGTTTCTGTGACTTGATGGTTATTTGTTATTGCAGGTTTCCTTCTAAATGTGTATTCTTTTTTAAATATCCTGAAAAAGTTCAGCGTGCATTATAGCGCTAATTAAATTTTTAATTGTTATGTGTCCTGGATGAGCAAAAGGAAGAATGATTACTATTAATCATTTATTTAAATAGCTCTCAGCAAAACAA
Organism: Aptenodytes forsteri; assembly: GCF_000699145.1. Classification (NCBI taxonomy): domain Eukaryota; kingdom Metazoa; phylum Chordata; class Aves; order Sphenisciformes; family Spheniscidae; genus Aptenodytes; species Aptenodytes forsteri. Next base: position 1,434,935 of record NW_008794625.1, on the reverse strand, counting down.
ACAATTTGTACAGCAGTTACACATCTACACATGAGTTAAATTCATCTTTAATGACAAATGGTCTGGAGCTTGGTTTCACGAATTGAAGGGAAAAAAAGGCACTGTGCCACTTAAGCTTATGTAGGGAACTGCCTCCACAGTAAAAAGTACCACCTGCTAACCTTCAATACCTCTCTCTACCAGAGGATTTTAATTCCTCTGAGACTTGCTGTCCAAAAGCTGAGGTCGGAAACACACTGTGCAAAGGCAACACTGCTGTAGCTTATAAACATGCACATACTAAAAAAAAAGGGCTATTTCTTACCATTTGAAATGAAATGAACAGAGACAAAACCTACTTGAAATTTGTAAGTATCAATTAAAAGCTAGCTTTCATGTCCTGGGTGATCTGTTTAGTCAATGTCTTTAACATGAAAGCAAGAATGGAAAAATAAACCAAAACTGAGATGCATTTCTCCACTTGAACAGGGATCCTGTTAAAAGCTTCAACTGGAACCACTGCAGAATGGGTCAAACTGCAGGACGCAAAAAAGAAAAATATTTTCTAAAAGGAAAAAGGAATAAAAAGTGGATGGACTATTGCAACAATGGTTCATCTTAGTTTTATTTGCTTTCTACCTGACTACAATATAAAAAGGAGCCCTTCGATACGATCTACACTGTAGAACAAATGTATGCCAAAGCAAAAAAAAATTTCTCCTCATTTTCACCCACTTGTGAGATTTCTTCCAGTTTGTTCCACCTGGGCCTGATCCACAATCATAGGCCTGGATGATGAATGTGTATTCCTTCTGCAGTTCACAGTCAATAGGACTTTTTGCTCGAAGACGACCTTCTCCAGATGTCTTGTTTAGCACAACAGCTTCGAAGGGCATTTCTTGTCCATGGATTTTAAAAGCACAGATTTCACCTGTGAGGAATAGTATAAAACAATCATAACCAGGGAGGTCTAAGTCTTATGCACTTGAGCAACACTGGAGAAGTTAGCACTGATTTGTATTTCACGTGCTGTTACAGATGGGGGAAGTACCGTCTCAGGCATCAGTTCATAATACATCCAAAAGGGCCATTAGCCACGTGCTCGTAGAGCGTGATGCGGTGAGTGCAGCTCTGGTCACGTACTTCCCTCTTTCTCTGTCATTACTAAATGGTTTCTTAAAGCCCTAGAGACTGACTATTCCCTGGATATGGTACTAACATCAACGTTGAGCTAATTTATTTTTGAGCTAAATTAAGAAGGCTGTATTTAGTTAAAGAAAATAGCAGAAAGAAAAATAGGTAATATTTTAGAGGTGGTCTTTTCTAACTGCTGTCACTCCTTCCTTGAGCCACTTGAGCTGCCAGGTGGTAGCAGATGTTCAGATTCTTGCAGTTTAGTTTCCCAGCAGTGGAAAAACTAATGATGCAGAACATGGGCACATTCAAAATATATCTTGCTTTATTTACAGACATACATCATCTTTGGAACAGAAGTAGCTGAAGGAACACAGACAAGTGTCCCTTTTGGACATCTCAGGCACCCACCCGCATTCACATGAATGCCTTCTTGGCAGCAACTCACTTTGCCTCCAAACTGCCTCTAATATAATAGATCCATAGCTTCTCTCAGAGGAACACTATATAACAAAACAGATGATATAGCAAGGACTAAAAAAATTGATTTGGACACAAAAGACAACATAAAAAAATCTTATGAGAATATGAGTCTGGAAGGGGAAAAAAAAACCAGTTTCTGGTGATCCTTTTTTTTATCCTTCATACTGATGGCAAGGATATGCATGCTGAATTCATTTTTAGCCACTCCAGAATCCAACTTTAAAAATGAAATATTTATACAAAGAGCAATGTGGCTTAAATATTTTTATGACACATTAAACACATGCTCTTTTATGAGCAAGTCAGTCTCGGAACATGCATTATAGATACAAAGCTGTCTCCCACTCACATAATCCTTTTCCATTTATTTCCAATTTACAGTTGCAGCCTTTTGGAAATCTCCTTGCCAATCATATCCGAGTCAACTGCCAAATTCTAAATTAACTCTGAATCTACGACCTCTAATTCAAGCCTGGATCTTCTCTCTCTTTTTCTATTAGAACATATTGTTTATTTTTAGAGAAGAGAGTAGACAGTGACTTTATAAAAGTGCTGGAGTTCATAATTCCTATTATGTGTGACAAAGAAAAAAGGGGGGGGGGATTAGGTACACTTAGAGTATAAATACAGGCTTTTTAGGATATTCCCTCAACTACCACCACGTAGGTTTACCTTTATTATAATGGGAGCTGAAGCTGAGCTCAGCTATATGCATTGACATTTAGGCAGATGAATCCCACACTTAACAATTGTAATCAATCCTATGAATGTCTTTACAGGATCAGCACACAGTTGTTGTAGTAATTATGAGGCACTGGGAAAATACATTAAGTATTTGCTTGGACATTCGCTTGCTCCAACCCCTCACTCCAGTGGCATGAAAGGGCAGTGTGGTTTCCCAAGACAGACAAAAGATTGTGCTCTTTTCCAGGCTCTCCTTTGTTCACCCTCAATGAGCCCAAATATTTGGGCTATAGAAGAAGGAATGGATTTTACCCTGAGAAACAGACTCTGGAAAAGACTAACACTTTGCATATCCATAAAAGCAGACTCCACAATGTTTATGAACTGCTGCATAGGAAACAAAGCATAAGATTAAGAGAAGGCTGAAGTGAAGCAGTTTGTTCAGCTTTGATCGTGGACACTGATCACTGAGTTCGTATCTCAAAGCTGTCACACATACCTTTGGAAAAAAATTATCCTAATTTCCCTGCAACTTCAAAATGAAACATTCATCTAAAACGATGTTGTGGATTTCAGTTTTATTTTAATTGAAAATGAAAATAACAGTGTAAATGGGGGATGTCTAATGGAAAAATACTATTTGTTGTGTTCTATAACAGTGGCCTTCATAGTTTCTTAATAACAAAGTTTTCCTCAGATGCACAATCCATCAACAGAAATCATAACGTCAGTGTTTTGTGTTTATTATTTTATTGATCCACTGTTTGACTGTAAACAATACAGCATTTGCAGACATCCAAACCTACTGTTCTTAAAAAACAGAAATAGCTCAGGGCAGGAAAAAAGTTCTCTCAGCCCTAATCTAAACATTTATCATTTCTTCCTCCCCAAACACAGAGGCCTGATGCAAAGCAATCATAGAAGCAGCACATGTTCTAATTAGTTCTCAGCAACTATTTTAGAAATCTATATTCTGCTCCTATGCTAGATACTCCAGCTTTATATATAACTAATTTTGTCTTTTACATCCCCATTTACCAAAGATAAAATAATGACAGCTGCATGGATATGGGGAGATATTTGTAAACACACTGCAAAAACCCCACATACACTTCCAGGTTCTGGCTACAGCAACCTACTTATATGAAAACAACTGTGTATGTTTTTAAAAACTAGGTAAGAATTTTTTCAGAAGGATTCTACTGCTGTTTCCGAAGAAATGAGTTAACACTGTTGAAAAATGAAAATGTATAGTAATCATAATGATTCTAAAAAGGTGCCTTAATGACTATATTGAAAATGGAAATGATAACAGAGTTGTAACAAAGCAGAAGATTAAAGGTCCACCTTTACATGGTGAGACACATTTACAGATCTATAGAACTACTACTACAAGGCATTACAAACAGCGTCTTTAAAATATAACAGATACTGTTTTTCATTATGAAACGGAGCTACAGGGCTTTATTTAAATCCAGCTGAGCTAACCCCAGACCTACATGATGCCAATGGGAATTGTTCCAAGCTTATATTATTTATTTACTGACTTCTCAGATACCTACTGTTATGTAACTCATCTGAGGAAAAGAGAGGGGGTCTCTCTCTTATTCAGGCTCACCATTTAAGTTTCAGAACAACCATGTTCAGGACCTTGGCACCACCCACCTTCCTTCTCCTTTGTAAGGTTGAAATAATCAGAGTGCAAATTGGGACACTGTTGTCCTCACAACAGACAACACAGCAAAATATTGAGCTTTGTTCTTCATTTCATTCGAATGGGTTTGGGAAGAGGTGCATATAGGATTTGGTGATCATAAAAACGGTGGTGGCAGTGAGTTGGTAAAATAGGGGTAAGTTGGTGATACCACATAAAGGTAGAAGCGCACCCATGAAATCCTACAGCAGTTGCGTCCAGGGTAGAGGGAAAATACCTCCTCTCCCAGGGCCAGGATGTACATCCTGAGGGTTTCCAGTTGCTTCATATAAAATCTTCTGGTTGCAGGGCTGAACTTTACTGAGTTGCTTCATTTTAATACGTTTTAATTAAATTCTGGACATTATGTTTTCTCTTCAAATCATTCAGACTAGCATTAGCCATAAGCACCTATTAATTTTGAAGCATACGTTATTTTGAGAGCTCTGGTAGTGATCCATACATTACTACGTCAGGGATAATAATCATATCATTTCCTCTGTAAAATTAAAACAGCCTCAAAAAAGCTATTGACAGTTTATAATTTCTGAAATATAACCAACAAATCTTTCCACTGTTTAGAAATTGCTAAAGACAATGTTTCATATTCAGCACCATTTACATGCAAGATTTAGCAATTATAAGTCTTAATCAAAAAAATAGTATTACAAATTACTGCCTTTTATAGGAAAAACAAAACTCACGCTTCTTTCAGTAGAAATAAAAATCCCCAATGTTACTCCTTTAATAACTACACAAAATTATTCACTTGAACTCAATTTCAGAAGTTATTAAAAAAATTGCATGCTTATTTTGCCCTTTACAGCTACCATTGCTTTTTCTTCAGCTTTCATTACACCAAGAATACAGAAGACTTCAAGTGAAAAGCTGGGATCTCTGACATTTGATCATTTGCATTAATAGTTAATAAAAGGCAACAGTTGTATGTGAATCGGCAATCACCAAATGTTGTTTCATTTGGTTGTATGAGGCTCAACAAGGCCAAGTGCCAGGTCCTGCACTTCGGCCACAACAACCCCATGCAGCGCTACAGGCTTGGGGAAGAGTGGCTGGAAAGCTGCCTGTCGGAAAAGGACCTGGGGGTGTTGGTCGACAGCCGGCTGAACATGAGCCGGCAGTGTGCCCAGGTGGCCAAAAAGGCCAATGGCATCCTGGCCTGTATCAGAAATAGTGTGGCCAGCAGGAGTAGGGGAGTGATCGTGCCCCTGTACTCGGCCCTGGTGAGGCCG
>NW_008794625.1:1404939-1428941 GCF_000699145.1 Aptenodytes forsteri | reverse complement strand
GGCTGAGTCACCATCCCTGGAAGTATTTAAAAGACGTGTAGATGAGGCACCTAGGGACGTGGTTTAGTGGGATTTGGCAGTGTTAGGTTAAAGGTTGGACTTGAAGATCTCAGAGGTGTTTTCCAACCTAAACTAGTCTATGATTAACTACAACCAGAGTTCCCTGCATGTTCTATCCTCTCCATTGGCCTTATGATTGCTTATGGAGTAGAGTTTACACAACTGTGTTCAGGACATGTATTAACTCCCAAACCCTTTGCTAATTTCAACTACATTTTAAAAAGATGAGTTGTTTCCCACAAGTGCTATGAAATTATGCAGCTGCACAATACAGAGATGCTACAGAAATAGTGTAGGGGTGACAAAGAGGTCACATCTCACTAGATAGCAAACAGTCCACACAAAGACCTTGTAAAAGCTCAACAAGAAGAAAAGCTTCAGTTCTATCTCACACCTTCTTGGTACCAGTAAATCAAACATGAAGCTCAAACCTGTAGGAAACCAGGCTTCATTAGTTTACTGCTGACAAAATTACTCATTTATATGCATATCCTGTTCTGATTTTATTACTCTCTAGCCTTTTATTATATTTCTACGTGTGTTTTTCTCAGATGCACAAATCAATATAGCTGATCATTTATTTAGAATAAAGGTTGTGGTTTTATACTTCCTGAGGTAAGCTCAGTGTCCCTGAAAGAGCCCGAAGTGCCTAAGAATCAAAGCTGCGTGATCACACACAAATCCACTCACACCTTAGAAGAGAGAAATACTCTGCTCAGGAGAGATGCATCTTGAGTTTCAATCAAAGAACAGAAACAGGAACGCCACGACCAAGGTGTCACTGTGACCTCTGAAGACTTGCACATGAATGACAATAACACTGTTTTTTCCTTACGTGTGTTGTTCAAGAACTTGATTCAGTTACATGGATCCATCATGTCATAACAGAGGTATTTGACAACCATCAGTAATGAATTTTCTTCATATATTACATGGCACAACTAGGCTTCCAAGAATTTTATAAGATGTATAAATTCGCTTGTGGATATGACTTTCCTCTTGCTATAACTAAAGGTTTTAAGCCACTCTTGTCGATGATATTGAAGTACTCTTAGTCTGAATCAGATTTGAATCTTTAACCCTTTACATGTGCTATTCTCCACATACAGATGGACATCCAAACACAAGCATGCTGTTCTTTGAACATCGATCACCAAAGATCTCTGTTGGCAGTTGAATGGAAATCTGCAAATAAGCAGTGCAGTTAGGACTAGTATTCAACTCGATGTCTGTTTTCTCAGAAATGCAGCATGGACCCACTACGTGCAGTCGATGTTGGGTTTTTCAGTAAGTTTGTTTAGGGGTTGCTGTTTCTCTTTGTTTTTTTAATCCAGCCTTCCAGGATAACAACTGCGCACAAGTTTCTCTGCTGGAATCCTGCAAATAGTGTGGAACTGCCAACCTTTTGAGTGTCTCTGTGCCACGGGGAAGGTTTACTGCTTGGAAAAGTTTTTCTATCATAAGATGTAGCTACTGTTTAAATAATTACAGAACATAGAAAGTTACATTTTGAGGGAGGAAAGGGTAGTTGTTTGGCAAAAGGAGGCAAAATAATAATTAGAGGTGTAAAATATCTTTAAGGATAGAAAAAAAATTAAGGCAGTAACTACTGCATGTGCTTTTCCAGCTCATTGAAGTCAATGCTATTAAACTCATACTGAAATACTAAAGTCCAGGAAGCAATACTGAAATCATAAACAGAGGGAGGTGTTCATATCCTAATAAAATACAAAAATTATTATTTCCTCATATCTAATTTTATGGGCAACAAGCTCTGCAAAGCAAGAGCATAAATCCACTGCTACCCCTCCTATTCTATTCCTATGGATTTGAAATTGGAAAGTGGCGGAAACTGCACTTGCACTTCAAGTAATTCATTGTTGCCATAAGCTCACACCAAATGAACCAGACTTCATTATTCTGCTGAAGCAGGGACCAATTGCTCAGGATAAAAAGATAGTTCTGTGGGTAGCATATAAGCAGCAGTCATATCTGGGTTTCTTCCTGCTCCACAGTAAGTTTCCCAGGGAAGTCACTTAGGTCATGAAGGCACTCAGCAACAAAGCATCTGAAAAACCTACTCTACAATTTTGTTTAAATAAGCTTGTTTAAAAAGTGTAATTTTTATGGACATGCTCTGATTATAGTGAGATATATGACCATGTTGTTCTGTTGGAAATTAGACCACCACTGCTTAGATGCATAACGCGTCACATTGTGCACTCAGATCTGCACAAGAGATCCTTGCACTCCAGCTTCAATGATGGAGAATTGATACATGTTTATTTGAAGACTGCAATAAACATTGAGGTGGATCAGAAAAACATGTAACAAGGAGATAAAGGTTTGTGCACATAAAGATGTGCTTAATTAACTAATGCTCATACAGTTCTCAAACACCTTCTATGCTAAAAGCATAGAAATATAAAATATTGTCATTCGTTCCTCCCATCAATCAAACGCATATCAAATTAACATTCTATTGTGTAAATAACCTCAAACATTTCTTAATCTTTTCTTCTTTCTGAAATCTGCAAGATTCAAGAGAGAAAGAAAGCAAGAAGTTATGATTTTAAGAACAGTACCAAAAAAGTATACTATTATAATCAATATATGGAGCTCCATGCCCACCTGCAACAATAGAAGGCTTTTGTTAACCTCATATTTCATGTTTGCAAGTATCCTGTGGATTCAGCAGTGCACCTGAGTATCACACACACACACACTCAACACGTAGAAACAGCTGTCCCATTTAGTTAGAATGCTATAAGGCTTAGCACAGTCTCTTTAGCAGTTACATGATCATTACTGAGAAATATTTGCCTTGCCATTTTTTAGAATACCACATTATAATGAACTATTTGAAAAATAATCCTGCAACTGCGCAGTTAAACCTGCAAAAAAGCACGTTAATAAAAGGAACTTTATCCTCCAGGAGCTAAAGTGGAGCATAATTACTCATTCCCAATTGGGTCATTTTCTGATCTACTTGTTCACATGTGTCAGTAACAGTCATAAACACATGCATGGGTCGTCGTCTTCACACACACTACCTGCATTATTTGATTAGTGTTCACTTGAGGCCGCAACACTGGCAATCAGCAATTGCAGATTTCCTGCTGCCGCAGCAGATGAAGCATCACTTTGCTTCAGACAGTCATCTTTCAGTAAACACAGAAGCCCAGATGCTACCACTGCTCTAATTCCACATCTGTGTCTGAAAGATGGATCATGAAGCTATTTCACCTCTAGATTAGTGAGGTCTACACTGAGAAAAACAGGAGATAACTTGCCTAGTGAGGCACTGACCCATTTTACTGTGTATATCCTTTGAAAAAAGTGAAGCTTTTTTTATAAGATAGACCTAGAGGCCTCTGCATCTAAGATTAAAAAGGTTATTACAACGCTTGCAATAAATTCTAGCCACTAAGTATTGCTGAGCTGTTGAAGGACAAATGCTAATAAAATACATAAAAGTAGCTAATGATGTATAATGTGACTAGAATTTCAAATTAAATAAAGACCTAGGATTAGGAATGTTGGCTAGCAAATATGTACTGCTTACAGAATTCCTACAGCCTGGTAAGCAAACCTAACACAAATATTTTCTGCAGCAGGATAGGTGCACCAACATGACCTGCTAGATTTGGCTCCCTTGTGAGATACACAGAGATAAATAAGAAAATGAACAGCACCATGTCAGACTCAGACTAGAAAATCAGCAGCTGTTTAGTCTATTGAGGACTCAGCAGACTGACAGAAAAACTTACTTTTTAATTAAACCACTTTCCCTGGGGTCCTATATCAACGCAGACAATTTCTGAGATAAAGCAGCTTGGAAAATGTTGCATTTATTAAAATTATCCCCCTGAATAATTTAAAATGTATTGTTTTGGGGTATAGTTGGCTAATTCAAAGCACACGGTGAATGATCAATTCATTCTTCTGCTTCTTTTTACTCAAAGGCATCAGTCAGCTTTAACTTGAGAACTACACCAGGAACTTTGGACTGGCTAGGACATAATATAAACAGTGGACTTGACCACACAAATCAAAGGAGAGGCAAGTACTAGGAGCTAGGGCTGTCCCGCAAAAATAATAACCATAAAATAATTCCAAATATGTAGACCAAAACAGAAATGACTATTGGGCTCTACAGAAAAGTGAGGCAGAAATAAAGAATTGCCTACTGGTTGTTATCAATAGACCTGTGTCCTTCTTCCAGCATGCCAATATTTTGAGATAGCTATTCACCCTCTTTTTTTCTCAGATTTGTAATTTGAAAGGTCAGGTCGATGATGACAAAATGCCATTTAAAAGTATTACAGAATCACCCAACAGCAATGGGTGGTCACTTGAGGCTATGTGCAAATGGGAGTCTGCAGACAGTTGGATGCCAGCAGCTCTAAGCTAGAAACCAAGTAGTCACATTAGCATGGTGCTGTACTTAAGGAACAGGTGCTGATTCCTGGCTAGAATGTACTAGTCTCGTGGCTAGAAAGCCTGGAGGGAGAGCACTCTGGATGTACACGTAAGACATAAGACATAAGAAAGGACTGCAAGATCCTCCTGTGATTTTTACATTTTTTTTTAAATTGAGGACAGAGAAAGTGAATTTTTATGAGAATTTTCTCCAAAGCGTGTATGCAGACATGTCAGGTTTGCAAAAATAAGCCTTAGAGAGGTGCAATGCAAAATACCTTTGGATAATTGTGGAATTTTCGCGGCATTGGCAGCCTATGAAGTGAGATAAGAGGGAAATTATGCAGTTTGGATCTTTTCACTGGCTCCTAAAACCTTATTAACATGGACAGTAAAATATCTGAGAGACATGTTAGGTATCTCAGGACTGTTTCACCTTATACCCATAAAAACATACGTGAGAAAGAACACAGTGAGTGAGAGGTTAGGAAAGGGGTAAAGTGCTTACACATCCCCAAGTTTTCACTCAGCTATTTACTCTGCTACGGCCTCTTCTTACAGAAGCAGATTAAATAAAAAGCTTAGGAACATTAATTCAATCTTGGCATGGAGCCTGGGCACAAGGGTTTAATCTGTGCATCCTGCAGACATGCAGTAAAGTAGAGCACTGAGTTTAATTGTTACAAGAGTACCATATGGTTCCTCCTGATCACGGCTTTTTTCCATTTGTTTTTACTTCCACTTGTCTGTCTTTAAATAATCTGAAATATTCGGCTCCAAGTGTAAAGTCATAATTTGGACTGGATCTCTAGATATGACGAGTTACTTTGGACACAAATGCTTCTACTACAAAGCATCATCACAAATGAAAAACAACATAGTCAAAATTACAGCATCTGGCCTTCTATCAGCATGGAAATCATTGAAGATATAGTAAATTCATCAAAAGAAAAGGTAAATGCAGATCTCTCACTAGAAGATCATTTGCATTCTAATTTGTGTGGACACTTAGAACTGCTATCATTATTTCTAAAAGAATATATTCACCTCCTCTTTTTTTCCTATATAGTTTATTTCCTACCATGCCTTTATAAAGATAAGTATCGGTGCCATTTTATACTGTGCTGTTCTTAAGCATACGGTTGCTCCCCCCACGATCACCAATAAGTCATCAAATGGCTCCAGCCACTGACCATAGTTCAGCCAGTAAATGGCTGCATTTTTATGCAGAAAAGGTTTGTAGTGAATTGTCACTCACAGGCAGTTCATGAGAAAGCCTGTTTTTTAGGCATAGAAATCCAAGAGAGACTCCCCACCACAGCTTTGTGTAGGACTGCCTTAGCCTGCTCATGCTTAATATTTTACACAGTGGAGGTGCGAGAACCTTAGCTGTGTGAGTTGACTACCCCACTATTTCCAGAGCTGCCCTTGAGCAACAGCTACTTGATATTTTGTTCCTTATTATTTCCAGCTTTTGATTCTGCTAATAGCAGCACAAATACTTACCAGTACAAAATCTCAGATTTTTCTGAGACAATAACTTACACCTACTCAGAATTTAGTAAGATCCTTGCTTTTTAATGCAGGAGTGTCAGCCATAACAGGTCCTGATATATTCAGTGATTCAGACGGGACTCCAGCCATTTCAGAAGCACAGACCCTTGGCATAGTATTTATAATGGTAGGGGGTATTGTGCACCAGTAAATCTCAGGCTGATTGCAAACATTACTCTTTCATATAATGGCATGATTAGTAGTAGTATAAAGTAACTCTTCCTATATAGAAACTTAATCTAAGTTTTTATACTCTCACTGATACGAAAATAACTATACTGGATGTACAAACTGCATCTGCATTGAATCTAAAGATACAGGACAACCATTAAGAACTCCATAGTAAAAAAACAGGGGCTCTATCCCTCTTAAGATTTTACAGTGGGCTATCTTATGCACGTTAATTATTCAGTAATGCAAGGAGGTTCTTTTTTTAAACAGTATATTCAAAGCCACAATAAGCTCAACATGCTGGATTTTGTGCTTCTTTATCATCTAACATACTGAAAAATCCTACTTATTTGCTATATCTCTTAAATGTTACCCTATTTGTTGCCCTCATCTTTTCTCTTGATCAGGAGCTATACAGAGGGCATAAATCATACTGTTCAGCAGCTTTGAAGATGTTGTTAGCCTTTTTCCCTATGTGAAATTAAAAATGAGTTGAAACTTTTCATGAAACCGAGCTGCATCAAAATAGTTGTTTTCAGAGAAAGGTCAGATTTTCAATTCAGTCCTCTCCAAAACCCCATCAGCACTGCAGAAATGGCAGAACTATCAAAACATTCACAAAATACTTCAGTAAAAATGTATTTCTGATAAATCATATTTTTACCAGCTCCGTTATAAATATTTAACAACTTTGCTCTTTCTCTTTGATTTCTGCTCCCTCTCTGCTGCCCGTTTCTGGCTATGTTAGTCTGAGAGCTGGTCGTGACATCATAGCCAGCTGTATTTTGTGCCTTTTTTTAAAAAAAAAAAAACTTTTAGAAAAATTACGCTTCCTTGCTTCTTTATATTAATGTAACAGACTGGGAATGCTAGCCCTTCTGTCACAGATTATAACGGGTCTGGGATTTCATCCTTGGATTTAATTCCTACTTTCTAAGAATTTGGACTTTCTAGGAATTTCTAATCACTAGAATCATTGAATCAATGAATCATTGAGGTTGGAAAAGACCTCTAAGATCATCATCTAGATTTCTTGTCCTCAAAACACACATGATCTTGTAAACATTTCAGTATCTGGGGATGTAACAGGGGTCGCTCGCTCACCTTCTGCCTCAGATCAGCACCTGAATAATTCACTTGCTGTTCATAGAAAACTAAAGTCCTGAGGCCCGTGCACACAGGAATGACTAAAACTGGACTGAATTGAATGGAAAGATTCTAATTGCTTTCAACATGGAGCAAACCACGCTGTGGACACATATTTCAAGTTTCATCTCCACATCGAAATATTCCTGGATTTATTATCTATTCCTTTAAATTACTTAAAATCTTTGTTTCTCTTGGCATATTTTGCATCTCTAAGAGCTAAGACTTCTGTGGGAGTTTTGAGAGGTATGAATTTAATTATAGACACAAGTCTTTGCAGAGCCAACCTTTTAAATGTTTTATAATGTGAACTCCCAAGGACATTTCTGTATCTGGTTTTTGAGCAAATGAGAGACCACATTTAAGAAAAAAAAGACTACCTGAAAATAGAGTTGAAATAAAAAATACAACCTGAGTCTTAATGATTAGGTACAAAATTTACATTGATTCCAGTGGCAAAAGGCAATCCCTTGCCGAGTACTGGTAAAATCCATAATTGCCAAAGGCTAAATTATCCTTGGTTGACTGAAGCACAATAAAACTAAACCTTGTAGTACAGAAATGAACACACATCTCTCAGTTACCAGATGCTGTTATGTATAAGATCGCAGATCTTGCTGAGAGAACAGATTATTTTTCTACTTAAGTATGTATTCCATCCCCACTTTCATTCTAGACAGTGAAGACCAAAGCTTATTTTTTATGCTTTAGGAGCTATGACTGAACTTTCATTGCAATTTAATGTTTAATTTGAAATTAATGGAATGAAGGATGCAACTATTAAAACCCAACATGTGCGATATAAAGCAATAAAAATGTAACGCCATGAAAATTGCACGATAATAAATCATTTCAGCAATTTAGAAAGTGCAAATAAATATCTATATCATTTCCATTTAACTGCTCCTCAACAATATAAAGAAACAAATTATATTTGCAGTTTCTGAAGCAAATTATAATATTAATTTGAATATACCTGGTAGGAAACACAAAGTGTTTTATCAAGATGTAAAGTTAATTCAAAGCCATTTTTGTGGTTAACACTAGACACTATTTAGCAGTATTTGCATTTACACCATCACGACTGGACAAACAGAATTTGACTGGCTGTGGCAGTACTACTTTGTGAATGCTTGGCTCTAGCCCTGGGAAGCAAACGCTGTGTCGGCACAGTTTTTAGAACAGACATTTACAGACTTGAATTTTTGGGTGACAAATGGTTTTCTGGAATGAGGAACTGACTAACTGCTTGTCAGGGCATTTGCTGAAAACAGCTTCTCTGTTAGCTTTGCCACGAAAATGCCTATATATTTTGGAACATTCTGATTTCATTTAAAAACCGGTATTTTCTCTCCATGAATATAGTGCAAAGTTGTCTTCTAGAAATGACCAATAATGGCAGTTATTTGTACTGGTTTGTTTTCTTTACTCAAAAGTCATACCTGCTTGCTCCTATGACACAAATAACTGTTTACAGTTTCTTCTCCTATTAGCCCTGCAGCACATAACTAAAACTGAGTGAACTGGATATGCTTCTTCTTGCTCATAATTAACAGACTTGTTTACTAAAAGCCTCATTTCCAGATATATTGAGTAAATGCTGATCCTCTAGACTTCACTGGAAACTGCAGGTGGTTATACAGCCTAAAGACCAGGCCATCTGTCATAATCGTATTTGAGCAAAATAACATGATTCTACAAGTATTTTTAAGGGCACAATTTGAAGACAGAGGGATCGAAGAGTTGTCAGTGAGAACCCAAGGAATCTTTATTCCCAATAAATCTTTAGATAAAACGTTTTGTCCCTGTAAGAAAGACTGGGCTGAGCTTATAGGTGTAACAGAAAAACTTACGATTTGTTTGCAAACTGAATACATAGGAAAATAATGAAACACAGAGAGACAAACGATACACTTCTTTAAGAACTCAGCTACTCTTCCCTTACTACATAGCTCTGTTTGCAACTCAGGCATTTTTTGCAAGATATGCACTTTAACCAGTTTCTCACAAGTTAAACTGCTCTTCATGTGGGAAATCCGTCCCTGGTCTCACCCACCCAGTGACCTCTGTCCTTCAGCAGCCTTTCCAAGGTCCTTCTACCACCACGAACAGATAGGGAGATCAGGGTAAAACACCCATTGCAACAGCACCTCATACCCCACAGCAAAGGAAGGCAACACCTAGAAATGAAATAATACAGGGAAGCAGCCATGCTTGTGCCAAGGCTTTTGTCTGTAGGACAGAATTGCACACAATCAGGTGATGGGGCCACCTCCACAAAGCCTAGCAAACACCTGGGAACAACTTGGATTGAGGACCGAAAATTGCCCACTTGCATACCCACTTGTTTTCCTGGCTGCTTCATGGGGCTCTGGGCACAGCGCTGTCCTGTGGACCAGAAGGAACCCAAAGAAACGTGGCGCTCTCAGGCAGGTAAATCTCACCTGGGTGAAATTCTTCGAATAGTCCAAAATGCATTAACATCAGTTTCGTGGTTAATGAAAAATAGGCAGCCTCAACTGGCAAAAAAACAGCAACAACCCTTGTCATCCCCCCAGCGTTGTTACATGATTAGTACATTATGACTGTCAAAATTACTTATCCAGATACTATGATAGCTCACTTAGCAGATTGTAACTACTTAAACAGCCATAATTGTAAGGAGATACGCAGCCAAGTAACCCTTGAAGAATTTTGAATATTTTAGGTCTGATAAATGAGATGATAATGAAAGGAAAGTTATTAAAGCACTTACAATTTTTGACAAGTTGTGATTTTCGAATTATCAAGTATGTCAACTTTTACATCTACAAACCATGTTTTGTAAATGGTAAAAAAGCTTCCCAGCTGTGGCACTGGTACAACTTTGTGTGACGATATCTGAAAGCAATCTGTTTGACACGTTTCAGGTGATGTAGCAGCTCCTTCTCCTCTTCATCAGAATTCTGGGAATTCTCAGAAGAGCGTGTGTGTGCGCATGTGTGTACTGCAGACAGCAGGTGGAAAAACATGAGCAATTAAAAAACAAACATACAAAAAAATGGCAGCTCAAAAGCAGATGAACCCTTGGTATCTGCTCATCGACATCAGGTAAGTCAGGGACACTGAGGAATAACTAAAACTTTTGATTAAATGTGTGCCGGGCTTAGCAGGTCTTTTGAAATGGTTTCTTATGGTTTACTTTCCACAGTGGAACAAATGTGTAAACATGCAGGCATTTGCACACAAGCTGCTTACATTGCCCTCTGCTCTAGTCCATCATTTCAGCGATTCCCTTCCCCTCCTTTTTTTTTTTTTTTTTGGGGGGGGGGGGCGGCGGATGGTGAGGAGGGAAGAATAATCAAATATTTTATTAAAACCATAACATATTGTTGTTTCTGATTCTCAGTTTTACATTCCAGGTACAGGGCAATCTGGTAACAGAACTGATAATGACTTTTTTTGTTTTTAATGATGAACTAGATCTCTCGCTCACATCGGTTTATTCATAGCATTGCTCCATTGACCTCAGAAAACTGTTCTCTATTTTTACAGCTGTAAGAGAATGAAATAAGCACAATCCCCAGCAACAGCTGCAAATGAGGCACTTTGAGTGGAAATTTCAGAGCATTAATGCCTTTTTTTAATGTGAGCAACACACCAACATTTATTGTTTTAATAGTGCATATACATTGTAAAATACGTGTAAAAAAACTGTGCAAGAGTCTTGCTGTGTAAATTCACTGGAGACCTCAAAAGGATAATTTAAGAGTTATTTTTACCACTAAATAGTCACTAGTACTTTGACCTATAAATCAAAGATGCATGAATACAACCACACCCAAGGAGTGATTCCATTGGGTGACACAGGAATATACAGGTATTTTTACACAGTATCCACAGTGTCTCCCCCTGAATTTTATTCTCTTAGCCTGAAAACAGAAGTAAAATACGGTCATGGAAAAGATTATATTAAAACACAAGCACAGCACTACTTCGATAGGAGCTTTGGAAAGATCTTTGACAGACTGTGCTATCAAGGAATGAAAGATCACTTTGTCTTGGTTCAGAAGGCAAAAACAACAATAAAAAAATAATCAGAAATTCTTTAGGTAATACTGTATTTAAAACAGTGAAAGCACTGATTCAAAATCACAAGAACAAAGTTCAACTTCCCACAAAACTGATGACAGACTATGTATTACACAGGTGGAGTGAGGAAAACCATTATTCATTATTACACTAATTCTTTGTTCTCCAGAGAGGGAGCTCCGTGAAGTCAATGGCAGCCAGGCAGCCTCTGTTTTGTTACAGTATTGAAAACATTTACTCACAATCATCCTCACACATTTGGTTTCTGCTACTGACCGGCATTGTTGGTAGAAAGACAAACAAGGCTTAAGGTAGACACATCAGTGCTGGCAACAATTATTCTGAGATACTCCATGTAATTTCAACTCTGTTTTTGTGATTGCTTTAAAAAAAAAATATATATATATTCAACAATTCAGAGTGGCTTTCTGGATTCTATACTAAAAACGCTACTAACGCCGGAGAACAAAGACTTATTTTACATGAACGATATGAGTTCCTCACTCCATCTCTTTTAAAAGCATCCTATCTACATGGAATTGCATCAGAAAGAATGGTGCTGCATGAGGCAAAACAAGAAACAAAACAATGATGAAAGCAAGCCTTCCAAGGAAATACCTGAGGGGTCTTTGAATGAACAATGAACAGATTATCAATGAGATTCCTGCTTCCAGCCAGGGTTAGTGAAACTGTAACTCCCAGGCTGAGATCTAAAACCAAGATAACAGTGAATTTTGAAAATCCCTGCCCTAAGAACAGAGAAGTCGGCTGTCAGCAGGTGGTTGATGGAGAAAGGGGCAGGGAGCATCAGAGTGCAGCATGGTGTCTTCCTGCTATAGATTACGGACAGACCTAGTATGACCAGTGATCTGAAAGATTATTTTTCTAATCTAAGATTATTCTTGTAACCTAAGAATAGTTAATCTGTGGAATCCCACCCCAAGACAGATTCAACACAGCCAGGCACAGTCAGGTTCAACTCAGGCAAGAGGCTGTAAGGGACTGATAGTGAAGGGAGGGCAGTGACTAATTCAGATTTGTCAAACCCTCATGGAAATAAAGAAACCTGCAGTTTATGGTCCTAGTCCTACCTCATGTAGGGTAAATACCAGAATTTAATGCTGTTAGAGAGACCTATCTCTTGGAAAGCATCTTCGGCGGCGAAGCTAGAGAACAAGACACATATGCAGCTTACTCCTGAGCCATCATGCCATTTTTAAGAAAAAACAGAAGCAGCTAGATTTTCAAGAGTCAGAGCCAGCTAACTGGTTTTACCAATCTATCAGGAATATACCAAGGCAGTAATTGTACATTTTATTCTATGCATGTCATGATTTCCTGATTTCAGACACATATTTTTGGAACTAGAAGTTCCTACATATATGTATATTCATTTTTTTTTAAACTTTCATGAGTTTATCAACCCCCGGGGTATGTGGGGAAGATCTAAAGATCTCATTCATTCTGAATACAATGCAGCCATTTACGACCACTCCCATCAAGGGATTACCTGAGGTACAGATTGCAAGGTCTGGTCCTGAACGAGATGCAGGTATGCTGTAGGGCCTATTCAGGCTAAGGAATCCACACTACCTAGAACTCTATGAATCTGCACTCTCTTCCCTCTTGGGTATCACCAAGAACCCCTTGCCATGAGATGCTCAGAACACTCTGCAAAAAATATTAAAGGCAAAAGTATTGTGCAAGTATTACAGACATCAGCATCTGGTCTGCAAAATCTTTAAGGACAGCAACTCTGTCCACAGATTAAAGACTCAAATATTAACTATTTTACTTCAGAAAAAGAAACTTCTTTTTTTACAAGCTAACAAACATATTTAAAATGGAAATTGCTGAGGCACAATAAACTCTGGAGCTACATCTCCGGTTTTACAATGCCATTATTCATGCAATGATTTTCCTTTAAAATACTTTTAAAGAAGTACCTAGGTTGATCATAAAAATCTATGTATTATAGCCATTGTATTTCTTAAACAGTAATTTTGTTTAATGTTTAAACTTGCAGTGACAACAGGATGATTAAAGGTGAAACGGATTATGTTGCTCATGGTTTAAGTCAGACAAAAGCTCCTATTATTTAAAGTTCCTATTTATAAAGAGGGTTCCTAGACCTTCTTTTGTTGTGTTCAGAACTTTACTGCCTGATCTCAGTTTCCCTGTCATGACTTCCAATGCGCTCTCTTCTTCAAAAACATCATCACAATTGGTTCAAAGTCACAGAGACACACAAGCTCTGTTAACAGCAGTTCTGCGCCCCAGCCCCCTTTTTTCAGTGTTCTGTTTACTTTCAATAGAGGTTTTAAAATGGGATGGTGGACTACGCTATCCAAATTTGACCAAGTTTTCATCTTCTGAGGAAATCAGTATTTGGACATGTTCAACAAACTTGGCAGATACACTCAGTCCCAGGTGCAGAGAGCACGTATTGGCTGAGCAGGACTTTCTATGAAATTTCTTATCCTAACCTGAAAAATTCTGTAGGGTCATGCTAGACCTGAGAACTGGAATACAGGTTCTCATTGCTTCCCTGCATGACATTTTCTAACTCTGACGTGTTTAAAATTCTTCTAATAACTTTCCATGAAGGAGAGCATTGTGAAAATATATAAGCTAATGTCTTCTGCTGCTCATATTCTCTCTCACGTTTATTGCAGAACACGGTACTTTATGTCATTTTTTTGTGCAATGGCTGCAGTCAGAGCATTCGCTGAGATCTAAAAGAAAGAAGCCAGAACTAATCCAGAGGTCTTCACACAGTGCTACCTTTTTGAGGGCTCTTATAAAAGGATACGTTGTTATATGGGAAGTGTGGGAGCACATAAAAGATTGCTCTTTCTTACAGTCTTGCAGTGGGTAAGAAAGATACTCATCATACAGACATATTATTCTCTCCTCTGGGTGAGAGGACAATCACCATGACCTGGCAACCTCACTCCCTGTTAGCAAGTGAAGTTTTAATGCAGAACTTCCTTTCTTTCTTAAAAACAAAACAAAAACAAACAAACAAAAGCTCTTAAAATGAGAAAAAGGATCAGAAACATAGTTTAAAAATACAGGGGGAGGGGAAAGCTAACCATTCCCACTAGACCTATTCAGTCTCAGATTCTTTGTAAGATAGATTAAGCAGTCACCTTGATTTTGTTGGGTTTTGGTAGTTCTTTTGATATGGCGTTTGATTTGTCAACTCATTCCTCTCTGCTCCAGCTACCTAGTTTTCTGTATCTGCTGCTCCTTTGTCTAATGTCAGGCAAAGGATCGAAAGACTGACAGTGAGGAAAAGAACTGGAGTGGCTGATCACACGCAGTGCATGGCATCCCATTGTTTCATGCAGCTTGCTTAAATTATTCAAGTCCCTCTTCTGCTGTTTATAACCTTGTGAAGCTTTCTTTCCACAACAGTTTTTGTGGTAGCCCATTTAAAAGCAGTAAATACAAATAATGGGGCGATGTGGTTTAATTGAGAATTTAGCTGACTCTTCGAAGAGCCTGACTTCTTACAGTATTTCATATTCAAACCACAGAGCTCTGCCTGAATTGAATAGAAACAAAGTCTCTCGTAACAGAAGTACCGAATCAGATTACAGAGGAATTTACTTGCCTACTCCAAAATGATTTTGTTCTCTGTCAGCATTAACTTAGCAGCTGGACCTCACCATTAGTTTTCAATCTGCTCTAGCTGACAAAAGTGAAAGGTGCTAATAAAGAAGCAAAAATGGGTGAAAAAACACATGGGATATAAAGCAGTCACAGCTGAAGGACTCGGATTACTCATTTTCTCCTTCAACAAGTCTATCCTGCTCAGAATAAGAACTCAAGCACATTATGGCTCTGAAAATGAAAAGGATAGGTGTTTTTTATCTCCTAAAAAACCAGGAAAGGAAATGTGAATGTAGAAGGAAAAAAAAAATTTAAAGCACGCATAACATTCATAGCTAAAATGTACTATGGAGGTAAGACGTTGCCAATCATCATAAATGATACGACACTCTCTTTTAGAGAATATTTTTGGTGCTGTTCCCCCCCCACCCATTTTTTTTTTAATACTTGCTATGAAAAGAATGAAAACTGTTCATGTCCAACAGCCCACTACTGAATTCACAGGATGGATGGACATGAATATATCTGCTTTGAGAGAACTTCCAATCTCTGGGCATTATAGATCTGTAGACCAGAGAAATGTTTCCTCTTAGATTTTCAAATGATTATTGCTAGGATGCATTTTAATGACTCAAGAAAATTGCTTCATAGGAATCTCTGTCTGCCTAGCTTTCTATCTCAAAACAGCCACCAAATAGCTCCTAAAGTAATTAAACAGATAGTTTTCTGTTTAATACACATAGACAGTTGAGACTTGACTATATGTGGGTGTAGACCTTCCAAGGAAAAAAGTCACATCCTAAGGAAAGAACATCCCTCTTAAGATTTCTTTTTAACCAACTTTCAGCTTCCAGCTAGTGTGGATTTAATGTCCTCTTCAATATTACCCAAGGAAGTATGAAATATATTGAGAGTTTTTCTTCAGCTAGAACAGAATCATCTTCTTCAAAGAACGATTCAATACTTTGCTCTAAATATAGTTAAACCAGCAGTAAATATATCTTATCAGTCCAGCTACTCTGGATTCATTTTTCAGAATAGATTTCTGCTTATAGTAGTATTTATTTTCTGGTTCTCTATACGCTTTCCTAGTGAACAGTTTGCAGTTTTGAGTCCATTTATCTATACCAATTCCCCATAAAGGACTGTAAGCAATATTTTGCAGAATAGGAAGTAAAATACAGCATCAATGACTTAAGATTAAATGAAGCCACCAGTGAAACTGAATTTTACCCGAATCACTGCCATCACAACTGCATTTTGAAACTGTTGGTTATTTGCTGTTTCAGAACAGATGCTTTTTTTTTTTTAATCTTGGTCTCACCTGCTGTGCTATGGAAATCTCCGAAGTCACAGAAAACTTCCTAGGAAGATAAAATCTTTCCTAATCACTAGGCTTCCTTAGACCCCTTATGGGATGTTGATTGGAAAGACAGAAACAATATGTTTATGACAGAGACGCTTGACCCAAGAAGTCTGCAGTCCATTAATATGGATCATGTACTACTGAGACTTTGTCTAATAGACAGCTAAGTAAGAAAGAGATCCCAAAAAGGAATTTTGTAAAAAAAAAGAAACAAAATGGGAAAAAAAAAAAATCCCAACCTCAACTCAAAATCAATAACAAAATCCCACAGAAAATTAAGACATTTGAGAAAAACTAAAACATAAAAATATGAAACTGTGAACTGGGCATAAACTTATATCCAAAATACTTTCATAGCACCAGGACCATTTGCATACACGAGATTAGAGCAATTAAGCCTAGAACAAGCTTACCACAAACAGTTTCATGGATTGCGATCCTCAAAAAAAAAAAAAAGGAAAGTACATTGAACATTTCTGTAACTCAGAGAAATCTTGCATGGTTATGGTCACACAGCACATGTAACTTATGCCTGTGTATACTGGGTGCTAATCACATGGATTAAATCAATGCCATGGTCACCTCTTCCAATTTAATATCAGAAATGGCTGAACAGGTAGCAATGACATCTAAATGGCACTTACGTGGTCTCCATGCTGACAACATAAGGGTGAGGACAGGAAGCAATCAAAGATCGCTGAAGATTAAAGAAATGAAGAAACTATAGCTTAATTGTAGGCATCGTGAGCTTCTGAGTGTGGCTCAGCATTTACAGAAATCGGACCTGCCAGGATGAGGTCCTAGACTGCATCTTCAATCCCTAAAACAAGCACACAGCAAGGAAGATTTGGCCCAGCCTTCAGAGCTGGGCTCGAGGCAACATGGCATTTTTCACTCTCAGACTAAAACAAAGCTTAAACTGGAACAGGATCATGTCTCACTGACCAGTTTGCACTTGAGAGTATGGCATCTCCTTGATTTGATCAAGTGGTCTTGATTGCAATTTGTTCAATCTAAGGACATGAATGCAAGCTAGTAAATACGTTCAGTTGAATTCAGCACTTCTGTTGTTCTCCCAGTGATAGCTGTATTTCCCTGAACATATAATTGCATAGTAGTTTAACTTTTAAACATTTCTAGTTGTTTAAGATATATTTACATAAAATGGGAAATAGAGATGGTAAAGAATTCCTTGTCAAGCAGAATATTCCAAGACGACATATTTTTTCCAGATTAGGAATTGTTTTCACTTATTGAAACTTAAAATACGTTCTAATACTCTTTTCTCAATTGTCCAGTTCATTACCTTGGGGAAAAAGGTATTTTACAGGATTAATACATAGAACAAAATTCCTGTAATATGTTAGTGGCACATTTTTATACATATGGACTATATATTACACACTTAAGGGTTCTGTTTAAAAGAAAAGACTTAATAAAGGCAGGAAAATTTCCAAAGAGAAAGTTACGAAAATTAGAAGTATGAAGAGAAAAAGGGAAGAGAGAAAGTAGGAAATGAAACGTATTTCAAAATAACCATGGATTTTAATTTATCATTTAATTAGCTCCTCCACAATGAAACAAGTGAGATGAAATATGTAGTGCATTAGGGGAAAACTATCCACAGTTTCAAAATTACAGTATGGAAAAATTAGATTTTTTCCATCTCTGTGCAATTTAGTCTGCACGGTAATACATATTTTAATATGCCTCACTATTCAGCTTCAAAGGAGCGTCCTTAATGGCAGGGTTTCAGGTTTTTTGGGAAAGACAGATGAGAAATACATGGAATGGAAACATAATGGAAATTCTGCTATGCCAAAATATATATAATTCAATTAGCACACATGGCTGAAACCTCAAATGAAATTAATGAATTGCATTGTCCAATATGCCTTTGAAACAAGATTTAAACTAAGTCATTATTAATGGAATAATTAATGTTCCTAGTAATTGACAGGCTCTGCTTTAGTTGCCATTAATTTATTCATTTACGTGACTGGCTGTTCTTTAGTATATGGAGACTGATTTTCACATGTGTTTTCCATTAGGCAGGAAAAGGTTAAGCAGCAGATGTATATGGATATTTAAAACCAAATTATATTGCAGAAAGTCAGTCAATATTTGCCAACTACTGGTTTTGTTAATAACTCTATGCCACAGTTCTACCACAACTGTGTCTTGGAGGGTTGCACCTGGGAATAATCCACTGCATTTTGCATATGGCAGAACGGAACCTTCTTGATCTTTTTGAAAACCTGATTCATGGAGTTTAATATATTTTAAAAGAAATAATGAAAGCAATATTCACGTGGAAGATGAATGGATGGGGAATCATACTTAAATGACATTGAATCATACTTAAAAACTGCTTTCTGCACATCCTCTGTTCTACTAACACATTGCAAAATCTTTTCAATACAGTTTTTGTATAAGATGCTACATAAGACTTTATACTGCCCAATATCCCACTGAATTTAAAATGAACTGTCACTCTGTGGGCAGTGTAAAGACAAGCCCAGTTTAAATACTTGCTGCCTTCTTGCATTTAGCCATTAGAGGGCTCTGAATGCAATGTCCTCTTCACAACATTCGTTCCACAAAGCCAGGAGGATTGGTATAATGGAAGTATGATTTGGCACCTCGTAACTTTTCAGGGGTTCATGCAGTATTCAAAGTATAATTGTGTTCAGTTCAAAAGGATTCTGTGCAACGTTTTATCACTTTGCAATAAGTCTCTGACTTAAGTTCAAACCAAGTTTCTATATGTAAATGCCAGATTTTTTGCTAAGGCCAACTCCTACCTATGAAATAGGAAATGCAAAAACAAATGTAGAGATTTCATTCCATTAAATTTAGGACAAACATTTCTTTCTCTAACCCACCAACCAGAAACCTGGAATGACAGCTCTGTAAACTGGGACTTACATAAAACTGCACGGTTCACAAAGAATCTGCAGACACACGGAAAATATTGCCGCCCATCCTGGACCTTGGAGACTGTCCTGGTTTCGGCAGGGATAGAGTTAATTTCCTTTCTAGTAGCTGGTACAGTGCTATATAGTGGAGCTATATTTAAGTGGGATGTGATCTCAAGGAACCTATGCATTAGGAAGAAAGTCAACATTTATTATTTTAGCCAAATTACTTACAATTACTCAGCATCTGTATTTCTCCTTTTATAAACAATAGCACAAAAAGAATATGGGGTAAGGGGAAGACAACAGAAACATGGGAATAGTCAGCACCAAACTACACTTCACTAGAAGATCTAAGCAGCCTCTGCCGTTGGAAGCCTTTGAGATACGGCATGAAAGAGGAATTGCTGGAGAGGGAAGGTAGGAGAGGCACATTTTCTCTCCTCTTACCTGAGTAAACTGCGAAAGGCCTCTAGAGGCTGTCCCTCAAGAGTTTAAACCAACTTGTTCTGGCTTTGAGTTGTGATTTTGGAAATAAAGCAAGCCTGGAAGAAGGGCAAAAGACTTGCAGATGAGAGTTTATTATCTGTTCCTGTTGGAAGGAAATGTAAACCAGCTTCTGTGCGACTGGACTTCTTTACTTCACTGGTGTGCTTCTAGGCCAAGATTATGAACAACTGTTTGACTAAGACATAGGTAGGTCCACAAACATTTCACCAATTGTGATTTTGGAAATAAAGCAAGCCTGGAAGAAGGGCAAAAGACTTGCAGATGAGAGTTTATTATCTGTTCCTGTTGGAAGGAAATGTAAACCAGCTTCTGTGCGACTGGACTTCTTTACTTCACTGGTGTGCTTCTAGGCCAAGATTATGAACAACTGTTTGACTAAGACATAGGTAGGTCCACAAACATTTCACCAAAACTCCCTAGATATGGAAATACATAGGACCCAAGCTGCCGTTTTTTTCAACCTGCCATTAAAAACGAATTAGTCACTGATGACAGTGGGAGCTGAGCTTACAATTCAGCCCCATATTTTTAACCCAATAAAAGAGTATATGCATATGCTAACCTTAATGGGAGAATGGCTAGGTCCCTACATAATGACAGAAAACATCTAGCTGCTAGTAATGGAAAAAACTGTTTTCTTTCCAGTAGGTATACATAATGAATCATATTGAAATATAATTTGTTTTTAAACCATGACAAATCTGATATATTCCCTCCACGTTGAAATATAGCATTAAGAGGTCATTTGTCCTGAATAAAACTGCATGGGGAATGAAGATTATTTTAATACTGCTGGGATCTCTTAAAATTAATAAACAAAAACAGAGTATTCAATGCCCAGAAATAAAAAGTGTATGATTGTTGGAAAAGAAATGTCGAGATACAACCCCGCATAATGGGGAAATATTTTTCATCTGGAATTCATTAGCTCCTGACACACACTACTAGTGTAATAATTTACATCTCTCTCCAGTTACTTAAAGTAAAATCTGCAGAAATAAACCATGAATACTTTAATTGGCTTTTGTGTTGCCAGCTGAAATTGAACATGAAAAGTAAATGGGAAAAATTATTTAATGCCAGTAAGTTGATCATTTTGGCCCAGCAGTGCTTGCCTGCAAATGCCTTTTAAAAAGCAGAAATTGAACATGAAATAATTCTTTGAAATTTGTAGTTTATGGATTTCACAAAAACCTCCTGAAATATTTTTGTTTACTACTCAAAAACATATAGTATACAGGCAGTTGCAAATTACTAGCATAGTAACATTATGCTTTTGTTTAGATACCAGAAAATAATAAAAATTATTCTGAGATGGAGTTCATATTTTAGTTCATATTTTCTGATTGACAAAAAGGGACAGATAAGACCTTTTTCACAAGAATGAATATGCATTCTCTTCTTTTGTTATACAGTCAGTTAAAGCTGTAAGCAAAAAACTGCATTAATAGCAATCTTCCCTTGCCCCTAAAGTTCTTCCACAATTTTATTACAGCAGAGAAGCGAAACAGGCTTTCTTTTACTTAATTAAAAGAGAGGAGGAGAGAAATCTTTTGAACCTATACAAAACACCTGTAAAACAATCTCACAAAGCAGCAATTTACTATGTGAAAAAACCCCACAGATAAATGCAAAATTATCAATAAAATTACTTACTTACATATAAAATGTGTCCCCTGTATCCAAGCTGCTTTTTTTTTCCACCTGCCATTAAAAACGAATTAGTCACTGATGACAGTGGGAGCTGAGCTTACAATTCAGCCCCATATTTTTAACCCAATAAAAGAGTATATGCATATGCTAACCTTAATGGGAGAATGGCTAGGTCCCTACATAATGACAGAAAACATCTAGCTGCTAGTAATGGAAAAAACTGTTTTCTTTCCAGTAGGTATACATAATGAATCATATTGAAATATAATTTGTTTTTAAACCATGACAAATCTGATATATTCCCTCCACGTTGAAATATAGCATTAAGAGGTCATTTGTCCTGAATAAAACTGCATGGGGAATGAAGATTATTTTAATACTGCTGGGATCTCTTAAAATTAATAAACAAAAACAGAGTATTCAATGCCCAGAAATAAAAAGTGTATGATTGTTGGAAAAGAAATGTCGAGATACAACCCCGCATAATGGGGAAATATTTTTCATCTGGAATTCATTAGCTCCTGACACACACTACTAGTGTAATAATTTACATCTCTCTCCAGTTACTTAAAGTAAAATCTGCAGAAATAAACCATGAATACTTTAATTGGCTTTTGTGTTGCCAGCTGAAATTGAACATGAAAAGTAAATGGGAAAAATTATTTAATGCCAGTAAGTTGATCATTTTGGCCCAGCAGTGCTTGCCTGCAAATGCCTTTTAAAAAGCAGAAATTGAACATGAAATAATTCTTTGAAATTTGTAGTTTATGGATTTCACAAAAACCTCCTGAAATATTTTTGTTTACTACTCAAAAACATATAGTATACAGGCAGTTGCAAATTACTAGCATAGTAACATTATGCTTTTGTTTAGATACCAGAAAATAATAAAAATTATTCTGAGATGGAGTTCATATTTTAGTTCATATTTTCTGATTGACAAAAAGGGACAGATAAGACCTTTTTCACAAGAATGAATATGCATTCTCTTCTTTTGTTATACAGTCAGTTAAAGCTGTAAGCAAAAAACTGCATTAATAGCAATCTTCCCTTGCCCCTAAAGTTCTTCCACAATTTTATTACAGCAGAGAAGCGAAACAGGCTTTCTTTTACTTAATTAAAAGAGAGGAGGAGAGAAATCTTTTGAACCTATACAAAACACCTGTAAAACAATCTCACAAAGCAGCAATTTACTATGTGAAAAAACCCCACAGATAAATGCAAAATTATCAATAAAATTACTTACTTACATATAAAATGTGTCCCCTGTATACAAGATTACTGATTGAATTACCTTTATTTGTTTTTTGTCTATACAGATTTCCTTTCCTTCTCCTGCATTTAAAACAATATGCAAATATATTGGCATTTTTCTAATGTGATTCTATTTGTCGCTCCAGCATGTGGGACAACATTTGATAGCACAATGAAGTCGGTGAAGCCAACCCTCTCATTTCACCATCTTATTTGCCGCAAATAAACTTTTAAGACCCAGAATTTATCTCCCAAGTGACCCAGTGAGATAGAAAGGCCCCTAGATGACACCTACTTACTGAGCTTGCCAAGTGACACCAACACACAGCCATGGCCCCTATTCTCACCACTCATTCTCACTCCATGCTACAACATGTCTCTTCCTCACTTTTTCACAGAAAAATACTCATGGTAATGTGTTGTGAAACAGATTGTGAACTGAGCCAGGTTAAAAATAACCCTTAAAAAAACAACCCCAAGTCTTCACATTTTGACATAACCCTCAGGGGCTTAGAAAAGCCTTTTTAATGCTGTTTTCACATCCATAACCAACCCACCCATGCAAAAGCAAATACTAGTTGGGCTTTGCCTTTAATTCTTATGCTCAACTATGCTTCAGTTTCACAGACAAAGAACTGTAATTTAGGTTTCTAATCTCACTGAAGACTCTGAGATTACATCTAAGTATAACTAAAGGCAGAAAATCATTAGTGGCATGTCTCAGGAACTAACCTAGATTGACTTTCAGTTCCCAGGCTTACAAAGAAAAGTTTAGGGGTTTTTTATGGGTTTTGATTTGGAAGGCATATTTTGCTCATTTTTTGGTATGAATTGAGGAGATTTGCTCTTGGTGTCAATGGAACATGGCTCATTTTTCAGAAGAAATCATGCTTAAGTGCTATTTCCCATAAGAGAAATACCGTCTACTTCTGCTGAAGGGTTGCATCATTTTATGAGCCAGAAAACGTAACTTCTCCCTTTCTCCCTCGTGTTGAAGGGGTGATGAGATTTTTTTCCCTACTTTTCCTACAACTGTGATCAAAAGGCAAAGGGAGAGTATCATACAGACATGCAGCCCTTCTTCTTTAGGGAATGGAGTCAGGTGAGGAGAAGAGCAAGAAGCTGTACAGTCAATTACAGTGGGAAAGGTTATGCTGAAATATAATCCACTGTCGTGGTTTAACCTCAGCCGGCAACTGAGCATCACACAGCCGCTCACTCACTTCCCCCCCCCCCCCCCCCCCCCCCCCCCCCCCCAC
>NW_008794625.1:1355017-1404823 GCF_000699145.1 Aptenodytes forsteri | reverse complement strand
GATGCCCAGCCAGTCCCCGAGCAGCGGCCCCCCTGGCCAACTCCTCCCAGTTTATGTACTGAGCATGACATCCCATGGTATGGAATGTCCCTTTGGCCAGTTGGGGTCAGCTGTCCTGGCTGTGCCCCCTCCCAGCTTCTTGTGCACCCCCAGCCTGCTCAGTCGGGAGAGCATGGGAAGCTGAAAAGTCCTTGACTAGTGTAAGCACTGCTCAGCAACAACTAAAACATCGGTGTGTTATCAACATTGTTCTCATGATAACTCCAAAACACAGCCCTGTACCAGCTACTAGGAGGAAAATTAACTCTATCCCAGCCGAAACCAGGACATCCACAAAGAGGGAAAAGTACGAGTTATAGCAGGTAGCTAGTATAGTTCAAGATGACTTGGATACACCCACATGAAACTAGATTGGTAGATGAAATGTAACTCAGAAAATACTGCTATTCTCAAACCTCACTCATTTTTCTTGGCTGTATTTTAATAAACAAACAGAAGTTGAAATTGCTCAGAAAGCCTTGAATGTGACTTGGTGTAATGAAACACTATCTATGAAGGAAAATCCCCATAAATTAATTCCAATGGCATTGAATAAAATAACAAATGTGGAAACAAAACAGAAATCCACTCAACTAAACCTTCTAAAAGCTTTTAACAGGGTTGCTTTACAAATAATTGAAAGTCAAGTACTCAGGTATTACGCAAAAAGAGGGCAAGTACATAAGGCGGCACAGGCATACTTAGAATACAAACACTTAATGTAGTCACGGGTCTTACGGGTTTTTGTTTCCAAGCACAAAATGGAATGTTCATAAAATGCCTACAAAATTAAAAAAGCACTTAGGAATGGATCCTCATTAATGCACCTTCTATTAAAATGACAGAAGTTGTGCTGCTAGGCCAGAATTTGTTCTGTTGTTCACATGCAGGACATTAAAAACATTCAAAGAAATACAGAATCAGTAAAAATGAAACAAAGCATAAAACAGTAACAGCCCAGACAAAGCTTTAGCACTTTGAGTAGTTTGTTGCTGTTTTCTAACTGCCCTTAGATTTAAAGCATCCACAAATTCTAATTCAAGAACTATTCCATCAGGAACAACAACCATCACGGATGGGTAAACAGGAAGAAAATAATGCTGCAGGGCAGCTTGTGTACGTTGCTAAAGAGGACTGGTATTAAGCCCAATAGGTGCTTGCTCATCCTCGGCTATTTGGCTTGGGAGGTCCTATGTAATTTAGCGCTAGGTACCTGTGTCAGCTGTTCAGTGCTCCAGTACTTCCCTCTAGCTCTGCAAACTCCAAGTAAACCCAAAACACTGTTTCCATTATTTTCCTGTTTCAGTCTTTGTTTTTTCATGTTCATCGAGGGACAGAATATTTAAAGGAGCAACAGACTCCACAGAAAAGCTATGGCAAGTAGATGCAAAAAATATATATGTGTGCATGTGTGTCTGTCTCTCACAGGTAAAAGCAACATTTAATCATAGTGATTCTGCAATCAAAAGTAGGGCTTGTCTGAGGGCCAAAGATTTATTTGATTTACAAAGAAACCAGGGATGATTTCTTAGAAGTAAGGTATTAAAAATCTTAATTGGGTTGTGATGATGGCATAAAAAGTCCTTTCATCCACTTTTATAAGAGCAGCTCCTAGCAACCGGAGTTATTCCAACCTCGCACTCCTACCTGCCAAGGCCCAGATATGGGACACAATCTGTGACAAAACTCGTAATATCCAAGCAGGAAATTGCAAAATTATGGGTAATTCACTTCCTCTGTGTAAAGAGCCCTATTTCCAGCATCTGTAATTTTGAACTACAGAACGATAGGATGCCAAGTTTGTGTCAATCATGGGTAATTTTGGGATTAAATAAGTAACAAGGGCCCTAAAGGCAAGCTTAGTCTAAAATCTTAACATAGTTTTGATTTTAAATGTTAAGTCATCCAACACTTTAGTAGTGAAAAATTTCAACAGTATTCTGAAGTACAGACATTATGCTCTTTATAAAAATATTTTTTTCCTTATGTGCTTTCTTAATGAAAGTATTATTAGAATTATTTGGTTTTGTATTGTCTTTCTAATCTTAAATTCTTACAACCTAATATTAACATATTTGTTGTCTAATATGTGGTAGAGGGAATCAACGGTAAACCTTGTCCATTTTGCTTGTTGAATTGTGATGTACTGCTCTATTTCAAAAAGTGTGTTGTGCCATTCTAATTTTTCACACCCATTTAATTCTGTGCCAACTACCCCAATTCTGTTAATCATCTTTGACACCCTCACAATACCTAACACCATTTTCCCTTCCATCTCACATATTATCAGGAGACTCTCACAGGCTTTTTACCCTGTTATTCTTCTGTCCTTATCTTCTGTCATCACAGATCACAAAGCGGAGACATGCTTCTTATCTACTGCTTTTATCAGCCTCAGTAACGCATCCCCTTATGTCCCTTGATGTAAATTTCTTGCCCAGCCTGATAAGTCTCCATCCTTCCTCTTACAGTGTAAGGGCATACTACTTTTCCTTGCCTTATACAAAAAACAACCAAACAAAACCAATCCACATCCTTTCCACCACTTGCCTATCCATACCTTTCCCTAGCTACTCAGTGGCCCTGACGATTCAATGTGCTTTTTCTTAAAGCTGACAGTCTTTTAAAATTTCCACCTCACCCATTCCCAGCATTTACTGAGATCTCCTGAAGACAGTGCATCAGTGTCCATTTAAAATGTGTAAGGGTTTGGCCTGCAAGTCCTCATGCAATGAACATTTGAGATTCTTCAAGTTTGCGACAATAAGGACTCCCCGGAAGTTATGCTACAACACACATTCAGATTTCATAAACTTGTGAGATTTCCTGTCTTTGAGACATCACCCCCCTACTAACTTTGTTTACAATTGGCCAAAAAAACTACTGTTTGGCTGACAGGCAGAGACACAAACCAATTAAAAAATCCTTTCTTCCTCAGGAACACCAACCAAAGATAACTGCAGGTATCTGCCAAAATGCAAGTTACAAGTATATTTATCAATAAAAATATGTTTAGCTAAAATGTTAAATCAGAAGTTTAATAATACTCAGATAGAATTGACTGGTATATTTTACTTTTAGATGTAAGTGTACCACGGCTTCTTGATACCTACCGATGTTCTACAAGTTAAAGAAAACCACGCTCATTCTGCTGTGCATTTTCTACTGCCTCAGTACTGTTTAAACATACAGGATTTAATTTTAAATTTTTTACTTTTTAGCTTAAAAGAAGGCATTGAAAATAAAAAGTTGAGAAATACGTAGCACAACATTTTGGCTTGTGAGCACATATATCCAAATTAAACCTGCAAGTAAACTTCAGACAAGTATCTGACTTTATATTAAACAATACTAAATATGATCTAAAATGTTATTTAAAATTTTTCTTTTAACAATGCATTAAGCAACATTAAAAAAGCCATCAATAACCTCAACTGTATTTTACACAATGCAGAGTGCTGAACACATTAATTCTGTATTTGTACACCCAAAAGCTAAATACAAACCGAATATGTGTTTTTTGGTATCAGCACAGTTTAAGGTATATATTTCATAATACCATGCCAATTGCTCTACGAGACTAAGGGTGAAACATCAGAAGCCCATCAGACTGTTAGGTTTGGTGCAGCAGGGCCTGGGATACGATTGAGAGAGACAATATCTGCAAAATGCCTGATAAAAGTTCTTTTCAGTTTTGGTTACTTTCTTATGAAACCTATTTCCCCTAATGTAAAAGCATGTGCGTGGCATTATTTTCACGTCTGAAGGCTGCAAAATCTTTCTGGTTCAGCTGAAAATGAAACTCTACTTTTATGAAGGGACTCAATAGTCATACAACTAAAGTGGGTGTTTATTAAAAGGGCTTGTCATGTATACTGCACGGTTAAATACAGCCTTCCAGCTCCATGGCACAAACTGACTTCCAGTGCCTTCTGCAAATTCTTCATGCCTGTACATAGTGTTTCTTCCCCTTTGGTTACTACCATTGCACTTACAAATTTAAGTAGCATTTTTTGGGGAAAAGCAAGACAATTCAATTCTTCGCCTACTTTGCAGCTAGCCTGTAAACAGAAAAGACTTCATAAGCCTATACATTTACCACTGGGGCTTGTGTAAAGATGGAGCACTGTGTTAATCACACACCCGCTGCTGCCATTGCTCCTGCTGCTTTCCTGACTGCTGCCTCCGATACTGCCAGTGGCACAGCGGTATCAGCAGGAAAGCTGCTGATGGTCTGTAGGTTCAGTATTTAAAACACAGCCTTAGTTTTAGGCATCCTTTTCCAAGAGACAAATGTGCAGTTTGTACACCAGAAAACACAGTAATGGTAACCCCAGCAAGATACTAAATATAAGGCTAGGATATATTGTGACTATGGAGCAGAAAACTTGTTCGTACTGATCATGTAGTATGCAAGTGTTCAGGGTTAAATGAAACAGAAAAATAATACTGCTACAATCACACTGTACTCATGTGCAGCTGAACAAAAAATACAGATGGGAAAAAAAAGAAAAAGCTAAGAGAAGTGCAGACACAAGCATGGTACATAAGCATGCTTTTACAGTATAGAAAGCAGCCATTTGACTTTCATCTGGCCTTTCATCTTTATTTAGTACATAGAATTTCTGCTTACATTGTTATGAACTGCATGCAGTTCTCAACCCCTTTTTTCAATTTTTCTTAAAAATGCCTCAAGTTTGCACATAGATTGTGCATACAGCGGTTACACTGTAAAAACATTTAAGGCTGGCTTAAGCCAGACATTTAAGTGTCAGTCCTTGGTTTTAAATATCAACATTGCATGGGGAAAATGAACCAATTTCAATAAACAAACAAACATAACACCACCATTCATTAGCCAGATTAAATTAATTCATGGGAGAAAGGAATGATCGATGAATAATTCCAATTCGATACTCAAGATTCGAGATAGTTATTTCCTAGGTCACAGAAGGCACTTGAGATTTCTCTGCAATGTAACCTTTATCACACAGCCTATTCCCTAAGTACAGACAAGGGGAGAGCAGTACACATTGTTCATCTTGACTTCAGGAAGGTTTTCAACACCGTCTCCCATTAACAACCTGATTGACAAACGGATGAAGTACAGGCTAGATAAGTAGACAGTGAGGTGTATTAAAAACTGGTTGAACTGCTGAGCTCAAAGGCTTGTGATAAGCACCATAAAGTCCCCTTGGATGCCAGTCACTAGTGGAGTACTCAAGAGGTCAATACTGGGTCCAATGATGTTCAGCATCTTCATTAATGACATGGATGATAGGACAGAGTGCACCCTCAGGAAGTTTGGTGATGATACAAAACTGCGAGGAGTGGCTGATACACCAGAGGGTTGTGCTGCCATTCAGGGGCACCTTGACAGACTGGAGAAACGGGCTACCAAGAATCTCATGAAGTTCAGCAAAGTCTTGCCCTTGGGGAGGAATAACCCAAGGCGCCTGAGCACCTTACATACAAGGAGAGGTTGAGAGAAATGGGATTTTTCAGCCTAGAGAAGAGAAGGCAAGGCTCAGGGGAGAAGACAGAGCCAGGCTCTTCGTAGGGGTATCCAGTGGAAGGACGAGAGAAAATAGGCACAAACTGAAATACAGGAAATTGCATTTAAACACACAAAAAAACCCTTTTTCACTGTGAAGGTGGTCAAACCCTGGAACAACTTGCCCAGAAAGGTTGTGGAGTCTCTATTCTTGCAGATATTCAAAGCTAAACTGGATGCAGCCCTGGCAACCTGCTGAAGCTGACCCTCCTCTGAGCAGGGGTTTGGACTAGATGACTTCTAGGGGTCCCTTCCAACCTCAACCAGTCTGTGATTCCATGAAACCTTCGAAACAGAGTCAGAATAGCAGGAATAAAGCAAGAGTTGGCCTTTGACAGTCTCAACCATAACAGGCTGCTCTATTCTGACTTAAATCTTAAAAGCAAAAGGAAGTTAAAAGGACTTGTGCACAAAACTCTCTCTCAGTGTCACGACAGGGTAGACCTTTTCTTTCAGTCTTGCTTTATTTAGGAGCTTTTCACTGTCTTTCTGCATTGCAAACAAACCTTGCCCCACCCCTTCAGTAAAGCATCTTTTCTTATTCTCATTAACTTGTGTGTCTGCTTCCTGCTCTTATCAAAGCAGTATCTCAAAGTCTCCGCTCTTACCACATGTCCTACCCTGCTCTCTAAACCTCCTCCAGGTGCAGATACTCAGTTAATCTCCAGAAGGATCTACTTGACCTACTGCACAGTAAACACAAATGGCAATTAAGCAGCCTTACTCTCTGCTCCCTGTCAAAACCCTTTTTGGTTAGGAGATCTGACGCAAAACAACTTGTAAATTAACTAAATATCTGCAGCAAATGTTGTCTCTTCAGAAGCTTCTACTGCTAAAAAAAGTTCACATCCTCCTTGTCCTTTTCCATAGTAGAGCCCTGTGAGTAAATGCAAAGCACACATCCTACTCATCTGTGGTAGGCTTTGAAACCACATGAATTTACAATATTTCAGTTAAAATCTCTGATGTCAGATGTTATTTAACACTACATTTGCTAATATACTGTATTTGAAAGGAAACGGACATATCCTGATATCTGTCAGTGTGTTAATTAAACAGCTGACAGACAAGACTATTCCTAAAATCCAGTATGTAAAAGATAACACTAAGACTGTAATGTTAAAAATTATTATCACAGGATAAATGCCTGGTAAAAATTATTGATAACGTACAGTTCTGATGCAGAGAGGCAGATTAAAGATTGCCCAAGTTTCCAGACTCCTCTGCCCCTCTTTCACAATGAAAGTTTATTCATAACCCTAGATTTAATGTTTGAACTCTGAGTTTGTTCAGCTTTATAATCAAGTTAGATAGCTCAATTGATCAATCCATTCCCTTGGACCTAATTCCATCTCCCATCTGTTTCTGTTCAAAATTGGTTTTAGCATGTGATAAATAAAATACTCAAAGTGGTCACTTTAGACCTGGGATTCATCCTGCATGTGCATTTGGCTAATATTTTACATCACCGAGAGGAAAGATCTAAGCTTAGAAGAGGAACATTAAGACATTACAGACAGTGAGAACTGGCAGAAGAGAAACAATTTTTCAGGTATGTTGACAATACTTGCCTCACTACCAGGATAGAAAGAAATTAATTAAGAGGAAACCGGGAGAGAATAACACAGAGCCAAGCAAGGGAGTCAGAGAAAAAAATACTGCAGAGCTCCTGAGCAATGAGTGATGTGTGCGTGTTCATTATTTAATAGCATGATTTCTTGGAAAGGCATATAAGTAGGAAATAAGCCATGTGCCTTCTTGGACTTGAAATATGACTAGACTGTATTACCATTTAGTATCCTATATAAAATATGTGGAACTAGATGTTCTGAAACTGAGCAAAAAGTGTGACCACGTAGTGATTCAACATATATTAAAACATCATAACATTTCCCTAAAGAGGCAAAAAATATTTACTATTTTAAAGGATGCGTGGGAAGACAAAGGAACTCCATGTTATTAAGAAATGTTACGGGTTTTTATATTTAAATTGGTACATTACCAGTAGAATGGTCCCTTTCCAGTAGAATTAGACCACCATCTGTTCATTCCAAACCAAGATAAAGAATTTGATTTTGCCATTTTTGTATTTTTGATGTAAAAAATAAGAAAGCAATTTTGTCAAGTCTCATGGAAAAGTGGATCTGAGGGGAGGCAAAATTGCATGAAATAGCAAACACTTTTATGGGGAAAAAACTTCATAGAAACATTTTGAGCAGTTTCACACAGCTCTGATGAATACCATAATGAAAGAAAATGAAGCCAGGCACTACAGAATTGAGTTATCAAAAATCCGGATGAAAGCATATATTGTCTTTTTGTTACTGCTCTCTGAGGAAGTAGAGCATTCATTTACTAGAAGGAGTGGTATTAGAGATCCTGCTTTTGGGAGTCAGAAGTCATTCAGAATGACATGGAAAAAGCATGTGTAAAACAAGCAAGATATCAAACTAAGAAACAATAGAAGCGCCAGTATAAAAATGTATTTCAAAGCACTTGGTTCAGTAGTAGTGAACAATTGTGTATATGGAACAAGATATCATCTATATCAATTTTGCAATTGTCTCTCCTGGATCTCTGCATAAAGGCTAAAACGTGGGTTATGTGTTTTTTCAAACACACTTTGGGAAAAACACAGAGCCCGCTTTTACTTTTTTCTATCAAAAATATGCTTAGAACACATTTTGCAAGAATATATTTTGAAGGAATTGCTGGATAGCATTTAAAAAGCACAGCCTATACCATTACAGTTACAGTATTGTTAAAAAATGCTTACTGTTAGATTTGAAATCGGTTGAAATGTAATGCTACTTCAGCTATACCCTGCTACCCTATAGGTATAGTGTATACTTTAATATACATTTTAATATACTTTTTCTTTCTTGAAAACGTCTGCCTTTGTTCCTCCTTTCTTTCTTTAGCATCTCTATTCAATTATTTCCGTTAGATGCATTTCAGGGAACTTATTCTGCTAAATAATTAACATATACCATGCAAACTACTGTAAAAAAATTACACAGGTTTCTACTCTAATGTGATGTACATTTTAGTAATTTCTTCACCTTGTTGGTTAGTTATATCACTTCATATATTATTTTACAGTATGCAAATATTGTAGGGTGCAGGAAAATCAACTGGCTGCTGGAAGTTTTCAGTTTTATTCTCTACATCTTTTCCCATGTACTATTTACGGTAAAACAATGATGCCGATGCATTTTTATTCTTCTACACCACAAGGCACAGAGCCAGCAATGAACTGCACCTTTCAATTTATATGCTACGCGTGTGTACACATGGGCTTGCTTTTCTCCTATTTACTAAGCTTGGACATGGAGTACTGGTCCTCACGTTTTCAGCAACCAAAAAGGTGAGTCTGTATATTTTATTTTCTGTTAGCTTCTCTTTGGTGATTATAAACATTCCTTCACTATCCCACCTATAAGTTTACCTCTATTTTCAATACTCCATATGAAAAACTCAAATCAAAAGAATAGTGAGGTTATGGACCTTAGAAAGTGTCAGAACTGAGATAACAAAGTTACTTTCTCATTTAAAAGGCTCTTAGCACATATAGCTTCACGTCTGAATTACAGAGCAACACTGATACTTGTTTCTACAGATATTTAACGAAAGCTCCTTGTTTCTGTCTACTCTTAGACATGAATATGTTTGTTAGGCTGTAAGTTTGAATGCTTTGCTACTGTCTCTTAATGGACAATCAGTATATACAGGGTATTAAACACGTCTGCAAACATAATCCAAGAGTTTATTGTATGTGAAGTGATCAGTGTGTCTCATAGAGATGCATTGAAATCTCAGTAAATTTCTCAGCTTGATTTTCTGTCTCCTATCACAGTGAAGCCTTTCATTACAATAATATCGTATCATTTCTTATCTTCAGGAGGAAGAACAAGGTTAGCCCTGATGAGAAGTACAGATGGATAGACAAATAGTTATACAGATAAATCATTGGGATCAAGGGCTCTAAGGAGAAACTGTCTGAAGCGCTGCTTGAGTATGTGCGGAGCAACAGATCCAGCCTCTGTGCCTACCTTATAGAAATTGCCAGCTATCCTTTCTTTACAACAGTGCTAGCATTTACTTAGCTACCCATTCCAGAAACTCACTCTCAAGACCTTAACATCTTTTCTGCTTACACTACTTTGCTGATAATGAACACTGTAATCAGTGCGCAGAGCAGTTAATCAAACTTTATTCACCGTTGCTGAGGACCACTGTTGGCAAAGACCTTCGGGTGCTGGATCCAGGCTGAATACTCCTGATGAATGAAGGTACTAAGGTGCAATTGTCTCACTGATTATGTCTTAAGATACCGAAGAAACGCCTCTCAATTTCAAAGCCTAATTTAGTTTTGCTGGTTACCACTATACTGTGAAGACCGTTTGCTTATCCGTAAGACTAGCGTAATAAAAAATAATGGTGAAAAGTCCTTCTTTCCATTGGACTGTTCGTGTGGGAAGCTATTTCTATCAGTACACACTGTATTTTTGTGAGATATGTCAACACCTTCAAGAAGCAGGATACGGCTTAATGAAACCTATCTATATAAGCACATATTGCCTTGGTGTGTATTATACGTAGAGATCTCTGGGGAAGCACAGTGCTAAAGATGAGGCTTCATTGTACACAGTAACTGGCCAGAGCCATCAGCTTGTCCCTTCACTACTGCACTTGCCATCTGCCCATTTCTTCTTTCCTAGTGAAGGACTTATTTTTGATGGCTGCAGCCCAGCTTTGGCTATGACAGTCTGCAGATTGAAACTCGCATGAGATAAAAAGTCCACACACGGGGACAGCCCCTCCAGGTTGTGCTTCTCCTTAATCTATATACTTATGAGCCATAGAGCTGCAAAGTCCTATACCACTTCCAGAAATGACACTTTGGCAAATGGTGAGGCAGCAGCAAAAAGGCAGTTTTCCCTCACACTCATGAATAGCTTGTTAAATATTCATCAGTCTCTTCCAGTATTTTTTGCTCCAGACTATTGCTTTTGAGAAGGGAGAATCAACTACAGAAAAAAAGTAAATCATTCTGATGAGCGCTGGTCTGCTTTCCGGATTCGAAGCCCTGCAGTGTGGTGTACCAAACTATGCCCTACTTACTCTTATCTCCTTTTCAGTGCAGCGTGAATACAAGGCACAGCTGACTTCTTTGTGCACAAAAAAAGTCTCTAACTTGCTTTAAGTGGTACTTCAAACACCAGTCAGCTGACCTATCAGGAACATGGATCAAGTGCTATTCAGACTAAACTTAGTAATGTCAGGAAGAGTTGTCTTCTAATATCTGCTGCCAGCAAAACATCTTGTTATTCAAGTGTCATTTTATAAGATGTGACAGCTTTCAACCAAGCAAGGCTGATTCAACAAGAGTTATCTTGAGCAAATACTGCAGAGAAGACAATCCTGTAGTAAATAATCATACAGAAGAAAAATGTTCTCCAGTCAACAGGATTAAACTTACAAATAACTGCTAATTACAGGCTATAACTCAGGATCTCTCCCCCTCTCCTCTGTTCCAACACATTCTTACATGAGAAGATGCCACTTTGGATCCTGCCTTAGCACATAAATATCTTACAGTACACATCTCCACTCACTATCACCTGCAGTCAATCCCCTGTATTCTGCATGTTCACCCATAATTTAATTTCAATTACCTTTCTAATGGCCTCTCCATGCAGAAAGAGGAAATTACACTGTATCAAAAGAAAAACAAAAGCCTACTTGAACATAAATAATTATTTAATGAAGAAAGAAAAAAGCATAACCAGCAGTAACAAAAGCAGCTCTAGACAGTCTTGCTTGGTAGATGCAAGAGAAAACAAGCTAGATTTTGTGAAGACTTATTATGCTTTTACTTCATTTAGCACTGAAGAACCATCCGCAATAAATGACAGCAATAAAAACTGAGAAGGGAGTAAGCCAGTTTACCATTGAGTAAATAAAGCAAACAACTCCCTGATTCAATTTACTAAAAAACACAGGGAACTATAAATTCTATATACGAAATACTGTGTTGAAGCAAGATGTAATCTCTTGCTCCCGGGATTCCTATCAGCAGTACAGAGTTTGAAGTTAAGTCCCTTCTCCATAATGTTTAACGTGGTCACATTCCAATTCCTCGTCCAACTCATAATGGTGTGGAGGAAAAATGCTGCTAGCTTTACAAGCCCTATGCAGTATTAAAGGAGTAATAACTTTCTCCCATCAATATCCAAGAGTCACATCTTGCGTTTTCCAGGTCTAGGAACTATCTAGTCTTTCAGTCAAACACTACCTTCAAATGGTTGGATCCATCTTATTACAAACGCCCATTCTCAAATAAACCCCTTTGTATCCCTTTACTAACTATGGTAAAATCTATCATTTGTTTGAGTTAACAGATTTACAAACCTTTTATCTTAAATAAGAATTAAAAGTATATCCAAAAAGTGATGAGTAAACCACCTTTTTGAATGGAGCATCAAATGGACAGACAACGGAGTGCAGCAGTTGATTGAGACAGCAGCAGCTTGCCTTGACGCTTTTGAACAGATCCTACTCGAAACCAGAGTGGGAAGATTACACTGTCTCACACAGCAAGAGAGAAGGTTGTTACAGGACAGATGAGTGAATGAAAGGGGGGAAAAAGGCATGTACTGATATCTGAGCTCAGATGCCATAATCTCAATAGGGTCCTGAGTAAAAACTATATTAGCAAAACAGTGGAGACTCTGAAGGGATAAAATGAAATGAATCCAGCTGTGGTGCCACCAACATGCTGTGGTTATTTTCTGAACAACCCAACTATCAACAAAGCGCTTTTCATGATCTTAGAATAGAGGTAAAAAGGGGCTCTTTTTTGTGATAGCAGTAGCAGATAAGCTAAAAAATGAACTGTTTGTAAATACAGCTTCTTTCATATCCACCATGGCTTTTATAATATTTCACAATTTTAGACATATTTCCCCTTTGTGCAATATTTTCCTATAAATGCAGTAGACTGTCCTCAACGGGCATGGGTCCTTGATCTCATTATTGGTTAGCGATGGTACAGGTGTAACCTGAGCAAAGATCAAGCCCTAAGGTAATGATACACACATCAAGCTACGCTGTTTTTCCTCACTCGCTTTATTCCGGGTGTCTTTCACTGACATCCTGAAGTGGATGGTTCTCTTGGGACAGAGTCCTCCCGCCAGCGAAGTAAACGGGGGTGACATTAGGCCAAAAAAGAGAGGAAAGAATGGAAGCAAGAGAGGAGGAATGGACAAGCTCATGCTTTACCGCTGTGTAGTGTGTGTTTAACCACCATAA
The DNA here is from genome assembly GCF_000699145.1 of Aptenodytes forsteri. Lineage (NCBI taxonomy): Eukaryota > Metazoa > Chordata > Aves > Sphenisciformes > Spheniscidae > Aptenodytes > Aptenodytes forsteri. Next base: position 1,391,916 of record NW_008794625.1, on the reverse strand, counting down.
CTTACACCCTTGTTGGTGAGTGCAACAGACTGACAAACACACCTTTACAGTAAATTGCATGATCAGTTGAGTGGGGGAGGCAGCATTTGCAGCTCTGGGTTAAAATCAGAGTGGAAAGATTTTAGATTAGTACTTTGAAAGCTAAAACTCAGAAGACAGACATCATAGTCTGAACAAGACAAATTACACAGAAAAAAAGCACATAAAAAGCTATTAGAATAAAAATCCCAAACATTCTTTTTGTGTTCCAAGAGTTTTGAAGACATTGAAAACTCCAGTAAAGTAAAAATCAAGCCTCCTGTATACAACTGCAGCGCAGCATTTATTTCTAAATCTGAGGATGCGAGCTGTATTCAGTGTTACTCTGCAGGTGACAAATTAAGGTTAGAAAGATAATAAAAGTAATTCTTCACATTGGAGTGGCAGTACCAGCTATATTTAAGGCCAGGGAGACTGAAATGAATACATTACATGGAGAGTGGTTTTGTTGTGAATACTGACCGCTGGGGAGACAAACTTACCAGGCTTAGTACCCATTATGTTGTAAAATTTGTCCTGCAAGGGTATAGATTCTTACCTGAAAGCTACCTTTTCAGGCCCTGATCAAGCAAAGTATTTTACACAAGTTTTAGCTCATATATATATAAGTAATCCTGAATTTGCCATTTATTTGCAAAGAGAATGCAAACAGTACTAGATCTTCTTTCCTTGAAAATATATTCTTTTAAACCTTTAAACAAAACAAAATCTCATCCTATCTCTCTACACAAAGTAACCCTGACACAATTTCCAAGCATATATAAATATGATTTCCAGCTATTTCTCATGTGGTACTTTAAAGTCAAACCATTAATCCCCTTGGTACAACAGATAATCCTATTTAAAAAGTTAAGGTTTGAAATCTTAGATCTTATACCTTACACAGTGCTAAAACTAGGTCTGAAAATAAGGCAAGTTTCCAAACTAAGCTAAAAGAATCAAATATACTTAAAGAGAAATGCATCAGATACGTAAATCAGTGATTCGTTTCCCCTGAAATAAGCAGAAGTCTCAAAAGAGCAGGAAATGAGTACACTGATTAGGGCACTTTGTTAGTGAATGAAGCTGTATTTTCTTATTTACATTCTCTAGTTAATGCTAAAATATTAACTTGCATTCTGTGAATTTCTAATGGTATAATTACTATGTAATAATCATTGAATCTTTGAGCAAAATTGTAAAATGAAGATTCATCAGTCATACACATACAGAATGAAAGTCCCTTTCTATGGGAGTTATCCTACAATTACTTCTGAATCTTTCTTCCTCTTAAATCTCTACGAAAAACCTAGACTGAAATATTCCTAAAAGATATATCCTAACCAAAACTATATATTATATCCAAGAAGATGAAAACGTAACAGAGTGTTGTTACATTTATTTTACACTTCCATTCATTGGTAATTCAGGTACTCAAATTCTTCCATCAGTGTCAAAGGACCAAATAAACCAACTTTCGTCAGTTAATTGACCTCCCTCATGCACCCCCCATGAAAAGAAAGCACCCAAATGTCTGTGCCAGTAGTTAAGAAGCAGAGGCCAATTTCTAGGTGCTTAACCCCAATGACTGTGATGCCTTTGTGCTAAGGGATACACAGCCAACGGTTCCAGGAAGGTACTAATTACTTGGTATTAACTTTTGAAGATAAACTTATGGTAAATCTATATACACAGTATGTGGGGAGGTGAATGCAAACACACTCAGTGTGGTACGCCAATCGATAGCGTCCAATTCCCTATCTGATGGCTGTTTGCTAGAACACAAGACCATTCTGCATATACACAACAGAGTAAACACCACTGCCAACATCTCTGAACTTAAAATTATGCAAGTTCTGCTTTTAACAGGGAGGTTTTATGCAAGAACCCTACTGCTGCTATATATTTTCAGAGAAAAGCAATTACAGCTAAACAATTCTCTCTCTCTCAGACACACACAAATATGGACAAATTACACATACTGTCCAGACAGCTTTTTGTGATCTGGGATGATAAATGAATGACAGCAAAGACTGCTAAGCGTGATGTGCACAAATCAGGACAAACAGAAAATGATCATCAGCAAAACTAGGGATGCATGCAAATTTAGAAGTTCTGAATATAATCCTACATATAAATACAGTAACTCTTTCATTGCATGCTGGTATACCATTTGATAAAACCACTCTGAAAGTACTTTTCTTTCTTACTGGGTGTTTATATGTGCAGAACAGGACAAAACTGGACTAAATTTTTCCATCGCTACTGCCTTCGTATTGTTTTTACACATCCTCACTATAACTACTCTTACAAGACAATGGATTTTTATAGACCAATTCACAGACACCCCGAAACTCTTCAGTTTTTTACACTCTCAAAGAAGTGACCTTAAACTGTATTCCCACAGTGAAACACTTAGGTATTTTATAAAGTCTATATATGCATATCCCCTAAAGTGTCTCTGGTAACAAAAAAATATATCCATATATACATAACAAGATAAAAGAAAGAAAGAAAAAAACAACTAATTGATTTTAATAACATTACACTTCCAATTGAAATCCTCAGTGTAAGGAAATTCATGGAAAAGATTGACACTGCTGCTTCAAATTACGTCACTGAATAACCTCTCTGCTTTTTTTTTTTTTTGGTAGGATATTTTTTCCCTTTTGGTGCAGACAAGATAAAACTCACATATTAGATTCTTTTTTCTTTTTTGGTGTTTCAGGTCACAGTTGGAGTTATGAAACCTTTGAGGTATTAATGCACAGCAATTGCTACCCACTGCCAAAAGTCACCAAAGATGCGGAGTTCTTGCATAGCATGGAATTCACAAACGTGGCCTGAAAAGCGAATCTGAGTAAACTCCCAGCTTTACTGTTCTAATAAATCACTTATCGGAGCAGAGCTTTTTCACAAAATCCTATTAAAAAAATCTCCATAACACCATTCAACACAATGTGCCATGCTGCTAGTAATGCTCTTCCAGCTTATTACACATACAGGCTATAAACTTCTGGATCCTTGGAACTGAACTCCCCCTCCATCTTTTACAAGTGGGTATCAGAAAATGAGAAGGATTACTGACTAGTTAGGACTGTGAATTAATTTTATGACTTTTTTCCCTACAGCTATTTCTTTTAAAGGTTCTTCAATAAAGAGTAACTTCAGAGACATCTTACACACTGTGGAGGTTTCAAAGGAGCTTAACAGATAGGGATTAGGTGTGCAGAGAGTTGGGCAGACTCAGAGCTCCCATTTGAGGAAATCTGGTATCGCCCTCTTGTGTACCTTTGAAAGCATCCTGTAAGTGAACTTCACGGCTTTCACATAGGCAAATAATGACAGAATAATGCATGACATTTCAGCATGCAGACTATCCCAGATCAAAACCTCCTGCTGCAGCTCCTGCTTTGTCTGCAAAAATCAGTTTCAAAAGCCAAATATTTAGGCTTTGTGTAGGCAGTAATGATACTGTAGGTAATATGAATTTACACAAACTGTTTTTTCATCAGGCTTTTAATTCCTACATATTCGCAAAAAAATGGGATGTACAACTGCTACAAGTCTAATAAAAACAAAGTTAGCCAGTTTTTTAAGTAGTCTGCTGAAAATTGAGCCCAAAATGCCATATGATAGGAATCTGTACAATTTATTTGTTCTACCTACTACCCTAATAGGAATGTGTAGAATTTATTTATTCTGCTCTCTAGTATGAACTGGCCAGGGCAAGACTGACCAGAAAAGCAAGTGTAGTCATTTGTTAGAATTAGTAACTCAAGGCAAGAAGACTAAGGCCAGAGGTTTGGCTCAGGCTAAAAGACAATACTTCCTTCTCTTGCCTAAAGGGAGAGACAAAACTTGTCAAGAAAAAGACAAAAATAGACAACAACACGCCCTTTTGAAAAGCACTCACAATAAAGCAAGTTAGAGGCTCACAGGGAGCTGTGTACCAAAAAAGAAGGGAAGATGCGTAGCTATGTGCCCTCAGGTCAATAAGAGAACATATTTCATCTCCTGTTTGCCTGCCTGAGACTGATGTCTCTTATAAGCTTCCAAATGAAGATGAATTAGAGAGGGGTCCTGAGTCTATGAGTTTGTGTTCCAGCAATTTCTATTCTTCTGTTCTTTCGTGTTTGTTCCAGTCAAACCTCGCCAATTCTGTCCCTTCACCAAATCCTGTGGCTTTCCTACATGTATTTGTAGGAATACACATTCTCCATGGTGCACCAAAAGAAGCAATCTACCACTTAAATGTAAACCTAGTCCCAGTATGTGACATAAGCCACCAAACCATCCCATAAAACCGTATTAATCAACTCCCCCGGGAAGTGAACCTGATGTGTTCATACAGATCAGTCAGACACTGGACAAGGCTTTTGCTCGCTGCTTTGAAACCTGGGTAAGGAAAGGAATAGTTATCACAACAAGTACATTTCCCTATCTCACGGCCTCAGGGACCTGTATTTGCAGTTTTTCAGTCACATGTCTGAAAAGGTGGTGTTTAATAGACAGGGTTGCAGGTGGCAGAGTGGAGGAACTGACAGTTGGTGGTGGTTGTTGTTTTTCTCCTAAAGATGAAAACTTACATTACATTTAAACTGTTGTGAAGATTAAAATCCACAGATCTTGTGTAATAAAAGCTAACTTGGCAAGAATTTTCACCTTTAATTTATAAGTGTTCAGTGACGTTTCTTTCAAAAGATTCTTAACTAAACTGTTTTGAGCAGTACCACTATAATACATAGTTTTATCTCTAGAAATCAAACTCTCAGAGATCACAATTATTTGAAAGATTATTTTGAAAGGTCATAAACCCTCTTAAATATATCCATTGAAATCAGTTTGACTGTCAATTATAGGAATCAAGAATAGATAATTTTATTTGACTTGTAACTAGAGGCACATCAGCACACTTCTTATTGCAGGGAGTAATTAATGACAGAAGAACTGCATTTGCAATACATACAAAGCTGTGAAAATAGTACACATATTACCATTACATGCTACGTAACTAAAGAATTATATTCTTCACCCCTCTGAAACAAATTCAGACATTCAGATTTTAACTGATAGAAAAGTACCTCTAGAACAACTTTTTTTTTTTTTTGTTCCTTCATTTTTACAAAGCATCTTTCAAGATTTACTTTTGGTTTGTCAGTGGTTCCTACTATAGAAATCTTACCATAACCTAAATGAAACCTTCCTGACTAAGGAGGACCATCAGAAACCACCTCTCTGAACACAATCAAATAAAATGCTGCATTTGACACAAAGTAAACAAGAAACTATTTTAATAGAAAAGCGAATCTAGACAAATAATATAATCAGTCTGCAATACAAAGGATGGAGCTGCATGATAATACTTCTTTTGATAGGAGGCAGAGAGGATTATTTCTCCAGGCAGATGTGATTAAGAAGGAAGAAAAAAAGTGAAAGAAAGCAAGCACAGACAGCATGAGGCTGGACTGAAAAGGCTTTAAGGTGCAGCGTGGGAGGAGGTTGGAACAAAGCTCAAACCAGTACAGCAAAAACATCCAGGGTACAATTTGTAGCAAGACAATAAATAAATAAATAAATAAATGCTAAAACATGTTATTATCAGCATCAAAAAGGTCCTCACAGCATCCATCCATATTCCCTCAAAGGTAGAACTTCAGAAGTCACTCAGTCATCCCTGGCTACCAAAGCCAAAAACCTCCAGTATTTTCTCTGTCATTAACTTCTGGGACATTTTTTTCTTTGAATTCAAACCACAGATGTATGCTTTGGAAGAAAGCTGTCAAAATGCAACTCCTTAATTCATTATATACTGCAGAAAGAAAAACCACACTCAACATTTGAAATTTCCGTGTGTGATAAGGTTCTTCTAGTTTAATCCTGTCAAGCTGGATGAATGGAATTCAAATGGAGAAAATTAAGGTCATATTTGGGCAGGTGTTCATTTAGATTTTTGTTTTTCAGTAATGTCATTAGATAGTGAGGGATTTTCTGCCTGATTTCTAACAATGAGAACCTTCGCACCCCCACCCCCAAAAATGCAAAACACAGTGTGGCAGCATTTGGAGACTTAAGAGGTACTGTTAGTTTCTTTGACCCTAAGATTATTTATAGAAAGGACTGCAACAGAGCCACGCTCAGCTAGAGCTTCCTAGTAATCTTTTGACCATTTGGAAATTCTGGCAACAGTGTGAAAAATACAGATGACCTTTTATTCCAAAGGAGATTTTCCCTTAGTCATTAGCATCATGTAACGTAGAAGTACTACTCTGCTGAAAAGCTCTTTGGAATAAAAAATATCTCTTCCTTTACACTTTAGTATGACTGAAGCCTAGTTTAATCCCGGGCCATTTTAGAAAGGACATTTCCTTCATTTAAAAAAAACCAAAACCCAAACAAACCACAACAAAACAAACAAACAAACACCCATGAGTGACATGGAGAAAAACACGGTTACACAAATTATGAGTTTTATATGCATGGAGAAAAGTAATTTTCATCTGGTATTAAGGGGGGAAAAAAGCATCAGCAATAGAGAGAATGGAAAGGCATATTTTACAGCCTGAATAAACTTACTGTAAATCACACCAAATAAAACAGTACTTATTTCTTTAAACTCAACACAATGAGAGTTTCTCAGTGAAAAAGGAGTTTAACTGTCTCAGCCACTCTGTATTGACTGAATAAAGACTAAGTCTTTAAAAAAAAAAATTAAATTAGAAGAATCCCAACTCCTCCAAGCCTTTGGGCATAGTAAAGGCCATATAGACCCACTCAGAAGCAAAAAAGTCAGTATGCAAATTACTATTTACAAGACCAAGCCTGCGATGTGTATCCATAAAAGAAAACAAACAATAACAAGAAATGTAGCAACAGGTTTGCAAATGGCAAACCTTCTTTTCCTTCAGGCATATGAATTCAGTGTATAGAATATTCGCAGGCTATATTTGGAGCTAATACTACCAGCATTACACCTTGCAGATGAGCTATTAGAGGGTCTAATACTGCAGACTAGAAGCAGCAATAGTTTAGACAAGTTCTTACATAATGTCAGATATTTTCCACAAACTATGGAAATGCAAGCATATTTCATCTCCCATCTAGATGTAACCTTTGTATCAAGCAGGTGTACAGTAGATCACTTAGCTATGTGCGTATTTACTTCGCTCTCTTTTTTTTTCACATTGTAGATTCTTCATGAAATATTTCAGGGTTGCTTTTGTGTCCTTCTGTAATTTATGCAGAAAAATCCTGCTAGATTGGTGCCATAGCTACAGAGGTATAAGACCAAATTTTGTATACAAATTTTGTATACAAATTTTCTATACTTGGGTTTTCATTTATCAGTAACGAAGGAATTCAAGGAATGCACCTGGATTACAAATACAGTTTGGTCAGATTTTTCTTATCTGAACAAGGCTAGGATTACTACAGAGTAAAGCGTTTAACGAGCCACAGGAAAGACAGAACATTTTTCAAGAGATGCTCTGCGAAGTTGACAAAGGGATTTTCCAAAGCAAAGACATCAGCTGCACTGAATACAAAGAGACCTGAAGAGATTCAAAAGCAGAAGGATGTATCCCTTTGTATTAGAAGTTTTTCCCCTCCTCCCTTTCCCACAGACACTAAGCAGTTTACCAAAGAGCAGAAGAAACATATACCAGATAATACAAATGCAAAGCTAGTAGAAGAGACCTCAAGATTCCAGTATGTATTTAACTCTCCTTAAGAAACAGAAGGTGCTTTGTCCTCCTTGTAAAATTCAGGAAAATTTTGCTCCTAGATTTTATGAACCTAAACTATTCTTGGGTTAATTTTATTTGCTATTATGAATATTGAAGATAGTGCTACAGCCACAAATGCTGTCTAACAATTCGCTATCACTGACACTATAGCTTAAAAACTGATAAATTCATTGGCATCTGAACACCCACATCAATTAGTTACTTCCAGCCCGCCAAAACTCTAATAGCTGAGCTATCTGAAAAGGAAAGGAGAGTCTGGAGGGGAATTTTTCCCTTTTATCCAGTCAGATACAGCCATAGTGGCAGAATTGAGCAGACAATACTTCCTATTACGAGGAAAGGCAGTTCACCTTGGAGCCCTTAACATTTTACAGAAGCGTCCACTGTCAGGAAAAAAAGGACATGCTCCCTCTTTCGGCATGAAGTCTGTCATTTATTTCCTACTTATCGGTACCATTTATCTGAAGATACTAATGCAATCCAGGAACAGAAACAGCCCCTATTAACCTTGTATCCCTCTGCCATTTCATGAAATTCCTAAGTTTAATGATTCATATTAGAAGTTAAAGAATGTAAGTACCATGACAACGATACTTCCAATTCTGCTTTCTGGACATCCTGGACTACATCCATGCCTAATGTATTTGGGCTTTCTGTGATGATGAAAGACAGAGCAGAAGTTACTCTCATACCTCAGCCCAGAAGAATGATGTGTGCCTCCATTTTTCTCATGCAACACATCCTGTTGTTATTCACTGCAGATTGCTCATCTCTGTAGTATATAGTATGCTAAGACCATGAAAGCAAGAACAGAAGCTATTCTTCATATATTTTGCACATGTAATTTGGAAAGCAAAAAAGCTAAGAGCTGGAAATGAGGCAAGATGTTCTAGACAGAGTTCTATGGGGAATTTTACACTCCCAACAGCTTTCTTGTCTGTTGTTTATGCATCCTGCCATTAAGTGTTACACAACTGGACGCTCTACATGCTTTTTCTGTTGGCCTACCTCTCGCCATTCCCTTCTTACAGCCAACCGAAATGCCATCAAGTTTTGAAACATTTAAAGAAGAGAATCTGAATTTGGGATTTCTCTGTTTAAAGACAAACAAGCTGAAACACCTTTCCTGAGTTGAATTGGAATTCACCAGTACTGTGATGTTAAGCTAGATTGGGTAAAACATAACAAAGTTACAATAAGCAATGAGCCACAAACACCTCTGTCCAGTCATTTTGGGTTCTCCCACAAGAACCAACTAGCCCATTGTCCTGCGATGCTGCAGGCTACATTAGCTATCTGAAATCCATTTATTCTGTCATGTTTTTGAGACTTGATAGAGATAAACTATCACAATGCTGTTACAAATGCTATTTGGTTTTGGTGTTGGGGTTTCTTTTTTGTGATTTTGATGTTCTGAAAACATATCCACTCACCAAGCAGTGCTGATTATAGAGACTTACAAACAGAAATGGCACTAGTGGTATACAAAACTGCTTTGTAAAAATTTTGCTTTCACCTTTTTCCTCAACCACTCTTTTTTCCTGTTATCTTATATGGATTAATTTGCTGAGTCTCAAGGCATTATGTTATTTTATTTCCTTACCTGATAGACAACTTCCCACAGTTGTAGACAACAGAATAACCAAGCTCTGTTATAGAAAATATTGCATATTCTTATTCTTAAAGTAATTTTTAGAGCCTGTCATTTATGGCAGGGCAAAATTAAGGATTTCTTTTTTGTATTTCTGAGGAGTTGATATTGTACGCTTCAGTGTTAAACTTCAAGAAAATCCAACTGATAGGTACCATTTCTTCTCAAATCTGTGCCTCACAAATTACTAGTGGCAAGTAGGCAAAAATTCACAAAAATGCAGAAAGAAGGGATGATGTGAAAAAAGAGTTTTTGTTCAGTAAATTATTACTACTACAAAAAGAGAATACTCATTTCTACAAGATGAAAAAAGGTTGTTCAGCAGCTTCCATAATGTTTCTGTCTTCTTGCTCTGGATATACATTCTGCTTGCAGACAACTTTAATTTCACAGCAAGGCTTACATTAATTTAGTAAGTTTATAAAAGAAAACATTTGCCATTAGTAAATGGTAGCTCTATTTTTTCTCAGGCACCTTAGTATACAGGCAGGATTCATGACACTTAGCTAAATCGACATGTAGTTTCTTCACTGGTGCATACCTCAGCCTGGAAGAATAACATGTGCTTGGATTTTTCTCATGTAATATCATCTTGCAGTTATTTACTGCAGCTTGCTTATCCCTGTAGCATGTAGCAGCAAGAAGCTTATGGATTTGGTCCATTAAAAATGTGTTTGATCTATTCTTCTGTATTATATCAACAAGGAGATACAGATTTAAAATCTGGAGCTAGAAATGCAAACTAAATCATACATTTCAGCCAAATTAAAAGGTGAACACCTTATCTAGGTCCTGTAAATTTGTAGAGGTCCAAATCATGCTTAACATGTAATCCTCACTTGTTCTAATAGATCTCAAACACTAAAAGCTCATAGTGCCCACTTACTATTTGCCACATTTAATTTTGCTCTAATAGAAGTCAATCAGCATTTTTCCAGTTGTTGTCAGCGTAGCAAGGGCAGACTTGCTATATCTTTTCTATATATTTATACATCACGGTGTTAAAACTTAGATGCCACACCTCACATACATTTCAAACTTGAGTAGCTGTATGGGCACTAACAGTAGGTTGCACCGTAAATGAGTTATGTGGGAATTAAATTGTAACTATAAACAAGCAAGGTCACTAACGAGCTGAGACAGAAAACAGAACTGCTGGCTGCCTTTCAAGTTTATAGGAATATTCAAATGGATATGTTATACTTGAGACCAGAGAACCAGATTAATGTAATAATGAATTCATTGTTTATTTGAAAGTTGTTAGAAATTTCAAGGATAATATCCTGAATGCAGGAAATTAGAAGCTGTGTCCATTCTGTGATCCAGTATTTATCACAGCAAGAGACCCAGAAGCTGTCACTGAGGTCACAATTAGACATACAAATGTGAAGAGACAACCATCTCAACACAAAGAACCACCACACATTAAAATCTACTGCAAATGCATCAGAAACACAATGTCATGTTAATCCATGTGTAAGAAAATGACTTTGATGCCCAGAAGTTGTCTTTGCCACCAAGGGGAATTGCAAATGTTGTCCTGATGACATTTGTTTCTGTAAAAAGAAAAATCAGAGGGAACTGAGGCACATGCTCTCAACTGGGACAAGTTCAGAAGGGGGGGAGGAAAGCAATTATATAAGCAGAAATGTTTTGACAGGTTAGTACCATTTCGCTATATCCTGAAGCAGTAAACTTGAAAAAAACCTCCGAATTATTTCTGCCAGATCTACTGGCTAGTAGGAGGCTATGGAAACATGTATGCATGACCTTCAGCTTCAGATTTCAGGCTGACAGAAGACTATGGGTAGACAGACATAATGCAGAGTAGGTAGCTGTTCCCCAGCCCAACCCTAATAAGTCAATAGAAAATAAATACATATTTGTTCCTCTCCATGTTTTAGTACGAGCCTGCTGAAAAAAAAAAGATAAGTGATCAGAGATCTCTACTGAGATCAGAACTTTATATTCCTTTATGGAATAGCTTGCTAAGTCAGTGTACTCCGATGTGCCTTTTCAAGGGGAAACATATGACACCGGCTTCCAGGAAGTGGGAAAGGGTTCTCAAAGAAAGCAGAAGAGAGGAGATATTCTGTCCCAATTACCTTCCTCTGCGATGGACAAACTTGAATCAACTTTTAATTTCCTCTGTGAATCAAGACTGGTTTGGTCAAGCATATCACAAAAAACACTTTATGTTTAATATGATACTCTTCTACGCACAGTACAGATCTGCCCTCTCATCCTTTGCACCATGGGATCTATTTGAAGCAAGACTGTTATTCATGAAGTCCACCAATATTTAACATAAGTAGCAATGTGGCCATTGCTATCAGTAACGTACTCTTTGACAGTATAGATACACTTTTGAAGTTCTATCAGCATTTATAGAACAAAGAAGCCTTTATAATTTTTTATTTACAGTCTTATTAAATAAATACCTTGATAAATAGACAAACAACAGGTAAAGCAGGGCTTACTGTAGTAAAAGAGATAGAGAGCATAAAGGAATCTGTTCTTTAAACTTGACTTTAATATTCCTGCTTATTAATTTCTTTTAGGAGCTCTCCCTTACCATAAAGGCAAAAGTTGGGGATTCAGAACACGTTAGCATTTGACCTGTACTCCAAATGAGGTCATCAGGAATTTGAACTACCAATGTTAAGGTGATCCTAAAATTCTTACATTACTATTGAAATAGCGTTATGTATTCCATTAGACTAGCAGTTCCAAACATTGCCCACTTTCAGATAGGCTTAATGAGTCCATCATTTCATATAAGTGATATGGGCATCACTGACAATATAGCGCTATTGTATGTTTTATGCTAAGGCTAATAATGTATGTCTGTTGATTTGGAGCCCAAATCTAAACATAAGCAGTTGAACTGAAAACTTACGCATTTTTTTCTAAAAATTTAAAAAAAAAAAAAAAAAAAAAAAAAAAAAAAAAAAAAAAAAATTAAAAAAAAAAAAAAAAAAAAAATCACTGAAAACAGGTGGGGTTTTTTTTTATGTTTTAAATAAAAGATCTGATTTATTGTTTCGTTATTTCAAAATAATTTTAGCTAAGCCATTTCTTTCTGGTCAAGAAATCATAAGTAAAAGTTCATTCAATATTTGCAAATCAACCTAAGTATTATCACTTCACCAAAAATTAAAATAGAATTGTGTAAGGAGAGTATTTTGAAACCCTTTAGTACTATGCTGGCAACTTATTCAGATACACCCACATGCAGACACATACAGCACAGACTGTTCACAGCATGAGGAATGCTACTCAGCAGACAGCACTCATCACAGTTTGCATGCTTTAACCACAGAGGTGATCTGTACTTCAGGACCAGCCTAAAACTTTGACTGAAAAATGTGTAGGCAGCACACTGTGGGCTTGACTTCCACAGCAGAGGTGTACGGCGCTGCATATATAAGCTCCAGTTAAAAAGATGATGACTGAAGTTGAGGAACTTGATCTTGCAGTAGTGAAAGTGCTGCTGACAATTAACATAGCCTAGGAGGGGATGGGGAGCACTCAGGCATGAAGACAGAATAAGAAACAGATGCCTGGGGAAAATTCTTAATTTTATCAAAGTAAAAGCCAAAAAGCTTTGAATTTAAGTTTCTTCATCAAATTTAAAGTTTATATAGAAGATACGATATCTGTCACCCAGCTCTAGAAATATCTGAGGTGCATGCCCTCATGCCTGTAGGGTCTCATAAAACTTGATATTTAAAAGTTGGTACTAAAGTATATAAAATTATTTGCCACTTAACTAAACTCAAGATTATATATGCCCATTTAGGCAAAGTTAAAGTCTTACAAAGTTGTATGATGCACGTGAGTTGCAACATCTGATCCTGAGAATCAGTTCTTTCTTAAAGTGTGAAGTATGCTATTTCAGATGTAGATGTTAGTTGACTTACATTCCCTATGAAATCAAGGCTAGAAGCAATGAGACAGCTCGAAATAAGATGAAACCTCGAAAAATACATGCTTCCCTGATTATCCTTGTATTTTCCCAAATATGGTATGTTAAACATTCATGTTCAAGCCTCAAGTTTCAAAGCTGATATTACACTTAGTTTTAAATCCTTGAAAATAGGCGTTTACAAGAGAAACTTTGACAGACCTTGAACAACAGTACCTCACAATTCCTTCGTAAGGCAACCTGACTGCTATTGATTTAAAGCTGCTATGTATTCTACTTAGCTCTCCCTCTTCATTTGAGGTTCTTATATTATCCTCATTAATTAAACTGTTTCTGAGTTAGCGCAACGACAGCTGAGCAGTACCTTTTGAACACCCAACTACTGTGCCCTCTTTATTGGTTTGTTTCCATGACTGCTAATCCATGAGTGCAAGTTTTGCACTAGTGGATACTTTTGCATTGCTATAGCACAATTTGTATTGTTGCTTTCAGTGCGCCCACATAATGCCTTCAGTTGCTACGGAGCCATACACTAAGGTGCTCACATGAATTTTATCCTCAGTGGAGTTCAGCTTACAAAGGTACTTTTGTTATTTTGACATTTGGAAACGTTTTAAATGTTCATAATGGGTTCTATTTACCAGCCTTATAATACAAAGATTGTTTAAAATTCCAAGGCACAGTCATAGGAGACAGAGATTACTGTCTGCTGTGTTCACTGGCAAGATAGACCATCTTCCCATAGCAGAGCACAGACCATGAACCAAGTAAATGATTGGGGTTTTTCTAAGTGCTGCTTATTCTATTCGACTGATTCTGCTTTGTCTGTCTTAATTGTAGAAAAATAGCTTCAACACTTCCCAGCTTGTGCAGTTTGAAGGCTTGCCCCTTGCAATAAAAATTTAGAATTAACTGATGTTAACAGTGATGCTGGTGCTTGAACGTGGCTCCAACAATTGCTGATAAAGACTTGTTTCCAAACCATTTTTCCTAGTGATATATCTATAAAGAGAATGCACATTTCAAGATCTGAGTACAGAAGTGTAGTAGTTTTGTGTAAACAACATAGCAGGGTACTGTACACCAAATTGTATGCATGAATTCAAGCAGATATTCAGACAGAGAACTCAAAGTAAACAACTGCATAGTTAATCAGCAGTTGTGTCAAATACAGTGGGTGACAGCAGTACAGTATTCAAAATAAGCTAGATACTTTCTTTTATTTGATACCAGAGAAAAGAAAACTTCACCATTCAGTAGAGCACTTAGGCAAATGTTCTTTTCTTTCCTGATGAGAATATCAAGATTCAGAAAATAAAAAGTAGTTTTTAATCCAGACCAGAGAACTGAGGAACAATACTGTTGTACAGTTTTGCATCACATAAGACTCAGTTCAGTACCTTTAAAGTAAAGTAGAAACACTACTGCTATGCTACATTTATGAGGATACGTCAGCATTTGGATTGCTTTTTGTATCTTCCAACTCAAAAAACTCAAACCATGCTTCATCTGGGAATGTCAATTAGTGGTGTTTGACTGTCAGTTCAAATGTTATCTGATTTTTCAGACCTATGGGCATGTGGAATCAGACACCTGAACTGGGAAAGGTGCTTTGTAATATCTGAGTCGATCCTTCTTAAAAATATAAAGCATTTACTGAGTGAGAAGCCATCGGCTTTTCATGCATTTCCTAGAGAAACGAGAAGCCAGGCACTGCATTTAACCTTCCAGTTTTCTTACTGTGCAGACCTCTTTTCTCATTAAAAATGTGGAAGTTACCTGAAGTTTCTGCCATTCTGAATCCTTCTCCAGTTCTTCCTACTACTGTGATAATCCAGAATTCTGCCCAAAATATCAGTGCTACTTTCCATGTTTTCTTTACTTTATTTTTTTTTAAATTCTGGACTCTTTCTAGATTTCCAAATAGCAAGTACAGCCAAGTGCATTCTGCAAGATAAAATCTATTTTTTTAATAATCCCTGCACAAGTTTACCTGATGCTAGATGACAGCTTAAGGTGTACAGAGAATTTTATCCTAAAATCACTTGGGAAATGAAGCCAACTTAGGTTACAGCTGTCTATCACTGAGCCATGCTTCTTAACCAGAATGTACAATACACCTTCCTGAGATAAAGCTTTTGCTTAGTCATGGACTCAAAAGAGCACACTTTCATTTGAGTTCTCGTTCAGGATCACCTGTGACTGGCTCAAGTTCAACAACATTTTTAAGTAAGAGGTCAGGTTCAGTTCCAATTCAGGAGGAAAAAAACAATGTTTTGAACCAGTCTTCAATTCAAGGTTGTGCTTGAGAGAGTTGAAGTTATGAGTCTAGGTTTTAGTTCAGCTGAAGCAAAATAACAGTAAGGAAACTAGTTTTTGGCTAGTTTATATAAGGCTAGGTTTTATACCTCTGTGGCTTAGGTATTAAACAATTTGAAGCCCAAGAGGCAAACATTACCCATCTAACCAGCATTCCCAGTGCAGTTACAGTCATTGAAGCAATTACATTTTGGGTTGCCAGGGAAGAGCTGAGAAATTCCCTCAAGGTTGTTTTTTATTTGTGTAGGGTAAAAAGCAGGAACAAGCGATGTAACCATAGCTGTAGAGAGACCTTCTGAAATTAGCTACCATAACCACAGATCACTGTAGCTCACCTCCTGAAAGGCGAAGACGAACAGTCAGAAAGCTCTTTAATGTCGTGCTTTCCAACAGAGACCCCAACTGTAACACATCAACATAAAGAAGTCTCAGTGTCTGAGACTGATCAAAAGTTGTGGTTGGTTGTATTTGGTTTTGCTCTGCTACTATGCTATTTTACACTTGGAATAAACAAAGTATACTTGTATACTTAAAATTTATGTGTTTCTCCCCAGTCTGGTGATTCTATATTCTCAGGCCTTTGAAAGATTAGGAACTTTAAAGAAATGACCCTTCCATTGACTTATTTGCTAGGAAACTTTTGCATAAAAACGCTGTACACTTGCAGTTAGACACATACTAACACTTTTTGAAGAAATTCAAATGTTTACTGTAAAAGAGATCTTTCCATATGGAGGAGGAAGACATTTAGCAAACCAGCTTTATGAAGGAAAGAACTGGTAAACTGAAGACCCCCAAAATAGTAGCACTTTGTGATGCTTGCTACCAAGAAACACAAATAGGTGTGTAACCTGAGAATCTCTTTCTAAGAATTATTTCTCTGTGGTTCTTCAGAGAAGTTACTTCAAGTTAGTCAACAGAAATGCCTTTATCAACAAGAGGGACACTAGAAACTAACAACTAGGCAAAACAAAACAAAAAATAAACAAACTAATTAATTATATCTGGACAAACATGATGTTTAAGATCAGCATTTTCAGTTCTTGTTTTGTGGCAACACCTATAATCACTCTAAATACCTGTTTAAAGAAAAAAAGATGTACTTTTCCCAGCCCTTCTCCCTCTTCTGTGCAAAGCATCAGATCTGGTATGTGATCTACTTTATTATAGCTTACATGCACACACACAAACTGTCTGCCAGCAAAATTTAACAATATAGGAAAACATTTAGGCAAAAAGCTTATACTTCTGAGATAAAGAACATAATATGTTTATTTAAAATATTGAAAAAAAAGGAAGCTGAAATTCCCTGTGATTATTTTAATAATTTATGGACTTCTAATTCGGGATCTTGAATAACAGGAGAAACTTACTCTCGGAAATCATTTGCTCACCACAAAGAATTTTTTTCCTTATTTTTTCCAAAATAAAAACACAGTTTACTAAAATCACTACAAATTTTTAAAACAATGAGGAAGAGGAGAACATAAAAAAAAATATTGACAAGGCCATCTGAATCGTGCTCAGAAGCCCTAATTCTACTGATAGGCCCCGATGGTCTTCTAGAGAATTGCTAAGTTTAACAGGTTTCTGTGAATGCACAAAGTTTCTATTTAGCCACAGGACTTCAAGAGGCGAGAACTGACTAGCTCTGCATAACCTGAGAAGGGTCTCATTCCTGAGATAATTTTATCAAATATCTTAATGGTATCTGGAAAGTTATGTCACTGAGGGCTTTCTTCTTTACTCATAAACCCAGTATCAGAGAACTGCATGCATAACAGCCCTTGTGTCTCAACAGTAAGACATTTAATTCTTCATTCAAAACTGGTTGAAAAATCTGCTAACACTTGCTGAATAAGTGCTGTCACCACAGGCTATCTACTACATCCTAGACCAGACAATTTTACAGAAATAGTCAGAAATAAACTTCTTTCCCCATTAATTGCTTTCTATCCCCATCAGGATACTTTACGTATCAAATTAAAAGAAAATTTGTAGATTGTTTCTTTCTCAATTTAGAAAAAAATTTGCTTTGATGAAATAAAGCTACTAAACTACACTCCACTCTACATACTTTACGAGTGTACAAGATTTATTTAAAATGCAAATGCCTATTAAATGTCTAGAAAAAGAAATCAAGGGGAAAACTAAAAATAAGAAAATGACACTTCAGAAATCTACACTTCTTAAATGTCTGAAGAAGCATTTTTCTTTAAATATGCAAGAAGTGTTCATGTGGCTAGAGAAGATGATCCTTAGGAGTTCTGGTATGCTTATGATAAGTTTTATTCAACAGCCCAAATCAGTAGCATAAGAACACAAATTTTAATTCTGAAGATAATGTTGGTAAATGTAATACTACTGAGAAATACTTCATATTTGTAACAGTCATAGTTTTAGAATCATTGTAGTACAGGACCACGGAGCTTATACCTAGCAAAACCTCTAGGATCTGACAAAGATATGGCAAAAGCTAGATTTACAAACATTCAGCTTCAACTACAGAGTAGTTGTTAATATAATCCTAGTAGCCACAACAGCATTGGACTTTGAGGCATAGTTTTGTAACCACCTCTTCATGTACAGCTGTAAAGATATATTTTATTTTCTCATAGGCTACATTTATATTCAAGGATAGGAATCTCCAAAGTGCCATTTAAAGGCAATAGGCCCATGAACACATCTAAATATCTAAGTATTTATTCACCATCTTAATTTCTAGTCAGTCTTCTGTCCAAATTAATAAAAAATGCACAGATGCTGTCTCCTTTTCTTTCCCCTGCCCAGATGTCATCACAAACCAGCCTGCTTTTACAGGGAATTTCCCACTGCTGTGTTATTCTAAGAATCAGCGCTTTTATTTGCAAAATGCCCATAACTGAAGTGGTCAAAACCACCCAGGGAAGAATAAAAGGAATGCATTATGAAAATTTCTGTGGAAGCTGCCTCTCACACAGAGTATCTGTTCAAGAGGACACAAGCCTCTGCCAACCTCAATGTATTGTCACAATTAAACTCAAGATGGTCCATCTTGACAAGATAGTAAAGATCACAACAAGTAACCTTTATTAGCGCTCAGAATTTAAAATTCAATGTGAACTTAAACACAAACTGAAGCATTTAAATTTTGACTAACTGCAAAATTCATATCCAACTATCGAGAAATACACCAAGTTAAAAAATAAAATGCTACAGACTGGAACATAAACTATGGATATCCCTCATTTCTCCATGCGTATGAGACACCATCACACTTCGAATTCCTATCTTTTATGTTTTGAAAAGAGCATAAAAAAGGCCAAAAAACGTATTTGGTTTTAAACTTCTGAACAAACCTTGAAATAATTTACGATTTGTCTGTGGAAATTTGGAAAGGTTACTCAATGCAAAGCACAGGGCATTTCCTCTTTTGTTCACAGAGTGAAAAAATAATTTAACATGGCAGTTCCCATTCCTCATCGAGCATTTGTTCAATATGGCCACCAGGAAGTAAGAGGGCAAAGATTTCCCAGAAAAGCACTGGAGAAGGCCCATGAAAACAGGCGAAGGAAACCAACAGCAAATGGGTTTCTAGGGAAGGAAATGATGGAGGAAATCCCTATTATATTACACAGCACAATGAATTGTGACAGAGAGCAGATACATTAGGCTAAGCAAACAACAAAGTTCAGCTCTCTTTGAATTGCACCACATTATATGTGTAAATGTATTAGTTTCTAGCTATACTACTTTTCATATATTTGGAAAGATTATCAATCTGTTTTTCAAAAGCTTATGGGTAAGAGCAACAGAATACTCTTTGAAAAGAAAATACGCATATGCACATGTGCTTTTACTGTTCTAAGAGATCTACCGTTAAGCAGAGACTCATGGGCTAACTGCATATCTTGACTCCAAAAAGTCTTCATAAACCACAGGCAGCAGCTTATAAAAGACACAGTTGGGCCACATTGTCATTGTTATGGATACGGTGGAAGCTAATAAAGCAGAAAATAAGAAAGAGGTGAAAGTAACAGTGGAGAACAACAGGGAAGGTTTCTGGCACTTGCATTGCTAAAGCACTCTAAACTAGGTTTTTAAATTTACTCTTTATAGTGTGGAATTGATTTAATGAAATCTGAAATAAAAGGTTGGACCACTCCAAACACTAACGATTACAGAAGTTACCGCATCCACTAGCTCTATTCACACTCCAGATAGCAAAACTTTAGAACTAAACATTACAGATATACACATTAGATTGTTTCACACTTCTCTGTCCCATCACCTCCAAAATATTGTGCATGTGAGAGAATAAAATTAACATCAACTTCACAACACACAGACAACTCAAAAAAACACAACAAACCAAACAAACCCCAACTCACTAACACACACACTTGTAACAAATCTCTGAAAACTGCAACCAAAACCTATGTAATGTAAGGTGAGCAGAGTACTCCACAGAAGGCTGCATGGGACTGTAACCAAACACACTATCATATTATTACTGTTAGTATTGCTATAGTCTTCCTCGCATCTTCTGTGGAAAACCAAGTGGAGAGGTAGGCCTTGCTAACCTCCCACAAAGAAGTGGGTTCAATAAAAGTTCTCTTAACATCTGTACTTTCATCTCTGACAATATTAGCAACAAATGGAATAAAAAAGCCAAGTCCTGATCAAATTAGATCCTGCTGACTTTCATGGAAAAAAGGTACTAGGAAGGGTGAAGAAGGCACAAGATACTACAATGACCTTGGCATTGAACTAAGCCTCCCACAAGTCATGCCTATGAAAAAGAACGGATATCTTAATTTTATATCTGAGAAATGCATTTTATTCCGAAGATCTGAAGCAACTGAATACAACACTCAGTTGTAGATCCAATTAGCAACATCTGATTAACATCCAAGCCCTAGGAATGTGAATCCTTCTCACAAATGGGATTAGATGAAGGTAGTTTAAGAATATAGATTGTGTTTTATCTCACTTTAGTATGAAATTTTATCCTTTTTTAAAAAAAAAAAAAGATCCCTGGAACAAAACTTCACCTTTATATATGACTTCTATATTTTGTAAATATGAAGTATATAAATTATATATGAAACATACACATTAAATTTATACATATGCACATATATACACACATATACATTCCACTTTGAAAGATAAATTTCCAAATCAAAAGGATCAAGAGACAAATCTTAGATAAAAGTTACTATATGAGTAGGTTCTTTGGAATCAGTACACTTGCATAAGTCATCAGTAATATCTTAATATCTTCCCCTTTCAACTTATTACTAGGGTCAATACAATCACCTAATTTCCATAAAAACTAGAGGGCCAAACCACATTTATTTCAAGCTTGGCTAGTTGTGCATTGCCAAGTATTACCTCTAAATATGTAGAGACCATCCATAAAATCTCATTCTACAGTTTTTTTAAAAAAAAAAATACTTAAGACTATAAGTACTCAGATTAAAATATATAAATATAAATATTTAAATAGACAAACACCCACATTTAAAAAAAACCTCATAGACAAGTTGTTGCAATATTTTTGGTAAGTAAATGTTACATTGTCAACAGAGAAAAAGCATCTTTGTACATCCAACATGGTCACAAAGTTGAAAATCTCAAATGATTTATACTGTTACACCACAGATAGTATATACTAAAAGATACATTTTAAGCATATATTGAAACAAGGTCATGACCTTACAAAAGCTTCCTCTACATAGGTAACATTCGCAAAAACGATTTGGAATTTAAAATCAAAATGCGATTACTTCCGTATCTCTTTCTTTAGTAGCGAAATCACTCTACCAAGCCTGCAGGAAGAGACCACAGGTATTTTGGACGGGAGTGAGAAGTTACATACCAGCACTGCTCTGGGAGCCTCAGACTTCTGCCCAGCACCGCAACGCGTCACGCTGCCACACCACGCTACGTGGCACTATTTCATAACTCTGTATCACGCTGTATTGTATTTGTAGTGACACACCCTCAGAGACCTAATGAAACAACACTGGATCCTCCATCGTTATGGAGAAGAGCACTACTTCTAGGCCAGGAAGAAAAGGGGACAATCCAGTACTCCCATGGTATTCAGAAAAAGGAAGACTATCTTTTGTCCACACCACTGCATTCCCAGATGGAACCAGAGCAGGGTGCTGGGGGCACAACGTCCCTTTGTATTCAGTGCTCTGCTTCTGATGTGTCTGAGTTCAAGAGGTGACAAAGTACTACAAAAGTTTGTGTCACTGGATGTTCCTGATGCCACAAAGTCTTCAGATAGCTCTTTGTCTCAGCTTCTAGGGGGATATGGAATATCACGACTTGAACAGTGCTCATAGTGAATACCTTTGCTCATAGCAAATTCCTCACTCCCAGCAGTAAGTCGTATAAGTAATGAACTACACCAAGCAGCATACATACATCATGCTTGACTTTCACACCTAAAACCTCTCTATTGTATTTTAAAATCTTGCCAGGCGAGATTCAATGGAAACCGTACAACCTCACTGTAACTTCACCGCGCAAGGCTTTATATATTATTATATATGGTACGTTGCACACTTACTATATTTAACAATGGGCCCCAGGACACTGCCAGTATTGCATAGCTTAAGGTCACAGTGTCACAAAAGCTCATAATACAATTTATACCCACCTTATTCTAGCATATACTTTTTCCGCAGTTCAAAAGGAGGCTGTATCTCCAGAGAGAGAAGTGAGGGTTTGCAAAAGTTACAAGATGGAGTTTCAGAACCTTCATTTCTTGTTTTCATTGCAGCTGACCTTTGAAGACAATTCCCTGTCAAGTTTTGCCACACTTGAAAGATATATAATTTTGAGTCCTAATGGTTAGTATGTAAAATGGTTTAAAGACCATTTTATTATAGGAATGGAATTCATTTCATTACTGCCATGAAACTGTCTTTGCTGCAACATGATGATAACATTTAAAGTTCTGTGGGTTTTCTTTCCCCCAGCAATGTGGAAGAATAATGGAGGGAACAAGAGGGGCAGCAAAAGAGTACTTAAGCAAAACATTCTTTCAGAGTCATTGATCCAATAAAATATAACAGCTGCTAAAGGATGTGACTCGCGCTATATTTTATCACTTTTCTTCAATGCAATGAACACTCTGGTTTTAGCATTTTTACAATATTTAATTCTCCTTCCATACAATTTTGCTGGTATCAAAATGGGATTTTTTTTTTTTTTATGCAAAGCCTTTGAGTGAAGTTAATTCATTTTGTTGGAAGTTTAAAAGAAATATATATATCAAACAGCCTGTATGAAGAGTCTCCAGGACAATAAAATAGCTGAGTTTTATCACATGTAATTTTCACAGAATACTAGAGGAAAAAAGGTGTTTGTCTTCTTTAGCTTCTTACCTGTCTGTTTTCATCTCCCATGAAATTAGCAGGAAATTAGGATAAATCTTAGCTTTTTCCAAGATTTAGTGCCAATGAGTCTATTCTGTCTGAGAAGTTTACTAGGTGGAAATGTACTCTAAGAGAGACAAAAATGCCAAGAACAAAATTCCTTAATAAATGTCCTGGCACATTTCAGAAAGTGAAATATTTATGACATTACAGGGATTACTTTTTTAAAAAACTACTATTTTAGTTTCATATTAACATTTCAGTTCAGATCAGGAGCCTGCTTTAGATGGGAATTTCCCAGTGGCCCCATCTTACTATGCTTTGGTTCACATCACAGAGTGGTTTCAAAACCAGTGTCAAAACCAAGCTTTGCTCCACACTGCCACTGCCACTTACAATGCCACTTACAATCACTTTGTCATTTCCTCTGTGTCTTGTCTCACATTAATTCTTTCATAGTTTGTTTCCTTTACCGGCAGCAAAAGAATTGCAGCGAATGAGACTCAGGACTGCCCTACAAATATTCACAGCAGGGGGTCCAGAACAGCTTCTAATTCCAGAAAACTACATAACAGTAATAGTTCAGGTGACCCATTTTTCACTAGCATAATCTCAAAGGGTACAAATTTCAAGAAGAACAATCTTCATTTTAAAGCAATTTCTTTTTTTCATTACAATCTACTTTTCCTAATTTATTACTTTATTTTAATGAAGGAGGACCAGGGGGAATGAGAAAGAATAAAATCACTGCAAATACTGGTCTACTACTAAAACATGGTGGTTTTTAGAGCCACATTATTTCAAAAGAAAAGCTGGTAGTGTGCAGAAGAGGATTCCCTGGGTAGGAAGGCAACATTCTCAACTGCCCGCAGCTCTCCAGCTCACCCACTGAGAAGCACAGATTGCGATTACAAGGTATTACTGCGCAGAAAGTGCGTGTGCCCTGGCCTGGATTAAACAATCAGAGAACAGATTGCCGACTATGCTGTATGTGCTGTTTCCTTAAATCACCCTCATATTAAACAGAACAAGTGGGAAGGAAAATCTGCACTGAAGTCCATGAAAAGACTTCCTGCCATTTGGTCCTTCATGCCGAAGGGAGAGCTGAGCTCCAGACTTGTGTGTTAGATATTTTTATTTTATAAAGCTGATCTTTAATTAGTGTAATAGACTAGCCACAGTGAGGGATGCTGGAATGACTAGTAAAGTGTCCCTATCCAAAATACACTCATATCAAAGAAAGAACAGATGGCTTAATAAAAGAAACTATTACGCAGCACAAGGACATTCCACAATATTATAATGATTCTCTTTACTATCGGAATTATTCATTTCCTGGGATGTTTGTGATCAAATCTAGTTAAAAAACTGGCTAGGCTAAGCACTCATTTCCAACAACAATGTTGCATCTTTTTACTCAACTAATTCAAAGCCTACTGCAAGAATAAAGCCTGGCGATATTGTTCTAGAAGACTCTTCCAATTTAATATCACAGCTTTAATATCATGATAAAGAAAGTAAGGTGGCTATATTTACTAGTAACAGATGGAGAACACAGTCTTACAGTAAATTGCTTATGGGTGATCTCTTTAAGGTATTCCTTGAGGATAGAGAAAATGGTTATTTCTAGAGGCTGTGCATTCAAGTTTGACATAAGCCTCATTCCTGAAAAATCATATTTGGTTTACCTTAGTTCAAATGTTTAACAGTTTCAGGTCTTTATTACCACTCTTGCCATTAAAGTAGCACTGCCTAGGATTTAGAGGCTCAAAATGAATTTTTCCTCTTTTTCCAAAGTGACTGGGGGGGAGGAGAACATGGCATAAAGGTTGTCCCAGAGTGAAGCTCTATGAAATAGCCTATTAACTTTCATTCGGAGATGAAAACATTTCACTAGGAAACAACTACTTTTTTAACCATTAACTTTCCTTCTTATCATCTTTCATTTCATTCTTCAAATCCAACTGAAAAATCTGAATAAAGATCCTAGGAACTCTGTTGTGTTTGTTTTAGAAATAAGAAAAGTATATTCTCACACTATTATGAGACCTGAACAATGACATCATACACACAGTAACACCCAAAGCTGCCTGGAAGCCTAAGAAAATGTTGAGGTGTCTGTCATGTTAGTTATCTGGGAGCTCCTGCTTGCTGCATGAACCTGGCAAGACCATCTCTCAAATGTCTCCATTGAAACTTTTTGTTGATCCCGTATTTACAGGACATTAACAGTAGAAAATTAGATTAACAACTCCTAGATGTCCATTTCATTTTTCATTCAATAAGCTCCTCTAAGGAAGCAAACTGAAACAAAGAACAAAAAAGCAGCCTATCTTCTTTCTCATAAACCTCTATTTCCAAATGTATCTAAGGACAAGCAATATTAACTGTACTCCAATTTCCACTTTCCCTGCTGCTGAGGTTTTCTCAGGAATTAAAAGATCCATGAAGACACAAATAATCATCACATATCGCTCACAGCTAAATCTAAAAATGACCATATTTGCAGCAGGAGCAATTACATAAATTCCAGTAGACTGATGCTGTAAATGACTTGCTATCTTTTAACTTTTCATCTGGAAAATGTGTATGCGCCTAGAACTATCTGTTGTATTACTGTGTGCTGCCTATTAAAATAAGAATTAACCTGTGAGAGAGTGCTTTAGGAGGAAGGAGTCTGACATTGCAAACTTTTCATTCTCTTGTAAAGGGATGAAACAGAGACCAAAAAGATGCTTTGGGGGGAAAAAAAAAGACAGAGATGGTGGAAGAAGAAAAGAACCGTCATATGAATTGGGGACGTAAATAATTCAGTCTCAAGGTTCACCTCTGTTTGATTCAGATGAGAAACTCTGAACTCTGTCTCCCACACTCCAAGTGAAATCTCTCAGCACTGGGCTCAATGTAATTTTCTTTTTCCTACAAATTCTTCTGCTGAAGATGTTCTTATTTGGTTAATTCTGAGGAGAAAGAGAAAGATAAACATTCTCTGCTGTCCACTGGTGAGGGCACTTATTTGGGATAGAGAAAGGGAAGGTTCAATTTCCTGTTCCAATAAATATTTCATTAATTCTACAACATATAACAAGGGAAGAAAGTGGTAAAAAACTTACCCTATGGAGTAGGGTACTTGTTTTGGATATTGGAGACCTCATCCGACTACTCTACAAGAAGAAAGTCTCCTGAACCTAAGCCTCCTGCCTGCCCGCACAGCGTACTCGTCCCTGCGCTATCCTTCATGTTAAGACTCTCTTTGCCCCTCTTGTGACCAGGAAGGACAACTCAAGAGGGAAGAAACTTCCCCACTGAAAGTAGAAAATTGCCATTAAAATTTTATTGAATGAATCTGCATTTTCCAATGGAAAAACTAATCCAGAACTACTGAATAATTAGATACAGATGGATTAGACTTTGAACTCACCCCATAGTCTGGAAAACTCTGAAGACCTTAATAAACTATATTGATTTGATTCTATATCAAACTAAATCTGACTGATAAGGGAGCTACAGGCTACTGAAAAAATCTTCCATTTCTACTGAATTTGTTGTTATTGTTCCCGTGTGTAAAAATTCTAAATACAGGATGTATACCTTCATCTATTCTCAATTTAAGTACTGAATTACAATACCCAGCCCTATACTTGAACTGTTTGCTCTAAACTGTTTCTAGAGGAAAGGCAGGCCAGGATAATTTAAAAAAAAATTAAGGTTACTGTCCATTTCATTAACATCTAGCATTTGGTAAACAACTGCTAAAATGCCTTGAAACCATAAATTACCTAAATCAAAGAGAACAAAAAATACATAGTAAGAATTAGAATAAAATAGCCAGAACTGTCGGGGAACAGTTCTGAATAGGAAAAGGCCAAACAGTGAAGATTAAGGATAAGTATAGCAGAACTTTCCCACAGCAATCACAGTTACTTGTACTGAGCCTGCTTTCCAGGCATCCATAAAAACAGACAATAACAATTCAATTCCTGCCTTTTGATTTCCTTTCATTTATTTTGCTAGTTTTTAAATCTTCTTTTATGTAATTCCAGAACACATCTGTGCTGCACTTCCTTTGTAAATGCAACAGATTAGAGGGAAAATTGCAAGCATCATATAAAACACAGAAAAACATCTAAGTCTATTAAATCAAGAAAATAATATATGGATATATAAGAGAATATATGGCTACATATTTTCAATTTCAATTAACGGTCTCGTCTATATATTCATTTTTCTAAGGAAGCTGAGAAAATTCTGTATCAACAGAGAAGATTTGGACTACCATTAGCCTTTCCCTATCACCTTTTTTGCACAAAACCACATAAGAAAACCATGGTAAATCTAGTAACGCAATCTTCCTACAAAAGAAAGACCTTTCTCTGTATCAAATCAGCAGTGGTCTACAAACTCATGAGAGGGAAAAAAAAATATTTTCCAAGTGAGTTAAGAGTGTAAATGTTAGCAGCTAAAAATAGCGTAAAGGAAACTGAATTCTGAGACCCCAAGTGGGCTTCTGGGAAGATAGTTTTCTTTTTTCCCCTTTTCTTTCCAGTTTTACGGATAAACATTAGTCTTAATATAAGATGTCAAACCTCAGATTTACAACCCTCATCAGACACTGTAAATATTGACATCTAATCTGTATTTAAGACACAACCCTAGGAAACAGCAAAATTACAAAAAAGGATGAGCTGTTAATACCATTTTCTTAGGAGAAGCTGAACAAAAATAGAAATAATGACAGAAGGACTCTGAGGTCAAAATACAGCTTGTGGTTCAATGAATGTAATTTTACAGACCCAGCATAAGGAAGCTGTACTGGTAGTTACAATATCAGACTGAAGAATACGTGGATTTTCCAGCTGGTGGTGTTGCATGGGGGTTAGTTGGATTATATCCCAACAAAAATGAAAGCCATAAACAGTCATTTGGAAGACAATGGCTGCAGAGGATTCATTTGAACTATCAAATAACCATCAATCGTGATTACAGAATGTAATTTGGTGCGTTTCCTTAGAAGTTACCACAAACATTAAAAAACTTGAATTACGTAACAAGGTATCAGCTACAGACTGACTGGTATACGATAAAGTCTAGAAATACCCAACAGAATGGAAATGTCTCCAATACAGGCGTTTAAGACTATGCAAGTTCATAAGCTTTAGGAGACAGATGTAACAATATTGCCCTACATCAACATATGCTTTTTCATGGATAATATGTATAAGAATAAGAAGTTCCATCTACAGTAACTGAATAGTCTCTGAAATGTTGGTTGGGTTTTTTTTTCTTTACTGTTTTCTAACTTATTTTGCCCTAGGCACCCTATAATGGTATGGCATATTTTTACTGCAAGTATTTCAGCTAATATAGTGACAATTCAGCAGTGCCCACTTTTATTTAAGACCAACAGAAAGCGTGGACATTAAATTCACTATAGTGGACCACAGTAAACACATTAATTCTACATTATAACGTCTGTGAACTTTATAAGTAAATGTTGTCATTAGTAAAGGTAGATTTCTGTCTAAATATTGATGTTCAAATCAGTCTGGTAAAACTGCATTTCTCTTGGTAATCACAGTCATTACAACTCTTGAACTACATTTGATAACTTGTTTACTTGCCTTTGAACACAGAGCAAATCACACCTGAAACTTGTGACCATTTTAAAGTACAAATCCAATACAATCCGTCACAGTCGGTCTACCCTACCCAACTCTGGTTATCTCCTTCGGAGTCACTTTCGAATCATCAATTTAATCCTTCATATCTGAATTGGACTTTTGTTTTGTTTTTTAATTCCTGAAGTGCAATTATCAGATATCTTCCTGCCCAGACTGCTTCCCTGAGATTTTCTTCCCAAACTGTATGGTGTTGCATGTCTTTCAATTCACGCTCCTTCAGTCTTCCGGCCCATACACACCAGAAAGTGATACATCCCACCAGGCATTAAACCCCAGTTCCTTTGAAGTCACTAAGAAAAGTCCTTAAAGACTTCAGTGGAGGCATTAGTGTTCATCTTTCGACACTCTGATGTGACCCTGCTCTGTCCCCACCAAGAAGAATAAAGCCACCTTAGAATTATGATGAGTCTGGTAGTCTGCCTATGTCTAACAAAATGTTTCTTACAGACAAGCATGGTAAAAAGCAGATAACTACATCGGTACAGTCCCTTGCAATACCATCTAGTTCACAGCGCCCCTTCTCTCTCTCATCAAAAGCACTCCACAGTATCCCTCTGCTTTTACCGCATGTAGAAACGAGGGAGCTCAGGCTCTTCTGGAAATGTAACCTGTCACCCAGGCTCAGACACTCCAAGGGTAAGTGAAAATGAAACTCCCACAATACCTCCAGTGCAGCAGCATGGCAGATGTCTTGCTAAATGAAATCGATACTCCTACAAATCAGAATCAGAAATACAAAAAGAATAGAACCAAAAGATGACACCCTAAGGCTCTTATTACTGAAAGCACATGAATAGAAAATAAAGTGGCACCTAAACAGGCACAGTACAGGATACTTCAATTAAAGAGAATCATCTTCAAAATTGTTCTTGGGCTTCAACGTTTAAATGAGGATAAGACAGAATCTGGATAATGTTCTTATTTAACCTACTAGAAAACTGTTTTCAGTAAAAATTGCTAATCAACCATAACAGAATTTATGAAGCAGAATTACAATCTTAGCAAATGAGAGTCCAAAAGAGAATAAAGCTTATATGTCCAGATTAATGAGATTTGAAAAAATAAAAATAAGAGAGAGGTGTTAGTACAGTGGAACAAGACCCTATTATGCACCATAATTAGAAGGCAGTACACATTTTGTCAGTTTACATGCTAATTTTAATTTCTAGGGCAAACTGTTTTATATGTTTGGACATTTAAATTGATGCTATACAGTTTAACAGTACACTGTCATGAGTATCAGATCTGAAAGTTAACCTCTTTTGACAGGCTGTTATTTAGGAGTTTGATTCTGCAACCGCAAGTGAATCAGGCTTGGATGCAGCTGCAGTTTGGATGGAGAGGGCATTTAGCAGCTTGTCTGGCATATGAACAGAAGCGTGTACAGCTTAGGACAACTATCAAACATCCCAGCAAAGTTCCAGTCACTTCAGGGATCTCCTTGACTTACTTCATGGACTTCAAGTGAGTAGAGTTCAGCGAAGTCAAGTGACTGCAACTATTTGTGTGCTTGTAGGATCAAACTCCACGAGTGCAACAGGCTCAAGTCAGGATAATTTGGGGTTGCTGCTGGTAACAGTGTACTATTAAAGAAAGAAACATCCATTCAAATATCCCAAAATACTATACTCACCCCTCTTAATTAAAGTAAGTATACCAAATGACAAAATACTACTGGCATCCAACTATTTCGCAAAAGATCACATCCCGCTGCACTAATACTTTTTATCTTGAGTGCTAAGAGAATTCATTCTTTTTTGTAGAGAATACAAGAGATCTGTCCCATAAGAGGGACTGCCTTTTTGCTTTCTATGCCCTTTGAGGATGAGGGCGTGAGAAAAAGCTGCAGGAAGCTGAACAGTGTTATTCAAGGCTTCAATTACTCCTTTTAAGATCTATTTGAGAGGAGAAAAAAATTCCCACTCCCCTCCCCTTACTCCCTGTTAACTTTATTGTTTTAATCTGAGTATTTCAAACCAATGTCTACGCATTACATATAATTAACTGCCTACAGATAACAATGGTTGTTCAGTTTCCCTGATATTGTAAAACATTGATGATGTTGATTTATAGCATCACACAATGAAAAGGTAATCTGAGAGGATGTTTGAGTGGCATTTTAATTTCATACAACAAAGAAAATTCTAGGGTGCCACTGGAGGAAAGTTAAATAGAAGAAAATTATTACCAGGCATGGAAAAATGTTACAGTACCGTATTCATTCACACAACACAGATATAAGCTTACAAGAAACTTGGTTTTAGTTTTATGCAAGTACATAAACTGATTTAAAAATACAGTTTTTGATTTATGAACTATCAAAAAAATACATAATTACGGGCATTTTGAAAAGCAGAAGTCTAAAGGCTGTTTAATGCTGAGGACCCTACACACTGTGTCCATTAAAACTTCACAAAGGCACTGGAATGAGAAACTAGTTTATTCTGGTTAATGAAAAATATACTTGATAAGCTATTGGTAAAATGTTTTTATAAAAAAAATTAGGTCTTTTATTAAAAAAAGACAACTGTTGTGACAGGGTAAACTCCATGAAAATTCAGGGCCTCTTTCAGCGTTCACTAAAAATTATTTTAAGCTGCAAGCCTTAAAGAGATGCCCAAATACTCCCATCATAAACCCTTCATAACAAAGATATTACTAAAATCACTTCAGAGGGTAAATCTAAATGTAGACCCTCACAAAGTAGTAATACCAGACTGCTGACCTTATTGTGCCGCCCAAGAGCAACCACACAAAGATTTTTAAGAGGCCCCTTCCTCCAGGAGCAGTCTGCTAGCTAAAGCAATCTCTTTCGAAGTAACACAATGCAAAGGTGGTGTCTTGACCGATACTGGCCGTAGACCCAGAGACTTTCCAGTTGGCAGTACTGTGTGCTCCAGCCATACCGTAACCACCATGCTCCTACGAATTCCTACTACGCATTCTCAGCAGTTTGTGAAAAATCAGAAGACAAAAGCAGCCATACAAAACCTCCACACTCAACCTCCTCTCAGATGATGTAGCAACAAACCAACTTCCCTAGGCTACCTGACGCAAGGGCGAGCCACTATGGTTACCAGGCAGTTCTGAGCCCTCCAAACAACCCTGGGGCAAATGCTGGCAGCAGGGAGGGAGGATGAAGCCTCCACAGCCTCCACAGACTTTGGGAGGACTCTTGAGGGTGACTGTCTCAACTCAGTGTTTTCAAGTTCTGTTTGTACAAACAGCAAAAATGCATCTTTACTATTTATTGCAGTAGTTCTGAAGAATCAGGACCATTATGGAAATGCGAGCTGGATTTAATCTCCAGATAACCAGGAGATGCCAGCTAAGTTTCAGTTCCAAAAACATTTTATTGGCAACGGTGCGTGAACCAGAACGAACACAGCTTGATTTACATCTCAAGCTGAGCTTGTAGCATTGACGAAACAATAACAAAAATCCTGAAGTGCTTTACTTGTAAATTAAACAAGTGTATCCCAGAAGCACTTGCCCGCAACAAACATCAAATGCTATAATGCTGCACACTCAGTTTCAGGTTATTTTATCTTTCATCTTAAAAAATAATACACATTTCCCTTATGGAATATGCAGAACTCAAAAGCAGACAACTGGTCTACAGTGATGGCTTTTGTATTCTATTTCTGCCCATGTAAGAAAACAGCTCAAGTCAAGCAAAAAGAGTTAATCATCCTTTCACACATAAAAAGAATCTCCATTATATTATTCAATATAAATCTCAGAAAGAGGTAATTTATAGTAGATGGTAAAAATTGATGACAGCACATGCCCCAGGATGTTGCGTTGTTTCTGAACCTAACTGGAAGTCAGAGCAGTAGAAAAATAAATCCAAAAAGTATAATTTTAAGAATTTAAGAAAGAGATAGAAGAGGTAACAACAAAGGAGATAACTTTTCAGTTCACATAAAGTCCAGATCAGTTTCTGGCTTAGTATGGAACCTAAACTTGTTCAAGCTTGGAATTTAATGAACTGATATATGTACAGATATATTCCATATTGTTCCAAGCATTCTTTCCAGGTCACCATCACTGAAGTATACATTAGACCATACTCTTTGGCACGCAGCTACTCTTTAAGAAAAACAGTTTCAAAAGTAAAAAATAAGACCACTGGTCCGTGCAGGAGTCTAAGAATATCCAAACAAACTATTCCATCAATTCAGCTGCAGAGGCAGTAACCTCAGTTGGAAGAGCAATGAACAACATCTCAACAGCAATAATATTTTACAGCAATTGTCTGTGTAGCCTGATCAAGAAACGAATTATATTTCATCCAAACACTGTAACGTCCAGGGATTTGATCTGATTTAGGAGGAGCGAGTTGCTTTTCCTCTCTCCCTTCTGAGCAATCAGAATGAGAAGTCTTCCATTTGTCCCTGTAGAGAATGGCAATATTTCTTGTATCTCACTAAGTTTTCCAAGGCACAGCTGTATTGCTTTGGTATTGCAATCTTAGCTGTTCAGGAGGGCTCCACGTTATGGAGGGATTTCTCATCTCTTTTGCATCTTATGGCTAAAGCATTCACTCTCCTAGGAGATTCAGCTAATGCTAAGGCTACTCTTTTTGAATTAACCGTGATTCTGTAGTATGGGTAGCAGAATATGTTTTTAAAAAGCTGTAACACAAATTGTCTCTGCATATAACAACATTAAGGGTAAACAACTTTCACCACTTTGGGACACTTTCTTCTGTATCATTATGAGACTTAACTTATTATGTTAATGTTTTGCACTGAAGCTCTAATCCATCAAGGATCTCTAGAGTGATACTGAAAGGAATAAACAATTAACTACCAGCTAGAAACATTACAGTATGAGGCAAAAATGAGAAGTTTTGGGAAAACATTCTCAAAAAAAATTAACAAATCCATTCATATTGACTGAAGAAGCAGAAACGAAAGGTTTTTCACTGGTCTCCCATAAAATAGAACTTGCCCCATTTAGAAACATATCATTGGAAGGAGGGGAAAAAACACCTCTGAGGACTAAATATTAGTGTTTCTCTTCTGTATTTTATAAAATATCTCACCATTTCAACACTGATTAGATCAGTAAAGACACCACAGCAGTAATATAAAGCTCTGAATGAAACAGTAGCACAGTTAGTAATTAAGGATTTGGGGGATTATGGGATTTTTAGTCCCCATCAAGCTCCTCAAACAACAACAAAAAGAGAAATCACAACTGGATTGCGATTTATTTTGCATTTTTCTCCACATTCCTTGCAGGGATGAATATTTAAGATTATTTCCTAGCAGCCTACTCTAGAACTGGAACTGAGTTCAATGAAACATAGACAGAAACATTCATGTTTTAAAGATTGTACCACAGCATTTCAAAAACTTGCGTAGGAAAAAAACTTTGCAGAACCACTAGCAGTTTGTTGGTGTGTTTAGGCTTAAAAAAAAATGTACTAGAACACTTGCCATGATTATGGTAATAGGCAGTCTGAAACTACTGTATACAATGTATATGAAAACTACTTAATTTTGACACCAGCTGTTTTGAACTGCACTGAAATAGTGGGTACATGATTATGAGTTGTTTAATGGAATAAAGACTGGTTTATAGTAGCAAAAGAAATGGCAAATAATTATGTTCATTTAACTCACTTGGGATTCAGCTTGTTTTCTGCTTCCTTGATATTAATGAAAAGAAATCCAATTTGTTCTACATGGCAAGATATGTAATTTAGATGCTTATTAATGCACAGTTCTGGTAGCAGCTCTCTGAGAAGCGTTGTCTTTAAAAATGTTTGTTTTATAAGTCACGGAAGCTATAAGTGTAACAAAACAACGTTTTGCATCAAAGTATAACAACGTTGGAAAAAAACATTGTTTCTCACTGTGAGTGGGCAGACTTGTAGATTTTAGCATAACTTGGAAAGAGATCTTTGGTAACGGCAAGATTTTTACAATATATACACTCCAATACAATATTTTTTAACATTTATTGTAAATCATGCTTAAGGTTAAGAAACATGACAAAAAAGCCCTCTTATAATCTGTAGTATTTCATAACATGACACATGCTGGACACACAACCACAACCTCCTTGGAAAAAAACGTTGTTACTATAATTTTTTTTTGTTCCTAATTATTTAAAAGCTATCTAGTCTGTTCTAACCCGGACAATCCTTTATGACACTGCCTGCATTCTTGCCGCCCAAAGAATTCTTCCGTCACTTCTAAATTTTTTTTCTGCATGTGTAGAAGTAGCGCTGCAAGCATTGTAAACGTTAGCTGCACCACAGGTTTAAATACAGGGAAAAAAAGTATTACCAAATAATGCCCTGAAATTAAGCAAATGGCAAACAACTACCATTGCAGATCCCGCTTGTGATGTACCCAGTATAAGACAGAGAAAAGAACAGCATGACACGAAGAGTTCCTATGATCATACACAGCTTCTGGCCTGAAGGTAACTAAGTCTGAGGGATCAAAAGAAATAGATTTCTTAGGCAAGGGTTAGTTCACAACTTCTTTTTTTATTGCTAACATTAAGAGGAAAGGGAAGATGCACTGTGGAATAAGGGAGGAGAAAAAAACAAAGAAAAGGAGCTCATTCCTTTAGATACACTCAAATACTGTGCTAGCTGACATCACCAAATGCACAGATGTGAGAAAATCAGCGTGATATGAAGTAACTAGTCTTATTTGCTAGGCAGTGGTAGGTATGACAAGAAACTTCATTTCCGTCATAATCACTCACATCTGTACAAAGTAAACGTAAAACATGACTGCTATTTAATACCTAATTCTGACACGGGAGAGAGTTGCCCAAACGCAAACATGAAGTGCAAGTCAGTGAAGAATTATTATTTTACTGTAACTTCCATTTCAGCTGAGCCTAACAAATTGATCTGAATACAGTAAAAACTAAGAAAAACTTCACAATCCTGTTTGATGTGGCTCCATGACCTCCCTAGCAGAACTACATCTCCAAAGAGAGACACTGGCCTCTCTCTGTGGCTGCACCACTAACATTTCCAGAGAGTGTGGTCTGCAGAACTGGAAGGCAGGAGGCACAATGGTGCAAGTGCTAACTTGATATAGAGATGAACACTGACTTAATTAATCCACACAGACCATTTCATTTTGGAATAACTTGAAGCAAACACATTAAAAAAATATTACCACCACTTTAACTCTGTTGTCCTGTGGAATAAAAAGAAATGACAAAATTTCCTGCAAGGTAAAACACTATTTTTCCATCAGTTCTTTTCATGATAAAGTTGGTTCCCCTTATTCTTCTCAATTAACTTCTGTAGGTATCAGTGCACACATAGCATGAGTTTCAGGAAGGATAGATTCTTGGAGTGTTGTACATTGCCCACTTGTTGAGAGCAGAAAGTTTGCTGGAACAGACACCAAACAAATGACTACAATAATACTGTGAATATTCTTCTCACTGGCAGGCAGGCACACAGATCACATCAGTTTCCACATGATCTTTGTGTGGGACAATCAGTAGTTTCCTTCTAGTCTCAATTTTAATGTACTTGCAAATTACCTATACACCACCAGAATTACTTGATGTCAGTATATTTTTAGCTTTAGGGGAAAAAAAGAGGAACTATGTCAATAAGGTTATATTTGAGTAACGTGCATCACAAGATGAGCGTTTTTCTCCCAAAAAGTTTTTGTTTTCAAAGCTGATAGGAAAGAATAAAGATTATTAGGAAATTTCTTTTTTGTTTACACTCTTGGGGGTCTGTGCTTGCCTCCTATTTAATTTTTCTGATTGTGCCAAAATTTCCCATTTTTCATACTACAGCAGAAATTTTTCAATGAGCATTAGTTCCTTCCATACTATGCTGCCAGCTGGGATCTCCGCTAAGGGCTTCAGGAACCCACTGGCAGATGTTAAGAAATGTGATATCATCATCAAGATTATTAATACAATTTTATTATAGATTTGAACTTGATTCCCCTAGTCCTTCCATAAGTCTGACGAAACATTTAGCTTCCACTACAACTACATATTGAATATTGAAATTATTCAATAGCCACAAACTTAGTTTCTTGCTAGGGAGTTCAACTACCGTATTTCTCCAGAGTTTTTGAGCTTGATTGCAAATGTCACTTTATCCAGCTTCAGATACATCAGAGCCTACACCTTTCCCAAGCTTATATAATTATTGAATGGTTTTGGAGCAAG
>NW_008794625.1:1309028-1354692 GCF_000699145.1 Aptenodytes forsteri | reverse complement strand
AAAAAAAAAAAAAAAAAAAATTAAAAAAAAAAAAGAAGAAGAAAAAGAAGATTACTCACATGAGAAAATACAAGGTCCACAAGACACAGGCATGGATTTTATGGCACAAGGACCTCTTTTTAATCACAGCTAAACCCTACCACTGCTCACAAAAGAGGGGGGAAAAGACAACTAGTATCTTCTGAGCGAGTGCATGTATCTGTGTATCAGTAGTTGTCACTATTTATTTCTGTTGCTTTCCTGCAAAATTTTATACACACACACACACAGATTATGACTGTTTACATTACATAGTCAGATATGAACTTTTCAAAGGTCATAATTTAGCTGTCATTAACCTAAATGAGCAATATTTTGGAGCAAATACCTGTGAAAAAATTTAACTGGTCACGCATATGAAGCAATTGCACAAGAAAACAGATATTAAAGGTAAGACTACCTAAACTGAGCATGAGACTTTAAACTGTTCCTGGGTTTTCTTGGAGTTGCCTTTGGTTTCTGGGTTTCTTTCAATTTCCCATCAACATGCAAGTAAAGAATCTCATTTTCACAGAGTGAAATTATTCTTATTTCTTACTGTTTTTTCCCCACAGATATTTTAACAGAAGAGCTTCATTGCACAGATCAGGAAGAGTTTACATTTATTTACATTCTGCCCATAGGCTGTTCCCACAGATATTTTAACAGAAGAGCTTCATTGCACAGATCAGGAAGAGTTTACATTTATTTACATTTTCTGCCCATTTGTTTTTCTGGTGCCATATGGGATATGGATGTCATTGTTAACTGCATTCACTTTAATAGTGGATTTTGTGTAATTGGAGTGCCGTTATCAATTTTATCAGATTTTGATTCACACTCAGTTCATTACCTTTTAAAGGCTGCGTACTCTGGTCAGTTGTACACTGCATTTCATGGAGTTTACATACACAAGGTGAGTTGTGTGTTACTTGCAGTAGAGTGGAACCTTATTATCTATGCCTCCAATTAAATTTACTCTGCTATGAATCTGAATGCAGTCTGCATCCAATAAACGTCCACAAAGGTCGCCTACTCTGTTTGGAAGTCATGCCTGGCCTTGAATACTAACCTCACCAGGTTTTTGCTTGGGAGGGAGAGGTTTATATTCCAGTAGGCATCTTTTGAAACAGAGACGGTCTCTGAACATGTGCTGGATCAAGCCTGACACGATCTATCTGGTCCAGGTGTTCTCCTGTTTGACCTAGTACTAGTTAACTAGTTATAGAATCATAGAATCATAGAACCATTAAGGTTGGAAAAGACCTCTAAGATCATCGAGTCCAACCGTCAGCCCAACACCACCAAATTTTTCCTAATATCCAATCTAAACCTCCCTAATGCAATTTGAGGCCATTTCCTCTTGTCCTATCGCTTGTTACTTGGGAGAAGAGACCGACACCCACCTCGCTACAACCTCCTTTCAGGGAGTTGTAGAGAGCGATGAGGTCTCCCTTCAGCCTCCTTTTCTCCAGGCTAAACAGTCCCAGTTCCCTCAGCCGCTCCTCATCAGACTTGTTCTCCAGACCCCTCACCAGCCTCGTTGCCCTTCTCTGGACACGCTCCAGCACCTCAACGTCCTTCTTGTAGTGAGGGGCCCAAAACTGATGACAGTATTCGAGGTGCGGCCTCACCAGTGCTGAGTTCTCCTGTTTGATCCTACACCAGTGGGATCAAAATCATGGCTAGTTTGCTCAGTCCAGGAAATTCCAAATTAGTACAGGACAGTTTGCTGCAGGAGTAATTCAAGCCCGCTAGCTTATATTATTATCAGCAAAACCAGATCTACACTTTCCTTGACCTCCTGCACAACAGACAACTCTCATGCTTTGAGGAGGGCATCCTTGAAGAACCACCAGCTGTCCTGGGTCTCTACCCTTCAGAGCAGCCTCCCATGCTCTGTACATATTACTTGTCATCAAATCTCCTCGACTTTTAGAATGAGAAAAACCTCTATCTATTGCTCTGAATCAGTAGGTTTTTAAATTACCTGATTAAAGAGTCTAATTTTCAATGGAAGCTGAAGTCACAGGGGAAAAGGGGGGGGGGGCAGGAAATAATCCCAAAATTCTTCCCAAAAATCAACACTTCCTCATTTAAAGTTTCTCTTTAAACAGGTATATGTTCAATTATACATATATGCTTCTATATACGTAAATGAAAAATACTTAAGACTAAATGCATAGAACACTCACATCATGCTGACAATTAAGCTAGTGTATTTCTAGAAACTGAAACAACACCTTGTTTTTAATGAGTGCTACAAACTTTTAAATTTTCTTTCTCAAATTCCATTCTATTCCAACTATGTCTGGTCTGCTAGCTGCTAATTAGCTGAAGTGCTTCTATATACGTAAATGAAAAATACTTAAGACTAAATGCATAGAACACTCACATCATGCTGACAATTAAGCTAGTGTATTTCTAGAAACTGAAACAACACCTTGTTTTTAATGAGTGCTACAAACTTTTAAATTTTCTTTCTCAAATTCCATTCTATTCCAACTATGTCTGGTCTGCTAGCTGCTAATTAGCTGAAGTTTCTGTCAACAATATTTTGTTTTCAGTTATAAAGCAATTAAAATTTTTTTCCACTAGCACATGTTACAAATTCTTCCAATTAGCTGCCTTTTGTCCTGATTTATTCCTGTGGGATGAATACTTACAGTCCTGAACTTTATTTGTTGCTGCACATATATAACCAGGATTATTTTCCAAAAGCCCATTTATGTTTCCCTTTTATAAATCACATCTAATCTATTTCCACTAGGCTGGTTGCCCTTACAATGCTAAACGATTAGTATCTTGAACACTGTTTTGTAATAAAACTTAATTTGCACTAATTAGAAGGTAAAAAAAAAAGTTGCAGTTAGATATCTAAAGGCATTTTGCTTGGATGGTAAAATAATGAAACTATCTATAAATGTCTTTCTCTTCAAAGTAAAGATCCAACATACAGCCTCTTCAAAAATAAAATATGAAGACAATATATTTTAAAACTGAAATATCATTAAACTTTAAACCACAGTCCAAAACAGTGCAAACAGAAGTAAAAGCAGTTTCACTTTTCTTTAATACAAACATCTGGAATCTTGAAAGTAAACATTTATAAGCTGGTAACAGAAAAGTCACTTTTTGTTTTTAGATTTCTTAGATCCTTTTTTTCACTCATAATAGATTTTGTAATGACACAAGAAGTACAAAATAATTTGTAAAATATCGCTACCTGTAAATATAAACATGCCGGACCTGTTTCCTTCTAGTACATTATATAGGCTTTATGCATCTAGCTAGCGTTTGCTGGCTTTAGTTGCTTAGGTCCTTCTGAGGAGGGGACATCTTTTTATGGAATTATTATTAAAGAAGACAGGATTCACTGAAGGGAATTTTTATAGCAAGCATATCATAAGCATTGTTTTACAGCAGAAAAAATTATACAAGACAGGGAGAAAAGACTGGAGAAGCATTTTCTAGGCTACTTTATTGGACATTATTTTTGCTCTTGGATCCCTGTATCAGATAGGCTGCATTGCAATACCAAGTGTGTTAAATATTGTCTTGTAGCATGCAAAGTTGAACTATACTCCAAGAAATTTACATGTATATGATATTTGTGTAGATAGAAAATTGTAGCAATATCCATATTTGGTCGAGAAAAGGACAGAGACGCACATCGGGTGCAATTGATACAGGGTCCAGATTTTACTATTATATTTGTACACTGGGCTCGGATGTGACAGCAGAAGTGTTCACAAACTTGTAGGAGAAAAAAGGGCAATAACGATCTTAGGTTTCCCTCTGACAAGTTACACATTATGAGATGCTTCAAAAGTAAGTGAAAGATTTGAAATGAAAATGAGCAGAACGCGAGACTATACTCTTCAGAGAAAAACAGGAAAGTCCACTGGGTGGAAGTTAGCTGTGAGCCCTGTATCTCAGGTCTCCAACAATAAACCATGACTAGCATGCATTCAGTACCTCACAAAGTTATGATAAACGCTCAAAAGGGCTATGACGCTGCTGGGTACTTGTCCTGGTTTCGGCTGGGATAGAGTTAATTTCCTTCCTAGTAGCTGGTACAGTGCTGTGTTTTGGATTTAGGATGAGAATAATGTTGATAACACACCGATGTTTTAGTTGTTGCTGAGCAGTGCTTACACTAGTCAAGGACTTCTCAGCTGCTCATGCTCTACCGACTGAGAAGGCTGGAGGTGCACAAGAAGCTGGGAGGGGGCACAGCCAGGACAGCTG
Organism: Aptenodytes forsteri; assembly: GCF_000699145.1. Classification (NCBI taxonomy): domain Eukaryota; kingdom Metazoa; phylum Chordata; class Aves; order Sphenisciformes; family Spheniscidae; genus Aptenodytes; species Aptenodytes forsteri. The sequence continues at coordinate 1,350,423 of NW_008794625.1, read as the reverse complement.
ACCCAAACTGGCCAAAGGGACATTCCATACCATGGGACGTCATGCTCAGTACATAAACTGGGGAAAGCTGGCCGGGGGGTGGTGACTGCTGTTCCGGGACTGGCTGGGCATCGGTCAGCAGGTGGTGAGCAACTGCATTGTGCATCACTTGCTTTGTATATTCTTCTATTATTGTTGTTATTATTATTACTATTTTATTTCAATTATTAAACTGTTCTTATCTCAACCCATGAGTTTTCTCACTTCTACTCTTCTGATTCTCTCCCTCATCCCACTGGGAGGGGGGACAGTGAGCGAGCAGCTGTGTGGTGCTCAGTTGCTGGCCGAGGTTAAACCACGACAGTACTTCAGATACTATACTGAATATTTCTCAACATATAGCAACTGTCATCTGTAATTGCACTGATTTAGTGCCATTAGAATTGTGGAAGATGAAAGAAGGGGGGAATATTAATTTGAAAATTAATGATGAGACACAGAGAGATCTGAACAGACTAGAGAACTGGGTAATCACCAACCGTATGAAATTTAACAAGAGCAAGTGCCAGATTCTCCACCTGGGACAGGGTAATCCTGGTTATACGTACAAAGTGGAGGACGAAAGGCTGGAGAGCAGCCCCGTGGAAAGAGATCTGTTGAATATGAGTCAACAGTGTGCCCTGGCAGCAAAAAGGGCCAACTGTGTCCTGGGGCACATCAAGCACAGCATAGCTAGATTGAGGGAGGTAACTGTCCCACTCTACACTGCACTGGTGCAGCCCGACCTCGAGTACTGTGTGCAGTTTTGGGCACCTCAATATAAGAAGGACATCAAACTATGAGAACGTGTCCAGAGGAGGGTGACCAAGATGGTGAAAGGCCTCGAGGGCAAGACTTACGAGGAGCAGCTGAGGTCTCTTGGCTTGTTCAGCTTGGAGAAGAGAAGGCTGAGGGGTGCCCTCATCACAGTCTACACCTTCCTCAAGGGGGGCAGCGGAGGGGGAGGTGCTGATCTCCTCTCTCTGGTGACCAGCGATAGGACATGAGGAAATGGAGTGAAGCTGCGTCAGGGGAAGTTCAGACTGGACACAAGGAAAAGGCTCTTCACTGAGGGGGTGGTCGGTCACTGGAACAGGCTCCCCAGGGCAGTGGTCACGGCACCAAGCCTATCAGAGTTCAAGGAGCGTCTGGACAATGCTCTTATTCATATGGTTTAGTTTTAGATAGTCCTGTGTTGAGCAGGGAGTTGTACTCGATGATCCTTATGGGTCCCTTCCAACTTGAGATATTCTATGATTCTATGATATCTCTGTGTATGTATGCATATTCTAAAACTTGGAAGAAAATAACATCAGAAGGAACAGTACATGACACTGGAAAATAAATCAGTAAAAGATTCTCTTAGCAAAGAATTGCTTCTCTCCCTCATAAGGGATTATTAACATAAGTAAAAAAGGACTTCACCTTCCTTATCAGAAGATAAAGATCTACACACAATACAAAAGTATTCTTCTAAAAACAGAGGACTTTAGACATCTGTTTGTGTGACAGAATACAACGGCCCTCTGCTGAAGAGAGAAAAAGAACCAAGAAGGAATTGAAAACAATAAAAAATGTTAAGGAAAGCAGAGCTAGGAAACCATTACCTAAACAGCAAGTCTTCGATAGCAAGTCTAAATTTCTGGAACACGGAAGAATCCCTTGAGTCTGAAATACTACAAATGTAAACACAAAGTCCGTTAAATTCTGCGGTGGGTGTTTTGAATGAGAAATACAGTACTCCGGATGGCTAATCCAGGAAAGGCTGATCTAGATATTCTGACTAGTATGGCTGTTGTACACTCTTATAACATGAAGTACAAAAAATATTATCTACCTTTCTTCAGCACATCTCACTCTAGGATCTCAACAAGCTTTGCTAATATGAAATATTTGCTTTTCATGATGTGCACGTGTGTTGGGAAATAAAGGTTCTATTTCACCTACAGCTGGAATAGTCAGCTCTAGACGAAGGACTGGAAGGGAGCAAGACAACTGCATCAGCTGAAATGCAGCCCAAACTGAAGCAGCAGACCAGGATACTGCATCTTGTGAAAAATGCACTCTAGCAAACAAAAATGCTTAGGATTTATGTCTTATCCAGAAGATATCTCTCTGCCTTTAGCATACTTCCTAATACCATTATGGATTACTGGATCAGAACCATTTGACTTTTGGAGACAATTGTTCTTTCCTTAGAGATTTTTCAAGCACAAGAAATAAAATGGCACTTTGTGGAAAGTGGTGACCAAGAAACTAAAAGGAGAAAACAAACTTCTGATTTGCAATGTTTCTTATTTCCTGGATTTCAGCTAAAGCATATGAAAATGTAGGTAGGACAATGGTGCAGCAATTCAGGGTGGGGGAAGGCAGGCACAGGGAGTGAGTTCTGTTATTGGAAGTATTATCTGTGCCTGGTAATACCCTAAAGCTCCAAAACTTCAACACACAGTAAGAAAATCACTCTTCCCCTACTGCTTTTGTCATTGGGGAATTCCTCCTTTTCATGAATTACACCAGCAATCTATTTCCAATGGTATCTTAATCTTCCTCAAAGCTATTTCACCCCTTTTAGGAACACCACCAAAATATTCAGGTAACTGTGCCTACATTCTAGTCTTGTCAATGAGCCTCAGAAGACGATGCTTTCTCCTCATTCTGAGGGGAAGGCAGTCTGGGTTAACGACTGCAAATACACTTTTTCACAAGATTAGCCTACACAGCAACAGAAGTTTAATTTCCCATGTTTCTTAAGGTACAGAGAAGTGAAGTTCGTGGAAGATAAGCAGTCAAAAAAATTGGTTTAGGCTAACCTGAAACCTTACGTTTGTCTTCACATACACTCTCCATCTGTCTTTGAAGAAATCAACATTAGCTTCAGTACTTTAACATTCATTCTTCTACCACTGAGCCACAAGTTATTATAGCAACCCAATTTCCAGCTAGATCCACAAAATGCAATGGACTGTGCTTCTAAAATGAACAGTGGCTGAGGTAGAAGACATAAAAGAATTTTTATTTTGTGTTAACCAGTTTCTTCACTTTTAAGACCTGTTTTGAGATTCCATCCAACTTCAAATACACTACGCAGTAGAGGAATACAACTGGAAATGTCCCTAAACAAATTTTCACCACTTGGCCATCCACCTTGTTGATAATGCCTCTAAAATATAAATCATGCTACAACCAACATTTACTTCCTGTAGGGTAAAGGTCTTTTTTTTTTTTTTTCTTCAAGACATTATCTCACACAGCTCAGCAAGGTTTAATTTCTCTCAGCCATCTTTTTAAGTTAAATCACGAGTTTGTAAAACGTGCCTTCCGATCAGTGCATTAGATTACTCATATTATTAGAGTTAGTGCCGGAAACAAGATTCTTGGCATTCAAGTTATGACTTGTTTAGGAAATTGATACTGGCATTTTCTGCATCATTTGCTTTTTCTCCAGTGAATTAGTTTCCTGTCTTTGATTCTCCTAAAGAAATTTCAACCTTAAGGGAGAATAAAACTAATTAAAAAAACTGGCAAATTTAACTTCAGGCAGAGAGTCTGAGCTTCCTCTTAGAATTAATGTACCTATTGATGTCTTAAAATAATAAACTGAAAGTTGCAGCCTATCACAGAAAACAGTAACGTGTTTGAGGTCAAACGCTAATTTATCTTTTAAGGGTAAGCATAATGTTTCTTATACCTATAGGTTAACCTGGCAGTTTTCCAAGATAGGATGGATAAGAATAAACAGCAATTAGGTCCTATGAAATACACAGGGAAACAAAAAGTCATACAAAAACTATTTTTTTTTTCTTTATACAGACAGAATCCCTGTAATATTACAGAGATGACGAAAAGTGTTTATTCTTTTCAGGGACATATTTTAAACTATTTAGTGACAGGCAGGTTAACCTGGCAGTTTTCCAAGATAGGATGGATAAGAATAAACAGCAATTAGGTCCTATGAAATACACAGGGAAACAAAAAGTCATACAAAAACTATTTTTTTTTTCTTTATACAGACAGAATCCCTGTAATATTACAGAGATGACGAAAAGTGTTTATTCTTTTCAGGGACATATTTTAAACTATTTAGTGACAGGCTTTTTTTTTTTTTTTTTTAATTTTTTTTCAGGGAGATCATGTTAGTTAACAGAGTTTATTTTATTTTAAGTCCTCTTCCCCAATCTTTCATGACTGCAGGTGCTACTATTACACAAGCCAGGAAGGAAAGGTCAGCTCTAGATTTTCAATATCAAAGACAAAACAAATCAATTTTAATCTCTCAAGAGATGAAACTGCTAATGCAGAAGGTCATTAAATACTGTCTGCTCTTTAGTGGCACTGGAACCCAGAATAAAGGATCTTACAAAACGACAATCACTGAGATTGAGAAGATGAAGAGAAGGGAAGAGTTTGTGTTGGGGAGTTATTAACAAAAGGCACATCCTCTTTGTTTGTTAATCACGTTCCTGAATATATCCATGAATAGCCAGGTGCTACCACAGTGATGTCAATTCTTCAGCAATATAGGAATTTACAACCAAAAACTCCAAAGTAGAACCAATCTTTACTCTCAGCTGTCCTCCACTATCATCACTTTGAACCCCAGCAAAATTTTAATTTTAAATAAAAAAATAAAATAAAACAGATATTTTGTTTCAACCACTTCAGTCATCAGTTTCCCTCTGTAATCTTTATAACAGTAATTACCACAGAAACATATTCAAAATTATTAAAATTCACATAAATTATTATATCAACTGGAAGCAAGGAAGGTACTGCACAGACAAAACCACAGAAACAATGTTAAACAGAAGAGCATGGAATCTGAAATTGGCATCTGTGATTTAGGTCCAGCATTGGACCACAGTCTGCAAAGATGGCATATAGCAATTTACACATTAATTCTTTTTGGAATCCTTTGGAAAGCCTTATCAGCATAGCTGCCACTCCCACAGTTTCCTTGGATTCTTCATAACACCCTTGAACTTTTATTGTCCTGACCAAAACAGCTTGTGTGAATAGATTACATATTCATCTCAATTCAAAGTCAGAAAGACCTAAAAATATCAGTTTGGTTTACTTTCCCTTCTTTGTCCTTTTTCTTTCTCTACCTACTCTCTTTCCTTTTATCCTTTATTTGCCTTTTGTTTAGCAAGTGTCAGGTTTATCCAGACAAGACCATCTTTCACAACACTGCTCTGAGCCTGTGACCAACGAGGCAGTCAAGAGCATTGACCTAAACAGTTCAACGTTAATTCAAGTTTGTCAGGTCACAAAATGTCTGATAAGACTGTGAGCTGAAGCCATGTTTCTCCAGCAGTAGTACTACAGTAAAAGTCTAAAAAAAAAAAAAAAAGATGGATTTTTTTTCTCTTTTATTGTTGTTTTCTTCTCCCCTTGCCTGCATTTGTCTTGTTCCCTCGCAAAAGAAGTAGGCTTGACTCCAGTAATAGCTCCAGTCCTTCTCAAATAACTATTAACTCTCCCTCAGCCAACCATCCCTACAAAGAATGGTTGTTACCATCTCAAAATATATCAAGCCAGCTGTTGTTACAAACTGTTATTCGTTCTTTCCCGGTACCTTCAGAATTAATTTAAAATATCTGCAATCACGTACTAGCCTTGGGATTAAACTGGCCAAAAGCCTGTATACTTGAAACTGCAAACCATGCTTAGCTGGTTAGTGTCATAAGCAGGCTACCTGCAACTCTCTTAATCTGTAATTGTACTTGTATTCAGTGTTTCTCCCTTCAAAACAATGCTGTTTCTCTAACGCAGCACTGTGTAAATTAGTTTTCAACATCTATACATTTAAACCAGGTAACCTAGTTTATTTTCCTAAACTCGCTATATTCCACAGCCTTGAACTGGAAATGGATACTCCATTCTCTCCTAATATCCACAGTCATCTTACATAAATGCTTTAGCTGGCTCATTAGTCATTACACACATTCACTTCCAAAAAAGTGCATGGAAATTGGTGTGTAAATGCCTTGAAAGTGAATGAACTGATTCACAGATGTGGAACTAATAATAAAAGAGTATTACCTACACTGCAGTTGTTAACACTGCTGTAATTAGGATTTTAACAGTCAGAGTTACTATCTCAATTTCAATAGTCATCTTTTTACAGCTACGTTAATTAGGAGAACATTATGAGGTAAGCAGTACCATATGCTTTCAGTGAATAATTATTTTTTGAAGTTGTCTTGCTTTCAGTGTATTACTCTGACTGTTGAAAAGTAGCCTTTCTAAAGCAATTTGTATACTATCAACCTTATGTAATATTTTAAGCCTTTTAAAATGCCATGAAGAATTTTCACATGTCCAATATTTAATCAGAGTATATTTCTGAAAAGGCATCCTACAAGATTTCTTAGTTTTCTTGAATGAGTGGTACAGCAGAGGGGTACTTGCATGCCTGGCCTTCCATCTGACAATGTATTCTTTAAAGAAAAAATTAAATTAACTGTACAAGTTCTGTAGGCTGTCTTCTATGTACAACAACCCTCTTTTGTAAAATGCAGAATTAGATGTGCCTTTTTGAAAGTTATCCATGGTATGAAACTACAGCCTGTCCAGATCCCTCTGAATGACAGCCCTGCCTTTGAGCATAACGACTTGTTCCTCCAATTTGGTTTCATCTGCAAACTCCATGTGAGTGCGCTCATTGACCTCCACCAGATTGCCGCTATGGATGTGAAAGAGGACGGGTCCCAGGAGAGACTCTGGCAGTACTCCGCTTGGTACTTTACCCAGACAGAATAGGATGAATCGGCCACTGCGCTCTGAGCCTGGCCATAGCCACCTATTTGTCCATCCATCCTGACTGCAGCACACTAACTTGGATACAAGTCTATTGTGAGAAACAATGCTGAACACCTTGCTGAAGTCAAGGTAAATGACATCCACTGCTCTCCCCATGTCCACAAATCAAGTTATTTTACCACAGAAGTTAATCAGGTTGGTGAGGCATGATTTACTCTTGATAAACCCATGCTGACTGTTCCAAATCACCTCTTCTCCTTCAAGTGCCCAGAAATGTTGTTCTAACAGGACTCAACCTACGATTTTCCTTGGGACAGAAGTTACGCTGAGTTACCTTCTGTTACCTTCAGACATCAGTGACACAAGCACTTAGACCACACCTTGACTAGGAGGTCATTTAATATTATATAGCTGAACATGGCCTGTCTACCTCTGAAATCAGATTCAGAACTCACACAGGCTGAAGTGCAACCCTGACTTTGCTATAATTTTTCAGCTGCAAGTGAGTGCTCAAGCTATGTGTGAACTACTGAAAGCCGCTACTGCATTAAGTGACAGGACGTCTCTATTACATGCTACAGTTAGATTAAATATTTTTATTAGCCATTAAATGACAAAACTTTGGTGCTTCTAACTATACTTCAATCAGTGTGACAAATAGATAAAATTTTAAATTTACCATATTATGATAAAGTCATTTTGAATGGCTAAAAGCAAAATGCAAATCTGTCATTGAAGACAATTAGGAAACAACATTTCTCTTATTCTAACTACATATGTGTATTTTGCATAAACGTCATGTGAAGATCAACTGTCATTCTACAGTATCAATATCCATCAAATGACAGCATCTTCCATCAACAATTGTTTGGTATAATGGAAACAGAGTCCCTGGAATACAATGCTTTAGCAGGATAAATTACTCCCATTTTGGAAATAAATGTCTCAGCTTCACCTCAACGTTTATTTCCTATGAATGCCAAGGGGATACTAAGACATCCATCTAGCAGTGGGAGGACATTATCCCGTTGCAATGTTTATTCTGACATTCTCTCTTAAATCATCCAAAGCCTATTATCAACATCCCTGATCTAATTTCCAGAATTCTTACACCCACAGCTTAAAGATGTGCTTCCATGGATATAACATTATGACTTCTAAATAGCACACAGAAAGATTCTGAGATGAGGGGAAAAAAAAAAATTATGCTTTCTGCATTGTTCTGGAAAACAGCCATGCTGAAATGCAAAGCTTCATCTTGCAAGATGGGCAGTAAGTACACTGGGATGAATCCTAGAAGATACTCACAAGATGGAGCCTTTTAGAGAGCATGTTACCTTGAAAATGAATACTTTCCTAGTTCATGGCCTTTTGTCCTTACCCAGTGTCAAATGTGCAAGGAAAAATGGGTCACACTTTTAGTTTTTAATGTTTGATTCAAATAAGGGTCAACATCAAATTTTTGATCAGTTTGGTAAATCTACTTTTTGAAGGCTGATAACTGTGCCTACTTTAAGTTCATGAACATAAAAAACCAGGTATTTATTTTAGTGCTGCAGAGTTATTTCAACTCAGAAAACCATTCTGTGAACTCATAATGGTGCTCCCATCTGCAGAGATATGAGCAAGAATACAAGTCTTTTGTAGCAGCAAGCATTTAGCTGAATGCTTTCCTCTGATATAAAATACAACTAAGCACAGAATGTTGAAAGTATGCTCACTGTGTACAATAACATCACCCATTTCATCTGTAAAAAAGGTCACTGACCTTCCCTTTCATACCTGTCACTTTGAGATTCTGAAAACTTGGCCTAAACATTCTTCTAACCCCATCTATTCAGGCTGTCTCTAGGTTCAGGCTCAAATTGATACAACTGAAGGAAAAAGAAAATCTTTATTCCACCAGATACTGCAAGAAAGATATGATACATCTCCTTTAGAGAAGTGTGTCAATTCTGTTATAGGGTTTATTATCAAATAATAATAGAAATAGTTAAAAGTGAATGGTTTTCGACACACAAAAGAGATGGCAACATGTACCTAAGTAGAAAACAATCTAAGTGTGCACTGTCTTTTTTTTTTTCTCGTCGCAGAAGACGTGCAGATTGATTTATTCATGAAGAACTTGAAAACAGTAAACACAAATTAGGATCACAACTAAGATACTAGTAAAATGAAAACGTAACAGTCTACATCTATTTGGAGGCATAAAAATCAAATACTGACAGGATACGATGAAGAACATCTTTATCTCCTAATGCTTTGATCCTCAAAGCATTTTTCCCATTTTTTTGTGCATTACAAAATCTACTTTTCCATGTCTAGTATAATGGAAGTGTAGAATAAGTGTCTTCTCTCTTTAGACTTGGTGGAAAACAACCTCTCAAACCCACCTTGAGCCTTTTTCTCTGATTGGTCCTGCTTTATGGCTGAAGCTTCCTCAGTTGAAAAATGTGGTTGTTAAAGCATTCTATGATAGAACTACATCCCCAGTGATATTATCATCATTAAGGTTTAACTAACATTCAGATGCAGTTTGTACATAACTGGAGTTTCAGCTTCAAGATGCTTTCAATCATTTAATTTCAAATAATTTAATTTCATAAATTTGGAATACAGTCAACCTGGAATTAATTTCCAATTAAAAATAAAATAATAATGTGAATTTCATATTCACTTAAGACATGGGAAAAAAACAGAAAACATGAAAAACAGAATAAAACCAGGAAACATGCTGCCATTGAAAACAATATCAAGATTTCCACCTGACCTAAACATATTTTAAACATATTCATTCCCTTTGTGTGGGCGTGGAAATATCTTCAGTTCTACAGAATCTGCTTTGGAGTTGGAACCATTCCTAGGGATGCCAGTTCTTCAGTGGAACGTGTCAAACGTGCATGCAGGAAAATGTTTATATCCCTCTTTCTGTATTTGGCAGGGGGAGGGGAGTCCTCAAAAACTATAGCTTGGCAAAACCAAGAAAACTTCATCCAAAGTTTTGACGTTGTCAAAGAGGAAAAAAAAAAAAATCCTAAAAGCAAAAGAGATGTGCTGGTGCATAAAATGCCAACATCAAACTGATTTTCCAAGTGCTACAAGACAAGCAAGCTGGACAGAAAAGGCCACGTCTTTTGCTCCATAGATTGAAATATGCAGCACCTATGCCACTAGAAAATCATTAAAAAGATACTGAAATTTTAAAAACTGCCCTTCTGCATAAACATCCTTTTATAAGCTTTTTACAATGCAGTTATAAACTATTGATTTTTTTCCTAAGATTTCTATTGGGTTTATAAACAAACTCAACAGTCACAGTACTAATATTAATTTCAACATTGTTTACCAATACTTGACACACAAGTAAGACTATACTTGAAGAGATCTAGAAGAGATACTATAAAGAATTTTAAAAACATCCCCACTGATACAGTTATGTTTGCAAGTGTCCCTCCGTCCATATGGATGACAAAAATCAGTTCTCTTGTACTGTAGAAGTCAGATATGTCCTTAATATTTGCTTATTTTACCCCATATATTAACAGCATATACTTTACTAGCTATGTTGGCAACATACAGCCACAACTACTGTAAATTCATAGCATGAAGTGCATACAGTAATGCATATCTCAAGGAACAGATAACACATTTTTAAAGAGAAGACAAAAATTCAAGCTCATATACCTTTGTTTTTTCAGTTTTAATTCTGACCTGTAACTAAGTTTTAGAATTTAAAACAGTAAAACTAAGATGCAGGAGGATGCAATAAATAAATACTACTTGGGACGACAGGGTGCTTTAACCTTAGGCATCTTTCACATCATCTTAAACAAGTTAGACTATGCGGCAAAGTGTTTCTAAGAGATCATTAAGGACTATGTCAGCATTATGCTACATTTCACTGAAACGCAGCCACCTCTGGGATAAACACAAATATCTATTTAACAGTACATACTCTCCAAAGTAGTTAAAAGAAGCTTCCAAAATTGCAGTGAAATGGTAGGCAAACTGAGCTTAATTGGCCTACCATCCACATCCTTGCAAAATTCAGCACTGATTAAGTGCAGCAGAAGTCTGAATTTTATTTGTGTTCGTAAGACAGATTCTTATGACAGCAAAAACTAATGAAGTAATGAGGTTCTATTGTGGTTTCATCATAAAACACACGGACACAAACATTTCTGAAACTAGAAAAGATTGAAACCCACTGATTACATACCACTGTCAGTATGTTCAGATTCAGTTATACCCAATAAGGGGGTGATAATATTATCAGTGAATGTTTTCCTTGTGAAAACTTTGCCCCAGGACTTCAAAACAGAATGAATCTATAAATGTCTGTATCAGATACTTGAAGCATGTACAGGGTACACATAAATGTAGAGGTACGTGCAGAAATACTAAGGTTGGAAATAGGTACTTTATGATCCCCCATATCATTTATCCTTTACCCTAAAACCAAGCAAAAACTCCAAAGGTGGCATATGTAACCACATTCCCCTCTGCGACACTGGGGAGCAGCTAGCACCCAACTCACGGCATACCACCATGTTAAGTATTTATATAAAATTTTATTAGTAATTCAATGAATGGAAATTGTTCCAAAGATGATTTGTAAATGTTTCCTCCTAATTTTATAACACTGCATAGCAGTACTATGAATTATACGGGTAATTTTGTACTATAGCTCAAGCAGAATACACAGTATGTTTGTATGATTCTGTTCAGATCAATAAGGCTTGAATAATAACTAAACCCATAAAGACGTTAAGAGCCTTCAGGGAACCTGTTTTTACTATTAAGGAACTGCTTTTGCACCTAATTTAAACATACAATAGACAAACCATTACATTTCTGGGATTCTTGTTAATTGCCTTGTTGTATATTTTATATTCGTAACAGCTCTCACAAGTATAAGATTAAGCATCGTTATCCATTCTTTGGAAAATAACCTAAAGTGTTTGACTAAAATATATAATTTGCCCATACACATTTATTTTCTTTTTAATGAAATATTTTCTGAAGTACTATAGGAGCACCTTAATTTTCATGTCCAACATTTACTGTCTGTGAGATTAACAATAAAGCATTAAAATCAGTAAGATTAAAAATTTATAGATAAATACTACCTCTTACACTGTCTCCTGATAATAGCACTGTATTTTTAGCAGAGAAGTATTTCAAGAGGGGGAGGTTGCAAATAAAATAATTAAAATTAATCATCTCAATCGTTCAGTTATGTATTCCATTAGGACTCCGTAAAACACACTTACGTATAGCAGAATTAAACCTGAAACTCCATTCTGCGTTAGCCTTCCTATTTTTCAAGGTGAGTTTTTTCTTAAAGTATCGCCAGGGTTAATTTCCAGAACAGGACGCAGAGAAAGATACCCACCATCTAAATGAAAAAAGCATTTGCTGCCACACCTGTTGTGCTCAAATCCTCCACAACTCCAGAGACTGTAATCATGATTACAGTTTATTGCACATTATAAAATAAAATTGCCAATAAGTATGTTTTAAGAACTTGGCAACTTGCTGTATTTTATTGCTTTTCTTCTCCTTTCTCCCTCTTCCCGAGGATTCCACTTTTTGTTCTTCCCCACCTCAAATTGTGTATTTGCTTATACCAATCTAAATATCTGTTACACCAATCTAAATATGTTTTTCTTTCACTTCCATTTATCGAGTTTTACCTCACACTTCTCTCAGTCACTTCTTCAGTATAGAAAATTTGCTATAGTCTTTGCTGCTTCTGAACAGTTCCTCCCGTTCTTCTCTCATTCAAATATTCTGTCCACCCTGACACCCAGCTAGTCACAGAGAAGCAAAGCAGATCACCTGCTACACAAGGCAAAGCATCTGTCCGTTCTTGGGCTATTACTCACTTGGTAAGCCAGATGCTGTGCTGCTTGCAGCAGGTTTCTTAGAGGAAGCCTTTGGGCTTCATTTTTAATATGCATCCCTCTAAGTACTAGTCAAGCTTGCTAAATCTCTCTAACTGCTAACTGACAAAATGCAAATATTTTCTTCCTATTTTCCTTCACCAACCTTATTGCTGCTGTGACTGGGGGAGAAGGAAGCCTGCTATTGGTGTTTGGGTTCTTCTCCAAGTCCTCCTCCAGCACGTCTCACAAGCTCCAACACAGATGGGATTTTTTCCAGGTAACAGCAGAGTGAAGCCAAGGTGATTTCTGCCAGGTTAATTCACGCTGACAAAAGTTTCTGAAGCACACTTTGTTGATTTTAACCAGAGAAAACTTATGCCACAGGCAAATCGAAGCATTACTTCGGGGAGCTTGCTTAGCCCATGCCAGAGTTCAGGGATATCAGGTTCCCAGCTGTAAAAGAAGGGGTGAGTCTGCGTAAAGGGATGGTGAGTGTTTGGGGATACAGCACCTCTCAGGCAACAGACACTAACTACCCTTTCCTCTGCAGTAGCACAACAACATGCCCAACACTCCCACGTTCCTGTTCCTGACACTTGGTTCCTCCTATTCTCTTGGAAGAAAGATCAGAAAAGCTGCAAAATTAAATTTTGTGAAAGTTTTGAAGGATCCTGGGATGGCTCTAACTTCAGTCACACTGCATCTTGAAAAATCAATGAGCTACTGTGGTACCGCCCGCCTGCAGACTCTAAAGGGAAACATTGCACTGGATACATTCAATTTACCGTGTAAATTTTTCTGTTCAACACCACGGACTACAAAATTTCTCGTGTTCAAAAAAACCTATAAGCAGTTGTCAGATTATTCAGAGCATGTAGCGGAGCACGTCTTTCATATTTATCCTGCATAAGCCTCCACATGAATAGCAGGCCATCACATTTCAGCAAAAATATCTCAGTAAAAACAAGATTGAAACAAATAGTCAAAAAGAACGTCAAAGTGCAGAGTAGCAAGAGCTTGCTCTTCTGAAGTTATCAGTTTTCATTACTGAAGTACAGCGACGAGAAATACATAAGATAATATGTCAGATGTAGTCACGTAAACCAAGAACCGCAAACTAGAGGTCTGGGAATGTAAGGTGGTCAACCACAGCAACAAATGCTGCAGATAGCAACAGAGAAAAGTCTTAGACTGCAAAGTTGAATTTCTGTCTGCTTCCTTCATTTTAATAGACATCAAATGCTGGTATTTACTCATGCTTATCACTGCAGGTGGTTATGGATATTGAGCAAAAAACCAAACAAAACATATTCAAGTGTTCAGACTGTGAAATATATTTGCCTGAACTTTGGTTAAGTGTTGATCAAAGAATGCTAAAGCTTATTGTTTTACACACACACATTTGCTAGCTTTGAACTTGGTTGGTGAAGGAAAACACAAACCAGGTCACAGTCTAACAATGTTGTCGATCAAGTTCTTCACAAACAAACAATTGCAGTGTGCCATGAAGCCAACACATACATTCACTATAAGCACAAAAATTATCACAGAGCACTCCAGGGTACCTTCTCATTTAGTGCAAGGTAATTACTTCAACATTAATATTGTTACATATTATTTGCATCACAAGAGCACCAAAATTAAGGCCATATGAAACCACAAAGATAATTTCTCTAGGTAGCCACATATTCCAGCATTCATAACAGGCTTCTGGTTCAACATCCCAGTGCGGAAACTCCAGTCACTTAGCACCCTACATAGCTGAATCTATGCTTCTGTTGTTGCCTAAATCAACCTACTAAATGGGCTGCAAATTACATTAAAAATTTTATGACCATTTTAAACAGTTCTCCCTCCTCCTCCAATTAAAGATGAAAGCATTTAAAATCCACCACACAGCTCTTCTCCTTAAAGTATGTTCATCCATAACCTAGGGCTGGCAAGATGAAGAAAAGCTTGCAGAAAGTGCGAAGTTATGACACATTTCCCTTTGAAGCAATTCAAAGGTTCAGATATAGCACTTCATCCATTTTAATAACAGCTTTAGGAAATTGAAGCAAAAGTAAGTAAAAAAAACCCTGTGAAACTTTTAAAATTAAACTTTCTCGTAACCTACAAAACATTACTATGGTACAGCTATGTTGGTTTTTTCCAAGAATCACTCCCTTCCCCCTTTTCAACAACCTAAATAAACACAAAAATACAGATTATTTAAAAAAAAAAACCACAAAACTGACACACATGAAATTACTGAGGAAAAAACAACAAGAAAAAATACATTCTCCTCACTTTTACCCTTTAATTCCCTTTGTACTTAACATATTACTACTGACTACTTTCTCATCTTCTAAGGAGAACAGCCTCTTGTCCTTAAAATGACCATGTAATAATTATGTTCAATTAAAGCTCCCTGAAACGCAATGGTAGTTTTTCTCACACATTCTTAGTACTGCTAAGATAATGTAGTAGGTATGATTTTCTCCTGCATTTTTAATGGGGAAACAACCTAGTAAGAGTGCAAATTAAAAGACAGGTTCAGGGGAAATGCTGAGGACAAACAGCCATCCTGAGCTTTACCTCCACACAAAGCTAACACAGCTCGGGGTCTTCAGCTGAAGGCTCCCCACATAGAGGCATGGGCCGCACGGCAGCTGACCTGCTTCTTGCCCCCCAGCCCGACCTCCCCAGCATACTCACAACCTAGCTGAACAGGAGCGTCTGCCGGCAGAAGCGTTAAGCCCAAAACACTCAGCGCTGGGTCGGTGCAAGGTGCCCCAGGGCCTGGAGAGGATGCCTTGCCTCCCACCAGCAAATGGAGCCGGCAAGCCCCCGGCGTGCTGTGGGGTAGCCAGCACTCACCCTGCACTCCTGGGACTGCTCCTCCCCACTCCCCCAAATCTCCTCCTACCCCGCCTACATTAGGAAGAAAAGTCTAGAAAATACATGTGAGGACTCACCTGCACTCAACGTGATGCACTGAAACCCAGGTTCAAACAAACCCATTGTGAGGACGAGGAGACTGCCTGAGCTGCCCGGTGCCCCAGCCAGCACACCTGGCCTCGTTCGGGCCCACGTGTGCCAGGCTGAAGGAGGAGGAGCCCTTGTCTGCTGGAAATACACTGCTGACACGGTCTTATTTGCACCTGGTACTGCCGAGTCCAAAATCTTCTCCAGAACAGTTTCCGTGGCACATTTTTTTCCACTGAAAACATGTATGAATACCAGAACACCTAGGAGTAGTCAGTCCCAGAAGACAGGAGAGATGAACTATTAAGAAAGCCCTACTTTACAGTCAACTTAATTATCATAAATGCTCTGTTTGCTTCATTTGCTACACTAATACTTTACAGCAGAGCCACCAGTGACGGTTCTTCAGATAACAGAGATAAGCCTTGTTATTTCCAAGTGGGCAGGGGATTAGATTTTTTTTTTTCCGTATTAATAGGAACTAAGAATTCAGCATGCACATTTTGGAACATCCACTATGTTTCATAGCATGAAATGGGAGGCTAGAACTGTCCTACAAGAAGTGCAGCTGCTCTAGGCTGTGCACAACGTAAGCGACGCAGTACGTGCCCCAATTTCTTTACCTCTGTCAGCAGCATGCTAACACTGCAGGGCAATCCCCACAACCAACCTGCTGTGGGCACTCTGGGACGCACCAGCTTCTGAAAAGATCACAGGGCCTGAGATGGGAATGTAAGTTAAAGACTCTTCAACTGACTTATATTTCTGCTCGGATGAACCAAGGGTCCCATTAGCTTGGGAAGTAAATCCGAACTGAGGACACGCATTGAGCCCTCTGGAAACAAAGCTGTGAATTTCAACCTATTTTGCTACACGGAGGGCAAGACAGTTTGTGAATACTGAGGTTCTCCAACTTAAGTCAGAAAGAGTTTATAGATTGCTACAAATACGTAACAGCTACCTGGAAGGACTAAATTCATTTCTTAAGCCTCAAACATCCATGTGTCACATATCTTTGGTTTAGACTGAAAAGAGACAAGTATACTTTACTGCTTCCAGAAGGGACATACACTGGATTTTTTTTTTCTTAAGAACTGCAGTGAACAAACGCTAATGATTTTATTCAGGCTTCTTTTCCAAGAAGCCTGAACATTCTAAATACTCTTCATGTTTTTAATATTTTTAACTTCCTACCACTCAGTGAAATTTGTTGGGTGAGAGGGAGAACACAAGGTGATCACAGCTGGAATGCGTTTCACATCGTCACAGCAACACTTGCCAAATGCAGCTGAAACAGGTGAGCAGTTGGGCACTTTTAAGGGGGGGTTGGATGGATGACTGGCCAAGGCAGTGTTATTGCTATATAAATGATCATAAAGGGGTAGATGTAATTCTTTTTTCATTCATTCTTCTAGGGTGCTTGCCCTTTTGCACACAGACTAAGGCTATTTTGTTACTGGTGCTTTTGGCACAGAACACATCCTGCAGTGCTTCCACAACAAATTCCTCACAGCATTCACCAGCTTGAATTTTTCAATACAGCTATAATCACCTCTGCAAGCTGAAGGGTTCCTCAAATATGTATGTAAGCTTATCTGCAGGCAATAAAGCTGTGTGTTTTTAGGAAAGAATCTTTAGTGGTTAAAACAATACCTAAAGGTTTGTTCACACACGCACAGCCCCTCCTTACTGTGGTAGTCTGAATGCAGCCAAGAGAAAATCAGGAAAGATGATACTCTCTTAGAATATTTTTCCCCATCCCTAAAAAATACTCACTCTCACTATACAAATCTGTTGGTTTTATACGTAACATCTACCTCTCACCACAGCTCTACCTTTAATGATGTTTTAAAGAAAGGTGGGTAAATTCTTACCTTTGCATTCGTTGTGTACAATGGCTAAATGAATTTAGCTTGAATACAAAGTGAAGAAAAGACCTCTAAAACATACATGGTGTCCTTCAGATGACAAGTAAAGCAGTATAGAAAGGCAGCTGTTTTCAGTGAATCGCCTATAGAGCAGACAGTTCTGGCACGTAAGAAGGAACACACCTCAGTCTCTGATAGATCTTAATTTGCTTTTGCCTACTGCTAACCTGATTTCACAGGAATGATTTATCCCACACTCAGAAATATTCTATTGTGGAAAAAGCATGCCTTTTGGATGTATGCGAAGATATCTGAAAACACCAGAATACCTCTTATTTACAGATATTCCTTCCTCACAATTCTTTATGCAAAGACTAGATAGCTCTCCCCTTTTTGCTTTTGCAACTGCCTTAATTCAGACATTGAATAGCTGATAAGACTGAATAGCTGATAAGACTATGTTAGAAATCTCTTTAAAATTCAGTGATGAGAGATGTTAGGTGTTCAGAGTTCTAGGCAAGATGAAAAGCTTTCCTCATAGAAATGTTTGGTGACTTAGCTGTTTATATTCACACAAAAAAAACCAACAAAAAAACAAAACCAAAAAACTCCAAACCCTGCAACCACCAGAGTTAAAGGTCAGTGAGATTGGTTCTTAAAAGGAACTCAAAAAACTGCAGGCAAAGCAGTAACTAACTCCCTGGCACACACTTTCAAATACAAGAGCACTCAAGCAGAACCTGAACATTGGAGTTTAACCTTGCCATCTAACATTAAAAGTTAGACAATTCTTTGTTGACAGTCATTATTTCCATGTGTTCTAGAAGATACAGAATGCTCCAATTCTTAGCTGGAATAAATAATTGCTCCTACTCTTTCTATATTTCTCTGTCCTCTTGGCAGCATTACAGTAGCTTAGTATCGTGAGACACCGGGTTCTCCTTCACGTAGAAGTCCTTGAGCTTTGATTCTCTGAAGCACATTTGCATTCGGGGGATAAGCCAGAGCGTGGCTGTGGCAGCATTTATGATCTGACAGGAACCTCCAGTCTAGGAAATTGCCAATATGATTTGACAGAAATTAATCAATCTTGAGCTGTTAACACAGTACTTTTGTGACTAGATCTCTCTCTTTCAGTCCAACACTGAATCAGGTTTGTATCCCTACCTTGGTCTAGCAAATATGAGCTTACACACACTCCCAATGGAAGTGGAAAAGCTAATAGGAAAAAATACTGATTTTATTTGAAACCTTGCTCCAACTCATTTAGCGAGGAATAATGCTGTGCTGAACACATGCCCCAAACTTTGCCCTTCTAGGTTCTATCTGCCTAAATTAATATACTGGGAACTGTGGCAGCTAAACAGTATAGATCAGACCACACAAATACATGTCATTCCTTTAGGATTTCTCACAACCCTTTGCTTAAGGGCTATCTCCCTTCTCCTATGTTTTGTAGAGGAAAGAAAGCACAGGTAACACAGGGTACTATGTGAAACAGGAGTCTGCCGTACCTAGCTAAAGATTCCCGCCTTTCCCTGCACTTACAACTCAAAATAAACATTGTCATTATTTTAACTCATTTTAAGCAACCAAACTCACACCTTTTAACTGCAAAAGAGATGGAAGGAAAAACATGCTTCAAATCTGTTTCCAAAAGAGAGAGTGGAGCTGCAACAAGGTCACTTCAAAAAGTCCATCTAATCTTTCGTAGCATTAGCTAAATTTGGACTCACTCTTATGACTTGATATAGGAACTCCTCAGTGTGATGCCTTTCCAACACGGTGTTGGTAGAAACATCATTATAAAGACAAAGGCTGAAATTTTCAAAGCTATACAGGAATCTGGACTGATTTTTTTAAAAGCTGCTGTCTCTCAGGATCAAAATTCTTTCTGGAAGTCAACAGGAGTTGTAATGTATTTAGACACCTCTGGCTATCTTACTACTCATTCAGATTAAAATGAGTGAAATTTCATTTAAACCCGTAAGACTTTGTGATTTTCAGCCTAAGATATGACTAAGATGGCTTTTATTTTTTCTGACATGAAGTTTCTCGGTTTTGCTGTGGTCAGTTTACAAATCGTGCCAAGATACATAACCTAAGATGGCACAAACAAAAAAAACCTTCAGTACTCCTATTTATATTGAGTAAGTTATTTGACCTTTTTTATTATTCATTAAATGCAATACCTATTTCATATTATTATTTCTAATAAAAGTTTCAGGAAAAGTTTCAGGAGATGAGAGCAGATATCTGTATTTTTTTTATGACACTAATACGCATTTCAGTTCTGCCTGTCAGCGCACAATTAATTCAAACAAGTCTACTAGAAGATCATCAAAACAATATCAGAGATAAAGTGGTACCTTAAATATAGGCAGATTAACCATAATTTGACTGCCTATTTGGGCAGCAAACTGGTCTCTTCCCAGGCCTTTACCTTGATAAAAGCAAATATAAAACTGCTGGAGATCCCTCTGTAGACAAAGTACAGAATGAGGGGGTAAAGATGCCTGGAAATAAATCTCTTCAGGAGTTGTAAGAAAATGCTACAGGAAGCAGGAGATGCTGTTTGAATGCACTATAGCCAAAAGATGCACTTTAGATAGGCCTGGATATGTAAACTTTTGTTATCTGTTGCTTCTGCTCGGTATGTACCTTTGCATCAACTATGTTTTTATTTTGAAAAGGCTGGGTTTTAAGGCAATTTGACTGTCACAGGCTCCAAGGAGGGCTTAGTGACTGATGTTGGGATTTCCTGTGCTGTTACCTGGGAAACAGTGATGCAGCCTAGAAACTATGACTTGTTCTTGTGGTTCTTCTTTGAAGAGAAGAAAGCTGGTATAGCCAAAACTGGAGGAAATATATTTAAGTCCTCTAAATCCACTATTCCTAAAATACACTGCCATTTGTCAATGATAGAGAAGCAGGACCATGTGGACAGTGTTCTGTAATCCAATTATCTTTATTATATTATGTTAGAAGACTCTTTACATGTGAAAAAGGGGAGAGGGGAAGAGTTGGTCACTCTTACCAGAGTTTATAAAACTCTTTATCATTCCATCTCCTTGCTATTCTATTCAAGCACCTACATTTGGGTTTTCGTACTTCAGCCCATTTCATATAATATGTTTCAAGCATGCTCACTGGGATGTGGGACCTGTTAGAAAACAGTGAATAGCTTATCCTAAAAATCTGTTCCATGTGAAAGATTAAGCTAGTACTAGTGACAGTTTAAAGCTGCTTCACAAAAACTCCAGCTTCTCCACTGGTACTGCTAGTGAAAGCTGTGACTGCGTAAAAACAAAAGGGAATTTAGATTCAATGTAAGTCCTAATTCATGGTCTACTTGAAGACATTCTAGCAGCCCAAAAACTTGTCAGAGTATTAATACCTCTTAAACGACCTCACTGCTGGAGTTTCTACAACATTTTCTGTTACTCTTCTTTGCTTTCAACTAATATCCTCTTGGAAATATGTCAGCCTGAACAAGAGCACAGTATTGTAATACTCAATGAGATCTATCTCAATAAAAACAAAAGAAAAAAAGCCTTCACTTTGTATCAAAGAAAAAATGGAACATAGTGGTTTTCACAACTCTACCTAGAATGGTAGCAATGTTTTATCCCCTCTGTAATTTTCACTTCACCATTGTATTGCATCTTTCTATTTTCTGCTTGATTTTTCCTCCTATTTAAGTTTATTTTCTGTTTTATCTTTCTGTTACATCTCTAATTTACAATTTTTCATTCCTAAAGCATAATTTCTTCGCCTTTCTCTGTTCTTTTCTGGCAGGTCTAGTATTAGAAATCATAAGAAAATGAGAAGGAGTGTAATGACAACAGCAGGCAGATGATTTATCATGAAGACTATAGGCTGATAGGCCAAGTCAAAACCTGTAAGAAAATGTATGACATGGTCTCTGTGTTAATGTTTTAGTGAGCTCCAAGTATTACATTAGAAAAATTATGACAGGTGATAACTGACAGTATTGGTATGGTGATAAAGCTAACTGGAAATAGGATGACAGTATCCTTAAAGGTTACAAAATATAAAAACAGGATTCACACAGAAAATAACCCGGGCTGTTTGAGACCTCGCAGTCAACACGACAGAAATCACTGCAGAAAGTTTCACTAAAAAACAGAGTCCTACATCTGGCATTATGGCAACTGGGCAAGTGAAGACCTCCTGGCCCTCCAATGCATGCCTGAGGGAAAGGAAGGGGTAGGCTGGGATGAGGTAATGGGGTCAGCTGTTTCTCCCTTGAATCGTAAAAGTGTTCGTCAGTGTAGGTAGCCTCTACTATCCCTGAAGAATGCATGCTCTCCATAGTCCTACCCGCAACGTCTACAAACAGTGACTTTTTATATAATCGTTGCCTATGAACAAGCAGTTCTACAACAGAAATCACTCCAAGCTGGTGAACTGCCAGTCAGTAACAGGTTATGACTGTTCAGCTGGAAGGACTACGTAGCCTGAGTCTCCCAAAAATATGGCTGCTCCTTTTCGGTCTTTTAGGCTCAAGTTTTCTTTATTGTTACTAATTTTCTAACTCTATCCTCTGTATTCAATGCAAAATAAGACAGGAAAAACATATAGGTTAGACTTAAGTGTAAAGCCTCTTACTCTCACACAGAGAACTGCTAGCAGCAGTCTTTCTGAAAGATTTTCATGAGGGAAAAATTCTTTTAATGCTTCAAACAGAGCTGAACCAGCCAGCACCTCCATGTCTTTTGCAATGGACTTTAAGTGGGAAATGGGAAACTTTTATCCCTGAATACCATATTGCAGGTGTTTGGCCTTCATCCCCTAATTTTCTGGTAATTCCTAATAAAGGATTATCCATTTTGTAAACCTAGCTAAATGAACACTGAACGTGTGAGCAGCTGGAGAGTTTTTTTGGTGGCTTTACTTAATAAAGATAATTCTGTCTCTACAAGAAGAAGGAATAGGGCATCCAGGCAGAGTTATTGCCATCTACATGAAAGATGCCACGTTCTGCTTCTTCATTTTGCTGAAGCACAAGCTAATAGTTCTACCAAAGAAGTTAGATTATGCAGAGGCTTACACAATCTTATAGGCTTGAAAGCACCAGGTTAGTAAGTCTAGCTCACCTCTCTAACACCAGACTACTACCAGATTCAGAGCTTTATCCACTGTGAGATTTACCAGAGCCCTGGGAAAAGAACTGTTTGTCTTCTTCCTTCTACAGCATAGAACAATATTTTGCTAAGGTCACACAGAAATCTCTCACCTAAACAGCAAGCTGCCAATGCAGAAGCCCTAAAAGCTGTTAGCACTCCAATCTCTTTTCATGGCACACAAGTAGGATAGCTTCCAGAAGACTGCAATGTTTAATTCAATACCGTCATCCTCAACATAGGTACATGAGTGTAACATAAACGATCTAACAGAACCTCTAATTTTTTTTCATGAAGCCACGAAAACCAGACTGGTCCTGGGCCATCAATCAGAAGGGCCAGCCTGCAAAATCAGGCAACTGAATGACGTAGAGGCCGTTGATAGCTGTGCTCATGTTCAGCCTTCAGTTTGCAGAGCCAAGCAGCTTGAGCCACTTGTGGCATTATTGCCTTTAGGGGTGTAAGTGTGAAATAGTCGCTCCCTTTATTTATTGGACAGTTGGTTCACTCCAGCCCAGACCCAGACTGCATCCCAAGATGTTAACAGTGTGTTCAGTAAGAGGGCTAGGCTTCAGCTTCAGTCTCTGTATCGTGGCATACATGGACCCCTGAGCTCATGAAAATGGTACACGTATGAACCCTATGCAGTATTTTTTCAGAAAGAAAGGAAAGAACTGGTAGATAATGGTGGTCTGAAAACAGAACAAATAGGGGTAGTCATATGATACCAATTTAATTCTCAGCTACCTTAAAAATAATTAGCATAAAACTGAACATCATATAACCCACAAACATAAGTGATGCAACTTACTTCTAGGACTCTGAAATGTCTCTGCTCAATAAAGGCAGGCTGATACGCCTCATTTCTCTAAAGCACAGTAGTTCATCCTTTTTGCTGCTTTAATTTCAAGTACTGTTATTTTGACATTCAGTGCTCACTAGCCAGCTTAATGTAAAATCATAAACCCATCAATCGTCTCACTTTTATTTTTATTAATTTGTGAATTTATAATGAATTAAATACTTATTATATTAATTTAATAATCTCATAAAAGGGAATTTAATTGCTTTTTTCAAATTAATTAAACTCCACTGAACTCATCTGCTGCCACATCAGCAAGGCTTCAAGAGTTCATAAAAGCAGCTGACAGTCCTTGTAAACAATAGCTGTTCCTAATAAGACCACTGAATTAAGAAGCATGGAATAATTTTAGTGATAAAAGTTAATATTTAAACAAAAACTGTAATGCCAACATTTTCTCTACCAGTGTTCTCTCTCAGTTTGTTTTTGTTCTTACAGTCTGTCTAGCAAATTAAGGAGGATCCTGACATTCAGGACATGTGATACTGAAATGTGTGGCCCACCAGAAATGAAGAAATTAGTAAAAAATTCAGTTGCAAACCTAAAAAATAGATTACAGGGAATTAGCTCTCAATAGTTGTTATGATATGGCATTCTAATGATGAAATTAATTATAGGTAAACAGATTATATAACAATCACAATTTCTGCCATTTATTCTTTAAAAATATTTTTTTTAACTGTATTCATTGACTAAACAGCTTTGATGAAAAAGGAACAGCTAAATCAAGCACTAGGGCTGGCTGCATAGCATCGAATATTTAATTGTGGTAACATGTAAAATATGTCTATATGGAAATGCTTGTATTAATGTCTCCACTCCCTGCAGAAAGGTCATAACAGAAACAAAAATCTGAAAGAATACATGCAACTGCTATGATGCTTTTGTGATGTGTGGGTTGCTTGGGCATCTGCTGTAATGCTTGCCAAGGCTAACCACCATTTTGCCATGATCCCCCTGCATTCATACAGAAATTCTATTATTTAATTTTTAATCAGTGATGAGAATAACACAAATAAAAAGACAATCCTTATTCTCAGGAGTTTACAAACTAGAAGGCAAACTAATCTTCATTTACTGGAATTTAAAAAAATCTATAAAAAACAATTACTACAATTTTTAAATACTAAGGGCTTTCTACATTCTTCATGTTATGAATCTTACAGCACTTAATAGCTTTGAAGCAATTATTGTCAGCTAGCAGTCATCAGTCTCATTACTCAACCAGTCAGCATCCTGATTGCTATCAAACAATTTACTACTAAATCAGATATGAACACTAAAATACACAAAGGTTTCTGAGCCAGGGTTTTATAATGTATTATAATTTATAAGCAATTGGGTTGGCTAGCAGCTGCCAAAAAGATTAGACAGTTGCATAATCATAAGGAAAATCTAATCAACTCCCCAACTAGTATCAATTAATTCCAGGAAGAGCTAAGAAAAATTGTAAAGGATAGCCAAAAAAATAGTATCTAAAGGATAAGACAACATAAAAGAATAGTAAGTAAAACATGAAGAACAGTGTTTTAAGTCTATTCATAAGAAGTTACTTTAGATAGTTACAGTTAAAAGGCAATTATATGTCTGAATAAAGCACACCTATAAAAGTCATGCTAACAAAGCTTTAGACCAGGATATTTAGCTACAGCCGATAAAAAGGTCAGAAAATAGCCATAGTATCCTGAATGGATTCTGAATCTGGATCTGATTCTGGTCTGAATCTGAAAGTTTCTGCCCCAGGGAGTGGTTTACAGGGCTTCCTCATTGCACCAAGGGAGGAGTGTTTGCTGCTGTCCTTAATATGCATGGCTTACACTTAGCTCTGTTTTTAAAACGACTGTTTTCTACCATACTGCATTGGATCTTAATTGCTCAGTAACAGTTTTCCTTCCAAAAACGGCTTAGTGCAACATCCAGCCAGCCAGCCCTTATTCAGCAGTCTCCCAGTGTAATTCTCCTCTTCTACCAGCTGTCACCACTTATACATGCTTTGGCTCTTAGGACAATATATACCTAAAGTAAATGCACAATATAATTTAGGAAGTTATTCTAATCAAATGCAGTTATACAAATGCCATTCTCTGAAGTCAAGATAAATATAAGAATTTCACGAACAGCCAGGTCCTAATTGCCATCTTAAGGACAACATCCTTGTTACAAAGCCTATAGTCTATGGTCCTCTTAGTCTCCATCTTAGAATATGAAATCTAGCTACTTGCGAGTCTGGCAGGATCTGTTTGAACTTTTCTCTGTTACTCACCAAGTCTCAGGACGTATGCAGAAGAAATCAGCCTCTTCTACTTGCAGTGGAGATCTTTTCAAAAACACACAGAAGTTTAGCTTGTGCCTTGAACAAAATCCCAGCCTTCAACAACTACCAGTTTTCAAAGCAGCTGATTGAAATGCAAACTGATACTGTGAGAAAGATCAAGATTATCATGTCCTAGAAATGTGGCTGGACATTTCTTGCATCTCCCTGTTGACTGGCTTATTTGCTGAAAAATTCAGCTTCTCAGATCAGAAGTTGCAAATGCAATCCATTTTGTCATCAAATGATGGACACTTCGAGGACCAGGGCAAGAGATACCTATACTCCAGTCCCTGCTCAAATTAAGAGAGAAAAAAGAAGAGTAAATTGGAATTCAGGCAGACGTATAAATGCCCTAATGTCAGGCTGAGTTCTTTGACACTGGTATTGGCAAAAATTCTTGCATTTACATGGAGCATCAAAAATCACACTGATGTTTTCTACGCTCTTTTTGCAATCACACTTTGCAGAATAAATCTCAATCATGAATTGCTCTGTCAACCTGAAGTACTTACAGGGAATGCTATAACCCAGTGCCACCTTTGGTAAAGAACTATTATTCTACCCCTTAGAAAGCACTCGCATCCTAAACAACTTGTGGAGACCCAGTGGACCAGCAGCAAAT
Source organism: Aptenodytes forsteri (assembly GCF_000699145.1). Classification (NCBI taxonomy): domain Eukaryota; kingdom Metazoa; phylum Chordata; class Aves; order Sphenisciformes; family Spheniscidae; genus Aptenodytes; species Aptenodytes forsteri. The sequence continues at coordinate 1,323,972 of NW_008794625.1, read as the reverse complement.
ACAACACCTTTCAAACAGGATACCAAGCTGTTCCCACAACTGAAAGGCCTAAAAATAAAGACATTTAAAGATTCTGACACTTCAAAAATCAGCCCAGTGAAGTTGATGTGCTCAGTTACGCAGGGCACTAAGATGCCCAAGATGCCCAAGCACACCAATGCTTTGTACTGCCAGAAGTCTCTCTATGAATACTGATAAATTCAAGAGCTTAAGTCCTCAATAGATTTAACAGACTGTACCTGAAAATGACCCAAAGCTCCCAGAGAAAACTCTCTCAGTCAACAGACAGGAACTTTGGGGTATACCTGGGTTTTCCACTTGCAGATAGAACACAGAGAACGCAACGGCCATCGTTCTAATATCAGGGAATTAATTGTAAGTACAAGATTTACTTTTGGAAAACCTAGTCAAGACTTAATGTTCAAGGTATGTACTATGTTACTGAATATTATGCTGGTTAAGAAAACAGATTTTAACTTTTAAGTTGCAAAGAAAAAGACTGACATGGCTTTTTTCCCTATTTACATTTCTATTTGATTAAAGTATTCCAGGCAGTTTGCTTTCAAAACATAGGCTCTTCAGAAAGACAGATAAACAGCTCATCTTACAGAATGACACGACAGGACAAACACAGCAAACAAACCAAAACACAGTTACATTAGAACTAGATTATACAGTTATAGGAAGTGATTCTATAAAAATCACACCAAAGAAAAACAGTGCAGATGGAGACATGCATGACATTTTATAAACAAGTATTTTATAAAGTAAATGATGTAAAAATGTCTTTTTAACTCATTTGAAAACTTCTTAAAACAGAAGAATGGTATCTGTCTTAAGGACAATCAATTAGACACTGAAATATCCAAGCAGCTTTTTCTTAATGCTTTACATTTTTTGCTGTGTGGTGTCTGGGAAACTGGATACAAAACTGACAGCAGGCTGCAGTATTTAATTTTTTTTTCATTTCTTGTGATGTAATGACAACAATTTTCCACAGAAAAGTGCTTGTTAAAACAGTGAGACTTCAAACTGCTATTTCTATTCTTGTTATGGAAATTGCATTGCTCAACACCACAAAGGAGACTCCCTGCCATATGCTTTTAACCCTTTAATATGATGAATTTAAAGTCCTTCATAAAATAATCAGAAGCAGGCTGGAAGGTGTCTTAAGAGGTTATTTACTCCAGCTGTACCGCTAAGCAAATATATTTCTAACACAAACCTTTTTCAACATCTACTTAAAAACTTCCAATAATAGAAATGCCACAATTCCCTAACCCATCTAGTCTAACAGTTAATCATCCTTAGTACATCAGATGATTTTAGAAAATAAAAATAGTAATAGATCAGAAGTTCCCTTGCTGTAATTTCAAAATACTACTCTTTGTCCTAGTCCAGGTAAGCAGAGAAGCGTATTCCTACCTTCCTCTTATCAACCCTTTCACGTATCTGAAAATTCCTTTGTTCCATCAGTCCTCTCTTCAAGAGATTAAATAACCCACATTCTTTCTAAGATCAGATTTCTTGGAATCTCTGCCCATGCTTCTTGTTCTCTGGATTCTTCACTTAAACGGGACGTTTATGATGAAACCTAACACCACTGTGTTTTATACAATGCCCACAATAAAGGTCACATTAAATATCTAAAATCCCATTCAAACCTGATAGAAACTTTTCACTAGAATTACTTCATTGCAATTTACAAACAGAAATCACCACATTGGTTTAACCTGTACTTTTTTTTTTTTACAGCTGCCTTAATGTTCTGATGTCATACACAGTTGGCATTATTACAGTTACTCCTTGCACATGCTCTCTTTTCTCACTAGCTGTACTTACCATACTGTCACTAAGAGGCACCCTAAGAATGGCCACAATTCAGTCAGAGGGAAGGCCCTTCTGACCCAGTGTCTTCCTCTAGTTGTAACCAGTAGCAGGTGCTTAGGGGAAGCAAGTAAGAACAGGGAATGAACAGAAAAGGGGAAAAGACTAGTGGTAGATCTGCCCGGTTTACAGCAATCTGCTGCTTAGGGACTTCCTGGGCCAAATGCATTAACGCTGGCAAGAATTTAGACAGTAGCAAGCTGAAATTTTCTTCTTGGTTTTTTTATTATTTTCCTGTTAATTCTTTACATTTCATTGGCTTTTTTTTGATCACTGTTTTGGACTGTACTGACACTGCCATGGAACTCTCTTAAATAGCTTTTACAGATGGCAACACAGTGACATTGGATCCAAATGTGTCTTCAGGTTTCTGACTGGAATCAGTGCTCCAACTCAGAGCTGCTCACTTATGAGAAGTAACGGCATTTTTAAATGTCTCTTTTACTCTGATGGAGAACAGCCAGAACATTCAAAAGGAAGAAAAGAACATTTTTGACACTGACACGTAACAAAATACACTATGAAGGAATACCGGGTATAGGCACAGTAAGGCATTTCAAAAAACCTTCTATTCTTCCACTTCCACTCATATAAGCTGTAAGATTTCTGTTGCTTTAAATGGGAAAAGGGGTGGGGGGGGGAGGTAAGTGAAAGGTACCTTTTTATAACATTTCAACGTTTTTTGTAGAACAGAACTGTTTGTTTGCATCACCCATGCAAGATTTTCAAAAGATTCATCAAATTGTCATCTCTAACAGCAGGAGCATGACTGTTCTGCCGTACATGGCTGTTCCTAACCAAAGAAAGGAGGGATTTCAAAGGACATATTTCAAAAGCTATATGTTTACCCAATAGGAGCTATAGATACCTATTTAAATATGGAAGTTTCTAATCAAACCTCCTAATTACGACTGCTTCTGGGGTTTAGTTTAGTCATTACACCAGTCAGCATGAGTCCTTATCCCAACTAGGTATAGGAAAGAATTGTCTGTCGTTGACAATATAGAAAGTATAGAATTATTCTAGAAATGATCCAATTTATGCACTCTAAATTAAAGACTTAAGCAATGCTATCAAAATACAGTTAATAGATATGGCACTCCAAAAACGCCTTGAAGATGAAGCAGAATCCACTGGTCTAGGTCACTACACTTGTCCCCATGGAGGTAAATTCAACTGCCAATGTTACCAACACTGGACTACCTCTCACACAGTGATAGCAATGACTTGCAGTGTCTTATTAATGTTTGAATTTACACTACCTTGACACCATCGACACATGCTATGAAATCATACTATGTGGTTTTAATAGGCTAAGCTGATTATGTTGACATTTTTTGGGGGAAGAATGTGGCTGGGAATTAAAAGGTTAAATAGACTGCTTCGTGTTAACAAAACCAAACCAAAGTTTTCTTAATTATTTGGACAAAAATTGTAAGTCTCTCTGCTGTTTTTCGTGTCAATTGTCTTATAAATCTAAATTTCTCATTAGTTGGTGATTAGATATAGCTTCTGATTAGATATAATTTTTGGATCTCAAGTGCAAGAAGCATGAACCTATTTAAGCCTTTAATTCCTAATAAGGACAATATGGTGGCTTGGGATGTTGCCGGCTTCAGTGGGATCCGAGTCCCAGGGAAGGCAGGCAAATCATAAAGGGTTATGTAAAATACCATGAGCTTGGCAGACAGTAGTACCATTAATATCTGTCTCTGAAAAAGAAAATTATCCAAAATAAACTCACTTGTGCATCTTTAGTATGCTTTTGTTCCTTTTTTCGCTGCCATCATACAATATCTTTATTTTAGAAGCTTTATATCCATTAAATTAAAAAAAAAATTCTTCTCTGTGAGCCTAGTTAAGTAGGCTCTGTGTTCCTATTCCCTCTAACAGAGACCACTCAAAGGTCAAATCCTTCATTACAGATTACTTACTCTTACACATCCTGTAGAAACAAGTAATGAGTAAAGGAACTTTACTAAAAAAATAAAAAGCAAAAAACCAAACTATGTTTTGAAGTTAATTCAGCTAAATGTGACTACGAAGAATTCCCCCCCAGCAAAAAGACTGTAATGTTTAAATACCTTTATTTTAAATATAAATTCAAACATCTTTACTATGTAACTTGAAAAATACAGGTTAATGTTCCTGTTTTAACATTGTTTTTTCATAGCCTTAAGTAGCTAAAATGCATACAATATGCCCTAATGTTTGGTAAAATATATATCAAATAGTGTAATAGTATACATATAGTATGTGTGTATATATCGTATAGTATACATACTATATACAGTATAGTATATAATAGTGTATATGTATAAAAATAGCTGCTAATAAATAACAGTCATACCAAGAAGACAGGAATCCCTGTGTTTACACATATAAGGAAAAGTATAATAGCTGTAAAATTCAACTATTTAAAGTAGTCTTTTCATGCTTTTTCTTCTCTGGGAAAATTATTTGAAGAAAGTCAAAAGTGAGATGACTTGATCCTACAAGCCAAATCACATTTAACACTTTTAAAGACCTTTTGAACAGCAGCAAAGGGACTTTTTTTGGCCTAAGATCATGTAATAATGGGCAAGGCTGGGAGCAAGGAAAGTTCAGCCAGCGGAATCACTGACTTACATGAGGGATAGCACAGGTATTTGATAATTTATGATCTCGAAATCAGAGTTGATTTTCAATCATATATAAGTTATGACAACAGTTGTATGGCAAGAATGAGCAATGTTATCCCCATGATCCAAGTCTAATATGAATTTCAACATAACACTTGCACCTTCAGGTCATGTTCTGTACACTCCTCTCAATGAGATTTTGGGTACTTAAAGAAGATTGATGGAATCAAGAATGTTTGATTGGCCATATTTGTTTGTCTTCAAAAAGATAAGAGATTTCCCTGATTACAGGTAAGACAGTCTGATTTAATTTGTTTTCTTTGGACATGTTGGTATTTCAGGCTAGTGCTACGAAAGAGATGCAAGACTATGTAGAACCTTTGTCATTTCTAGCAAGCATTTTATTCTGTGAACAATTCATTACACTTAAAGAACTATTTGTGTGAAGATGTATTCATCAATGAGAATAACACCCTATAGTGGTGGCAATCCTCTCACCTGTTTTTGACTTCATTACTTCCCCACTCCCACAAATTCATTTCAGAGATAAATTTAAAGGAAGAATTTTATGCCTTGCTGTTTGCCCATAAGTCAAGCAGCTGAGCAATTCCTAATTTATGTAGTTGTTGAAACATTTACTCTGAAAGAACTGTATAAAAATGTGAAAGAATTGAATTTTATTTTCCAATAACAATAATGTACCATTTTAACAGATTAGTGTAACTGATTATTTTCTTAATGCATCCATTTGTGACCAGCTATGCAATCCTTTGCAATTGATTGAACTACAACCCTAAAACTTATTTTAATTGAAATGTTTTAGACATTTACACAACAAAACAATTACAAAAGCAAAACCTTTTTTTAATATGAAAGGGAAAAATTATTTTGGTGTGGGTGTAGAAAATTTCCTTGACTAAAACTATTTTTATTAGGTATGATATAAATTCATCAATAGTAGGTCAAAACCTGCAGGTTTCCAACTAAACGCAGTAACCAAAAAATTATTTTTGCATTACTAAAACATGTCTAGAGTGTATTACTATTACAGCTATTATTTCTTAAAAGGATGCACAGTTAAACACCTTTATTTCGTACCAAGAGGCACTTAATACTCCGATTACTGACAGAATGGATTTATAATGTGTATTACTTTTTCACACATCTCATCCATATGCTTTATGTACAAATACTCAATGATATTGATTACTTAGTGAAAGTATTTATGTGAATGTTCAGAAATATCCTAGAGTTAAGGACCTCAACTATACTTCATTTCAGGAGGATGAATGTGTTTAGTTATAAATCCATCTGCATCGCTTTGCATATTCAATAGGTAAAGCTAAAATTATGAACCAATAAAGCCAATAAATTTTGCTATGTCAAATTTATAACAAGAATGAATAGACATGTTTAAACACTAATAATTTCTGCAAACGTTTTAAGCAAATAGGTATATGAAGAGCTAATGCTGAGAGCACTTATAGAATCAAGTTCAAGTAAGTGGAACTCATTTAATTCTCTGTATGCCTGAGAAGGTTAAGATAAGATTATATAAAGGTACAAAGTTTGTTGGTTGTGTGAATATGTCACTTTAAAAAAAAAAGAAAATCCTAAACCACAGACATGCATATAAACAGTACTGCCTATGTTTAATGATTCTTTTTTTCAGTACATTTCAAGAAGTAAGTAAGCTCACCTTGCCAAACCCCTGAAAGGTCTATGAGTAGGGAATTACGAATATATAAGTATAAAAATGAAGAAATAGGCATCTTAGGCTTCGATATTTTCTAATTCCAGCAAACTGATTCCATCTGTTCTGAACGTTAATTTATATACATACATCAATAAAAAAAAAAGAGAGATCAGCCTACAACCAAGTTGAGATACGAGATGTCTGTAGTTTCAACTCAGATACTAAAAGAAAAAAAATGTCAGAGCAAAACTCTGGATGTTTAAAGCTTCCACTCTGCTTTAAGGCTTTCATTATTTTTTTATGTTATTCATTTATTTCTAGCAGCATTGAATATTTTAAGGATATTCACATCCTACTCCGTATTTAAACTAAGAATGCTTAATCATACTGAACTTTGATTAATGCTTTTCAGGCTTTACTCTGCTGATTTTCATATTTTGGCAGCTTGATAAATAGTACCATGTACATTAAGGAAAACAATTAACTGAACTGATTTTTCTCCCCTCTGGAAGTAATTTTGTTTATATGCTTGCTCCCTCCAAATCTTAGCCATAAATGGAAACATCCCATTTATCAAAAAGATTGGGCACTATAAATTGCAAAATTAAATATTTAGACATCTTAGTAAAATAGATTAGATGTTAACTGTGTCATCTAATAGAAGGAAATATCTATTAAAAATACATTTGATAGTAGATATTTTCTCCTAACACTAAAAAGCTGGGAAACAAAAAATTCTTAGAATATTGCCAAATTGAAAACCATGCATAATTCAGCACTGAAATTGAATTTTAATCTTTTTATAATGCTTGGGGAAATATTTTATGCTTATGAAAACTAAGGGAGATAAAGAACATTACAGACCAAATCATTGCTTTTATGTTCAGTCAGAAGTGATACAGTAGCTAATAGAAATCAGTTCTTTGAATCAGTGATAGGAACAGAAAGCACCCTGAACATTACAGATTCACATCCAAGTTTACAGGATTGTGCAAGGAAATAAAAAAATACGGTATGAGGAATCCAGGAAACTTTTCCTCATAAAAGGGAAGAGAGAACCCCTTTAAAAGACTTTAAACAGAGGAAGAGCTGAAAGAAGCAGCCAGCCATCAGTAGATGTTGCTGCATTTTCCTACTATGCTCTTCCAGTGAACTACCTTATGACTATATCCCTCCTGGGATATAGTCCCAGGTTATGGGAACTAATATGCGGAACATAACCGCAAACTGGTTATGACTGCCTTTTAGAGTGCCTCCTTTTTCACAAATCACTGGTCTCTAGTAAAATACTGTTTTTCTTTCATACCCGCCAAGGACAAAGGGGATTCTCAGGCTGAGAGCTGTAAGGGACAGTACTTCCAAAACCACTGCCTTTGTAGAAGGACCAACAACAACAACAAACAAGCCATCAAACAAAAAACCATTACAGTTGGTGCGAGCACCAAGAAAGAATCCAGCAGAAAGAACCAAGACTGGCATTTCATTCATACTGTGAAAACAGCATTTCTTTAGAGCTGTAATAAAGATGCCCTTCTTAAATCTACAGTTATTTATTCTGATTCTGTAACATTAGTCAAACCACCACAGAACCATCCTGGGCTATATATCAAGGACTATTCGATTCATGAGTAACCCCACACAATAAATTACTGCTTAGTTTGGCTCAACAGCTCTACCAGAAGCTGTTTGTAAAAAAAGCAGTTGTTTCACCACCTCATCCCCTTCAAAATACTGTGAAAATGCCTGCATGGCAACACAATGCTAGTACATAAAAAGAGCTTATTACAAGACACATTTATTATAATTGTCGTGTAAATGTACTCTTTCTTCTCCCCTTCCTCCCCAATTTTCGTAACTTGGAATAAATATTTGTTCTCAGTTCCTTCGGTACTTTTGTATTGGAGCCTTCAACTTATACCCAAAGCCATTCCTCAACATATAGGATAAGTCTTTAGCAGCAGGGAAGGATATCTATCCTTTCTTCTTCGACTTTCTGGCCTAGGTATTTTGTGAGGTCTCTGATGTCGAAGCTAACTATTTCTACACATTGTGTCTTTGGGAAGATCTGTGAACTGGGTCACTGTCTCACCCAGACTAGCCTGCAGATGAGTGCCCTAAGGTAAACACCTAACTCTGCTGGTACGCAGTGAACAATGAACTTCAAAAACAGGATACCTACTTGAATTAATAGTGTCCAAGATTTCCATGCCATGTAACTGCCACTCATCCTGATGCAATCCCCAACCCAGACTTTCTTGGATATTACTGCTGGTTTCAGCAGATGGTTACACATTCAGAAGAATTAGTCATGGTGTTAACAGAGAAGAAAATAACACAGAGTTGGCCAAGAACTTGTTTATTTCTCTTTTAACTACTACTTTTGCTCATTCTCAGCCACATTGGAGATACTATTCTCATTTCAGTGATGAAGATTAGCTGTTTTGCTGCAGCAGTTGATTCATTTTGCTTTATAGGTAATTGGATTTTGTTTCATACTCAATTTTTCAGTTCTTCAAGTGCTAAAAATTAGGAAGATAAGGTCCATCAGGAAAGTCAGCCCCATATTCGCTGAGCACAGGAAGGTGGTTATGCGTTAGAAATATACCATTTTTACAGAGGAGACTAGGAAAAAAAGCCAAGGAACTGCTGTCTGCATTTCACTAGAAGAAATTACAACTAGATCCAGGGCTTGAGTCACCATTAAGAGAGCAGTGGGTTCAAACAGCTCTTTAATATTTAATTTTGTATGTATAATTTTAAAGCCATTACACTTTTGATATTTGCAGATCTAACAGTCATTTATTTGCTGCAATAACATGGCCACAATCATAAAATAGAAGATGCAGTGCTATTCCAGCAAAACTGGGGAAGCAGGGAAGGTGGTTGGGAATTTTGGCTCAGATGAAATTTTTAGTTGCTTTTATTTCTCAACAGCAGTTTGGATGGTCAGTTTTCCCCAAACAGCACTATTTTGTGTCACACCCTTTAGACAGACCAAAAGTGAACACTGACATATTTTATTATTATTTGTTTGTATTCATTAGTGTTCTAAAACACTGAAGCTGCTTTATTTACCAATGAAGCAATTACTTCACCTTGGAAACCAACAGAAACATTATTTAAATCGGCCACAGAACTGAGCTTTTGCAGCTGTCAACTCTTTCAAACAATCAGATACATTAACAAAAAACCCATACATATTTCCTACCCTTCTCCCTGAAAAAAGGATTCACTGCAGTCACAGTGTGTGCCTTATTATTCTTGTCAATTATATAGTAAATATGACACGATTAAATAAATTCATTTTCTGATAATTAGAAATTCCTGCAAAGGGGCTTTTTGAAACAAAGTTATTTTCCTGATTAGAAGGGAGAATAAACTAGAAAAAATTATTGGGCCAGACCCGTATGTGTCTTATTGGGCCAGACCCATATTGTCTTCACTTTTTTCAGTAGCCCAACAATAACTCATACCAGATGAAAATCTGACCTGTTACCATTTCAAACAGAACTTGTCCATTTTCTTAATAAACTGGAGTTAATCTATTAAATGCACAAATGGCCTCTAGACTATGCAAAAGAGAATGCCAAGAACGAATGGAGTGGTTGTTTCCTTTTGTCTAAACAGGAAGAACAGGAAGAAGTGTCAGTCTGTCTTCACGAAAAGCATTCTGTTTTTCTTTTGTGAAAAACATTCCTGAAGCAAGCAACAGAAAGCATTACAGCGTCAGTAACTGCCAATAGTTGCAACATTGCTAGGAGTAATCCTCTTTAGATGTATGCCAGTGCAAGTCAAAGGGTCCTGGTTGTACTGGCACAAGGTTCTAATGTTAGTGATGAGGTCGCTATTTGATCAGAAATGCTATGACTATTACATTATTGTGTGGCAAGAAAAAAAAGACAGGAAAACAGACACATATATATTTGTGGTGTAACAGAAAGAGCAACCGCCGTTTAATTTTAAAAGCCTACCAAATTAAATGAAAAATAAATTTCCACCACCTATGATGAAGACCACTATACCTAGAAACAAGCAAAAATAGAAAAAGACTTTGTGTAGACTCTTAGACATACACAGTCATTTATGTTGAAGTGCACAAAAAATTAATAGCTGGGAATACCCTGCCCCTTGCATGAAGGGCTCAGCACCCAGCAAGATGTTATTCTATTGTAGCAACAGGAGTAATGTGCAGGCTTTCAAGGTTTCTCCAGGCTGATGCTGTAACACATTTCCAGGTGCAGGAAATAGGAACTGGCACAAGGTCCTGGATATTTTATAAGCTTGCTCACCTCCAAAACTTTTAAATCTAAGTGAAAAAGTTTGTGTGTCAAGGAAGCATAGGAAGTGAATTCAGGATCATCTTTCTAAGCTAGTGGCCTTTCTGTCATCATTTAACAGCACTGAAGTCAGAATTACTGTATTGTCTAAACTTAAAAAACTTATTCTTTATGTACTGACCATATGGACTGTTTGTGAAGAAAACCAGTAATCAAAATATTGAAAGTAACTTCATTTCTGTGTTTAAATCATAAATTCTAACAGAGGAATGAGGTTGGAAAAAAAGAAGACATTTAAGAAGCAGTATTAAGAGCCAAAGAAGGCAATGCTACTTTCCCTCACCAATACACACACACTCACAAAGTTGCCATTCTGTCGGAGATGTTTTGTTGTTAGCCTCCTTTGTTTGTACATTTGTACATACGCCGTTATATGGAGCGCTGCAGCTTACGTTTTCCTGCTTTGCTCTGCTAACCCGTGCTGCTCAACACATAGTGCAGAAACAGAGGGCAGAGCAGAAATGGCTTGTCTCACGTAGGAAAAGTGATTCATTCTCATACAAATGGACTGATTATATCTGGAATAATTTGATAGCCAACAGAGCATGAGAATTGTGTCTTTAAGTTCTATTTCAAGTGCAGACTAAGATAAACAAAATGGTAAGAAAGCTAAAATTAAATGCTTATAAAGTTGAGGCAATTGAAAAATTTGCAATAAGACATTAGAGGTAAACAGCTACATTTCAGGATTATCCTACCTCTTAATTTTCCACAGTAAAAAAAAAAATGAAATACTCAGATGGTTTTAAACTGCTAAGAATTTTTTTTTCTTTGTGTTTAAGGATATAAATGTACACAGACACATATCCTTTGTATACATACTTATCGGAAGTTGATGTATATGCCTGTACTTTGACCAGTTCAGATAGGGTCCTGAAACTGAAGCAACCACGCTTTTGAAAAAGGTGGAAGCCATCTTGCAAAACAAAAAGGAATATGCAAGACAGAAAAAAGTTCAGATGAATGTTGGAATATGAAAGAGGAAGGACTGCATACAAAACAGTCAGTGGGTTTACAAGGAACACATGAAAGGCAGCAATTATATTATTATTAATATATAATTATATAATATATATTAATATATAATCATTTATTTCAATAGATTCTTAAGTGCGCGTTGACGGTCACCAAATAATGAATGGTAATCAAACTGGGCACTTAAGTGACTGCCCAAAGTCTGTGTCAGAGGAAAGAATTAAATTTTGATTTCCCAAGTCCTCTGGGCTCTATTTCCTTTAAAGAACAATTACACATACATATCCTGGGTCAAAGAGGAAATTACAGGAATTTATAGTTCTTAGAGAAGAACAAGATAAAATGAGCGTATGAGAAAACTGGCTGACAGGTGAGGTGTGAGGTGGAAATACAAGCTAGCAGATCACAGCCTTTCTTAGTCAATTCAAGTTTTTGTTGACAACTAATGGAAGAGAGGGAAAGGTCCTCTCTTTCACTCCTTTTCTAAGTTGTTTCCATTGTTGTCAGCAGAACAGCACGTGATGGCTTAAGTGCAGAATACTAAAATATTAATTCCTATGCCCTAGTTTTGTGCTCTGTGCACCCTCCTGAAGTGTGATAACTTACTTATTTTGGTTGCCTGATAAAAAATTGATCCATTCTGATCAGTGCAAACCTCTTAAAAAGCCTGTTTTACTCAAGTGTAAACTTGAAGGCCAGCACAACAAAGCAGCTTTGGTGCATTCAAAAATGCAGTATCACGAACGAAACAGAGTTTTCAATAAATTATACTGAATGATAGCAGTTCATCCTTTCAATGCAAAAGAGTATTAAGTCTGAAAATTTCACTGGAGACAAAGACTAACTCTGAATAAATGTTATGACTATAGCATTCACGAAACTACCTGAAACATGCAACATCTATTTCCTTTTGTGTATTCAGGCTTCTGTTTCACAGAGTTTACCTACTGTCTTGTCAATCTTAAAAATTAATTATAAGCTCAGTACAGCGTATTTCAGCACCTTAAATTATTTGCCATTAGTTTGGGGAATAACAGTGACTCGGTTTTCACTTTTTTATTCAAAGCTGAACCTTCATTCTTAAATCTGCTTTCACTTCTGATGTTTGGATTTTTGCATCTTTATCACAGGAAGAGAGTTTAAAACTCACATTTTCATAATAAAAGTATCCCAAAATGATTTAATAAAAAGTTGTTATTATTGATTTATGGTTTAGACTTGTAATCCAAAGAGAAGTCAGTATCTTTCTATGATTAAGAGTCACTCTTGAGGCTGAGGATAAAAGCTAACTTCATCTTCAGTAGAGCAATTTCAAAAAACGGCTTAGGAAACAGTGTGTTATTTTAAACAAAGTAGCTGTACTTCAGTCTCTTATTCTGGATCACAGACTAATTCATACAGAAATTGCACTGTGGGTAAAATATTAGTGATAATGCACATTAAGTTAAATTAAAATGAAAACTTAACTACTACAACCTTAGCTTTGTCATGGCAGCCAGTGTTGTCCTTCTAGAAGGCGACTGTTAAAAACCGCAGAAGGTACACAGCCTATGGCTCCAGATGCTTCACCTAGTTATCTAATGCCTTTGACCTAGTGTTATTTCAAACCTTAGCAAACCTTCATATGGTAAGTCAGTTTAAAATACATCAAAAGAATTAAAACATCACCATATTTTAAGATAGTCTATAGCTTTCTGGCTTATTAAGAGTTTTTTCACAACCTTTAAATATATTTTCAGAGTTATTAATTAGTTTTCTTACTCTAAAAATTCTTTTCTGTTATGAGAAATCAATCCTTTTTTTGTTTTTCAAATCTTAGGAAGTTAGGCCACCACCTCTACATCTGCATAGTCAGGATAGACACACATGGAAGCGTTCATCCTTGGGCAGTTTATTCCCTCTCTTCTATGAAGATATCATGATACTGAAATAAAAACCTAAGAATACATCAGCACAAGGGGGTTTATTTCTATATGTAATGCTGCTCAACAAAGCCACAGTGATAGGCAAGAAAAGTTCTAACCAAGATAACTTTTACCTGTATGTCAGACCACAGCAAGCAGATACATAGAGACTCTAGGAGAAAGTTACAATTTTGCTGCAGTGCTTTCATATGCAGTATAAAAGCACACTTTCCAGTAAACAGTAGGCAGTTAAGTCTTGCAGATTGAAGCATAAGACTACTTTGTTTTCAGTACATCAGTTGACTGTTGAGTGTTCGGCCCCATACCTAGCAGCCTTTGGCTTCTCCAGTGACACTGATAATCTGCCATGTGTGGCACATCCTCTAGTATCACATCCCTAGAGGGACTGGACCAAGATCACCAATGTATTTTGTGAAGGGCATTGAAAAGCTGACAGATGGCAACAGCTGGGCCAAATTTGATTCAAAGAGACACTTTTTAATAAAAAATTTTATACAAAGCTTATGGGGCTTTTCATTGCACGATTCCTTTTTCATTGCATATGATTTCCATTGCCTTTCATGATGCTGTGCCTAGTATGCAGTTCCCATACACCAGCCAGTTTCCACAAATAAGGACAGCACCAGAGTAGCATAAATGGGCAAATATCCATGGAAGTCAACAGAGCTGCATAATTTTCCCCTTTGGCCTACGTATACTTTTAGTGAGACACTGCAGGAGTGAAGCATGGGGAGAAGAGGCCATACAGAAACACAGCCCCTCAGCTCCAGTGAAGTTGCCAGTTGGGATGTAGAAGCTTTGCTGTCCTAGAGTGTCCTAGTCCAAAAGCATCTAGAAGTTGATGTTAAATTACTGTCATCCTTTCAATTCTAGCATGCTTAGTAATTATAGTGTTATATCTCATTTAATTTCTGTACTCTGGATTCCACATCAAATACAACATTAGCTGTTCCTGTCTTCATTCATAACTTTTTTCATTAGCCCACCTGGAACCTCTCCAAGGTGAGCATCTCAGGAAGGAGCTGAAGTCATGTCAGAAATCGCCATTAAATCCATCACATGTACGAAGAAATCAATCAAGTACCAATACACCTTTCAAAAATTTTCTTTTTAGCAGGTGGTTGAAAAGGGATCCACCTGACCATACAACAACAAAAAAACATGCTAGGCCTGAAATACTGTGGTTATTAGTTATATCCACTGCTGCAGAATAACAGTCATTTAAATTTCTTTGTAATGTAACAGAAATAAGTTAATTTTAAATGCTTGAATTAAATGTAAATTTATCAAATTAAATAATTCTAAAATTAAATTTTAATTAAAATATAATTTTCTTATTGTCATGGTTTAACCCCAGCCGGCAACTGAGCACCACCCAGCCGCTCGCTCACTCCCCCCCACCCCGATGGGAGAGAATCGGAAGAGTAAAAGTGAGAAAACTCGTGGGTTGAGATACGAACAGTTTAATAATTGAAATAAAATAAAGTAAAATAATAATAATAA